>NC_060074.1:41935984-42239015 GCF_922984935.1 Meles meles | reverse complement strand
ATTCCAGACCAAAGAAAGCATCTCAGGTTAAGGATATAAGTAGGACTTGCCCTTCACTACCCTTGAGTGCAAGAAGACCAATCCTACAGATCTTACCTTCCCTGTGACACGTGGAGAAGGGGACAGACCGTGGATCTACTCCTGGATGTACATCCCTTCATCATCACTAGTGAACTGGGTCTCAGCAAAGTGTCAGGTTTGGGTGCATCAGATGAGCTACCTCTCCAAGGTGCACGCAGAGTGGACAGAGGCACATGCCTGGGTGAAGTCTTCTCTTCCCACATGCAGAAATAAAGGTAGACACAGCACTCATCAAAGACAAGAATGAAGGCAACTCTCCCGAACAGAGGAAAATCCAACCAATGTGATTTAAAAGTGCTCCGGGTTTTAATTCCAAGGACTGTTTCTGAAATAGAAAGATCTGGTTGGCTGGATGAAGGCACGAGCAGATGGAAGGGAAGGAGGAGTTCACCTGTTGTGCTGGTGCTGGTTTCCTGTACTTGCTCCATGATGCTGGTGGAGATATACCCAGAGAGAGAGAGCTCTGAGTTGGATGGTGTATGCTGAGCTCCTCTGGCTGTGGGCAGTGGCAGAGATTGAGAAACCTTGAGAGGTAGGTGGGAATAACTACAGAGATGTGAAAGGGCAAGAACGTTTAAGACCGAAAGCGGGGAGCCACCAACATTCTGTGGATTAATGACCAATGCACAAAGTCTCATGGCCATGATCAGAGAGGAGGAGGGAGTGGGGTTTGCAGCCATGGATGTGGATGGTGGGCGGTGGGTAGGTGGTGGACCTCTGACCCTGTGAGCCTCTCCATGCCAGGTGGTCACCATCATGAATCAGTCCTGAATCTTGGGGAACAGCAATGTGGGGCCACAGAGGGTGAGGAAAGTACTGCCAGTTGGCCAGGCCAGTTGGTTTTCTTAAGGAAAATATTAAGAAGTGTGGCGGGGTCAAGAAGGTCCTTTGAAAGTCCAGGTAAGAAGGGAACAGAGGTCTTGTGGGTTTTTACTTTGGTCCAGATTGCCCTTGGGAAAATAGACTTAGGAGATTGGAGGGGGCAGAATCAAGAAAGTAAAATGGATATTCTATGACTAACGGGACAAAGTATTAGATTACGTAAAGTACAGCATAACTCATAAGGAGAAAATGATATTCGTAAGTGGCCATGCCTCTAACAAAAGCAGCAACGAGTTAAAGAACTTTATTCAGATGCTCGTGCCATATTCACATAGAAGATAGTTCCAGAAGAAGCCAACTGTTGTATTAAAGGGAAGAGTCATCCTAAGTGACCACACAGCAGACAAAGGGAGAGCTGGCAATGCAGCCCGTCCTCCTTCACCGCAATTGGGAGAAGCCGACAGGGCTTGATCGAGGCACAAAAGCGTGATTGTTTCCATCTCTCTTGGGTCCAGCCAGCTAGCTTTTAATTAAACGAAAATAATAGGCATCCCAGTTCACCTGGGGAGAATGGAGAAGGGGGGACGAAAGTAATCCAAGTTTCCATCAAATACTTCTCAGTTCATGGTGCGGTGCTCTGATCACCTGGTATTTATTGTTACCTGTTTTTTTCTTCTTCTTCACTGTAGTTATTAAAGTAGAAATTTAATTATGGTGATTGAATAATTAAACGAATCACAAATAACTTTTGCATACCAAGCTTTTTCTTCCCCTTCAACTGAAAGGATGTTGGCACTGGTATGAGGACTCTCTGTCATTGTTAGTAGCTCTGAGCCTTAACTTCCAAACTGTAAGTCCTTGATTAAAAGTTCACTTAAAATATGAAATTTAGGGGCTCCTTGTTGGCTCAGTCAGTGGAGTGGAGTGTATGACTCTTGATTTGGGGTTGTGGGTTTGAGCCCCACGTTGGGGTAGAGGTTACTCAAAAATAAAAATCTCTATTGAAACAAAAAGGATATGAAAGTTAGGGATGCCTGGCTGGCTCAGTCAGTAAAGCATGCAACAGCTGATCTTTGAGTCATGAGTTCAAGTCCCATGTTGTATGTGAAGCCTACTTTAAAAAAATATATGAAAGACATGAAATTTAAGTATTAAGGAGAGATTTAAAACAATCTTTTTACTTTTAAAGATTTAATTTATTTATTTGAGAGAGAATTTTCATGTGCCACACTCAAGCAGAAGGAGGGGCAGAGGGGAAGGGAGAGAGAATCTCAGACTCCATGCTGAGCACACGGAGCCCTACGCTGGGCTCGATCTCACAGACCCGAGGTCTTGACCTGAGTCAAAATCAAGTGTCAGACACTTAACTGACTGGACCACCCAGGCACTCCTAAAACAATCTTATATAAGACTCTTATCTGAAAATAATATTGATTGAAAAGATTAGAAGTTCTACATTTTCATACTTATCTCAGGCATATGATAGAGAGACAATTGGTAATGAAGGCTTAAATGTGGGGTCGGGAGAAATAAACTCTTTTAGCAATTTTACACCAAAACAGAGAGTATCATAAAATGCTCATAGTAGGGCCCCGTGGGTGGCTCAGTCGATTAAGCATCTGCCTTCAGCTCAGGTCAGATCCCAGGGTCCTGGGATCTAGCCCCACATCAGGATCCCTGCTCAGCGGGTTGCCTGCTTCTCCCTCTCCCTCTATCCCTCCCCCTGCTTGTGCACTTGCTCTCTCTCTCTCAAATAAATAAATATTTTTTTTAAATGCTCATAGTAGTGGTTGTTAGAAAAATGAGAACCTGAATTGTTTCAGTCTAGTTGCTTTGCAGCAATAAAAAAAATAAGGCATTCTGAACTATTTTTTGTTTGTTTTCATAAAATCATGAATTTGAATGGACAATGGAGTAGTGGGTCCTTTATATTTCGAAGCTTTGGATCACCTGAATGAGACAAAAGTCTAGGGCATCCCAAATTCACACTTGTCTCCACCCAAATCTATTGCCCAGTCCACAAAACTCCCCGTGAGTCAATGTCTTGGAGTTTCTTCCAAGTCTAACCTGAGACCAGCATCTCCAGGGATAAGACCTTCCCCAGCTGCCACTCTCCAGGACTTCTGGAAGTGTTGGTGGGGAGGTCTTTGTGAAGGAGACCCTCCCACCAGACAAAGAACTTCAGTCCTGGACCACCTGGCTTTGGCTAATTCAGGCCTTGTTACTTTCCTTGTCCAACCAACTCCTTCATGCTTGACTCCTGGCTCCCTCTCCATTTACTGCTGCCTGTACCTGCCCACTGAATTAGATGTAAAAATTGATTTTTCCACTCTGTAGTCTCAGCTGGGTTTCCTGGCTGTCGATTTCCTCTCTGTTCCATCAATTTTATGATTCTTTGAACAGTTTTCCTGGCCTTACCCCTTCCTGCTCTGCTCTGTCTAGTGTCCCGGCTGACCACCCCTCCTTGTTCTGCACTGGTCTCAGCAAACAAGACCCAAGCCCACACCTGAGAATCACTGCCCTCAAGCTCTGAGCCTCACCCAGAAGCTCTTTCACAGTTTAAGAAGTGGGGTCATAAGAGATCTGGTCCCACAGTTCCAGACTGAGAACCAGGTTAGGGAGGCACTTATGTATTCACTGGTTCAATGAATATGGATTGGACATTTACTAAGCACTAGGCAAATTTGCCTCTGGAGAGGGCTTTGGCTATTACACAAGAAGCTCGGTAGAGGGCACTCCTGCACTATAGCAGCTAAGCATGGGGGGCAGTGCACCTGAACCCAGGGATCCAATCAGAAAATGCGAATAATCACACATATTGTATGCAGGCATGCGGGCACACATGCCCACGTTCTGGTACTTATCCTTAAACATACTCAACTACGGATAAGAGGCTCACACCTTCACACATCATGCCAGTACCCCTGCTAATGCAAACATAATAATGATGCAATCTATTCATCGCTCCATTCCCCAGATCCACTTAAAAGTTATTTTAATCCGTGGCACACTTTATTTCTAAACCCTTAAGGGAAAAAAAGTGCTTTAGGATACGATTTAAAAATGTCTGCTAAGGGGCGCCTGGGTGGCTCAGTGCGTTGGGTCGCTGCCTTCGGCTCAGGTCATGGTCTCGGGGTCCTGGGATCGAGTCCCGCATCGGGCTCTCTGCTCAGCCAGGAGCCTGCTTCCCTCTCTCTCTCTCTCTGCCTGCCTCTCTATCTACTTGTGATCTGTCTCTGTCAAATAAATAAATAAAATATTAAAAAAAAATGTCTGCTAAGGGGCGCTTGGGTGGCTCAGTAGGTTAAGCCTCTGCCTTCAGCTCAAATAGTGATCTCAGATCCTGGGATCGAGCTCCGCATCAGGCCCTCTGTTCAGTGGGGATCCTGCTTCCCCCCCCCCTTTCTCTGCCTGCCTCTCTGCTTACTTGTGATCTCTCTCTCTGTCAAATAAATAAATAAAATCTTTAAAAAAATAAAATTTAAAAAATGACTGCTAAAGTTACTGAATTCTGTTTACTTGAAATAACTGAGTCCTTTTCTGGGTGTAAAGTCATCTTGATGTAGAAGGGAAGGGAGAGGAGCTGAAATGTCAGGGCTGCTGGAGGTGAAACCCTTCTGAGGCAAGACCTAAGTGCACACTGCTTTTTGAGAAAAGTCTTATTCTGATTCATGAGGGTGAAGAAAATGGCACACTGTAGCCAGTGTTTTCTACCCTGGTGGAATCCTTGCCCCTTGGGCGGTTGTCACTATTCAAATGACTACATATGCTATAAAACCAGTGGCTTTACAGTTAGCAAAGCTGACATTTACTGAGCACATACTATGTGCCAGGCACTGTGCCAAAACCTTTAAGTGTTATTATTTTTTGTTTCTTGTTTAAATATTTATTGCCTAAGTTATTTACTGCATATGTTATTATATTAGACACAGTATAGAAATGGGGAGCTTGAGAAGATCGAGCTTAGGGTTGACCAGTGGCTAGAATATGAGCAGGTAAATGCAGAGTGCCCAGCCAGTCCCTCCACGCTGCTAGTGTGATGCTACCTAGAAAGAGACTCAATGTGGGTCCTGCACAGCAGTACACATTACTTCCCTTTGCATAATTCCATTGTTTTCAACTTAAGTCCATATTTAAAAGAAAGTTACTAGTTGATCCAGCTGAATGACATTTTTCTGTGTTAGAAGTTAAATTATCAACTGCAAAATCAACTTATCACCTGGTGAGTGAAATTAGAATGTTGAGTGGCTGCTACTCCGTGACTGTGGGTTGCTGTTTAATGGCTCTGTTCTGGAAGGCTCTGATCATGTCTACTAATCTGCTTTTTCTACTGGACAACAGACAGCCCTTTATGGCTAAACCACATCATGGGGTGCGAGAAGTGGGTGCTGCAGTCAAACCCATTATGGGCAGTCATTAATGCAAGTACAGCATCACAAAGACACATCAAATGTTCTACTAACGTATTTCCTTCTGCCTGCCCTTAAAAATCAAAGCAACACCTGCCTGGGGGTAAATGCAACTGACAGAAAGGGGTCCCACATTAACATTTGTGGGAGCTGGATCCAGAAGGTTTCCAAATGGCCAGGTCCAAGGCTACTAGTCAAAATCCTGTCTCAGACTGACCCCCAGCCCATGCCTGTGGCACAGAGCAAGGAGAGAGGAGAAACAATCTCCTGAGAAGGTGACTACCTATGGGGCAGACCTTGAAGACAGCCAAGAAAATCACTCCCCAAAACACAAAATCCTGCCTTCCCAGGGTTCCCAGTAACCACATGACATCATTATTAACTACTCTGATGTCTGTTACTTTTGCTTACTCACCACCCATTTGCCCTTTTGGGAACAGATGCCTGATTATTCTTTGGGAACCACCCCTTCCCACTTTGAGCCCCTGGGCCGCATCTATCAGTGTGCCCCAACCTCCTGGACAGCAGTCTTGACACCAGAGTGAGCAGAACAGGCCAAAAGAATGTGTTCCCCAGGCTTTTGTTGCAGTTACTGGGAAAGAAGTAGACGTTTTTTTCTTCTGGGATCTAAACCAAGGTTGTGAGCCCAGTGGGGCCAGTAGGCAAAAGAATCAATACAGAAAAAACAGAGGAGAGATGGAGGAAGGCTTGAGCTCCTGGATCTAGCCACACCTGAAGACAAGCCTAATTATCAACTTTTCAATTATGTCAGTGAATGTTTTCTATTTTGTCCAAGCCAGTTGAATTTCTGCCTTTTGCAACTGGATTCCGGTTGCTTACAACTTCATTCCCTATTAAAATTGCATGTTAATGGAGTGTGTAGTGAGGGAGAACAGGCAGGCCCTTAGCCCTGGGCATGAATACCATTGGGCTTGGAGCACATAGTATCCATATCTACACTCCACCTTGACAAAGTGCCAGGTGCGGAGGCCTTGCTTTCCTCATCTGGACTCGAGAGGCCATTTCCAGTCTGACATTCCATGTCCAATCCCAGGACCCACTCTGGTCAGCCCGTGACTGTGAAAGCTGCCACCACTATGGGAATCCCAAAAATGGGATGGCTTGATGCCTTGTCCTGCCTTCTTCCAATGTGGTCTTCTCACACGTTTTCGGTACCAACAAACTCGTGTATTTTTATCCCACCCTGTGAAAGGAAGGTGGTAAAGGAAAGCAGTTCTAGAAAATTTTGGTTTGGGGTGGCCTGGCTGGGCCACTCAGTCAGTGGAGCATGTGACTCTTGGTGTCTGGGTTGTAAGTTCAAGCCCCACGTTGGGTGTAGAGCTTACTTAAAAATAAAATCTTAAGAAATAAAAAAGTTTTGGTTTTTATTCATAAATGTGTTCATTTTCACTCTGTCCCTCTTGGCCCCATTCCTGTCTTTTCTGCCTAATAGTCTGGAGTTGGAAAGATGCCGTGGACCATTCAGTTGCTGGTGGCGTCGCACAGCCCCTCTGCCCCTGGTATGTGTGTCTCCATCATGCGCTCTGCTGTGTTTCCTTTGCGCCCAGAGGATTCACATTTGTTAATGTGTCTCCAAACCAAAATTAAACCACTGAATTGGAGTGAGGGGAAACAGAAACCAGGGAAGGGGCACTGGTGTTTGTAACCCACCACGCCACCTACTGCTGGCTGCTGACACGTTTTGTTTCGGTCCCCAAGTGTGTCTGGAGCCCCAGATGCAGGAGTGGTTTGCCTGCAAGCAGGTGGTTTTCAGGTCTCAGAGCGGAGTGGCAGACAGCGCCTGCCCATAAGGCTTGCTGGGGATGTCAGCAATGCTGGTGGAAACAAAATTAGGCAGCGGGGAGTTGCGGGGAGTGGGGGGTCTCGGAAAGGTGAGTTTTCTAAGTTATTTGGGATAAGAAGGCTTGTGGCTTAGGATGCAAATGCCTGACCCCTTCTTCACTGTGGCCACCACCAGGCTAGAAAAAGCTGGGCCTCCTCCTGCGCTTCCTGGGCACAGGCCTGAGCTCCAGGCGCGGCAGTGGCCCTGGAGCTCGGGCAGGAAAGCCTGTCAGGGCATCAAGGAGGGCCTGGGTCCCGAGCGTAGCAAAGGGCGCCAGAGTGGGAAGAGTCAGTGCTGGGTCAGGCGTGAGCTGCAGACTGGCTGCTCATTGCGGCGTGCGCCTTCCATTACCCTCTTCTGGGGACCCGACCCCACAACCCCTTCCCCCGCGGGGCACTTCCACGCCCACTTCGGGCGCCTCCCAGAGCCCCGGGCAGAAGAGGCCCTTGCCCGCCCCTCTCTGGACTCCGGATTCCCGGCCGCGCCAGCGCCTGCTCAAGGATACCAAGCCCCTACCCGGACCCGGCTCCCCAGGCAGGCTGTGCGGCCCGCGCTCGGAGCCTGGGGGTTCCGGGAGCCTGGAGCTATTTTTATAAGATGCGTCAGCCGGCCTGGGAGGAAGAGCCAGGCCCCGGCCCATTGTCTGGGCGCGGCGCTGGAGGGAGAAGCGGAGGGTGATTTCGAACGCTGGGAAGGCGCGAAAGCAGCGCGCGCGGGCGGGCGGGCGGGGAGGTGCTCTCCAGGCCCGGGCGGTGGGGGGCGGGGCCGGGGGGCGGGGCCGGGGGCGGGGCCGGGCGCCCTCCCGCCGCTGCAGGCTGGCGGCGGCGGCGGCGGCGGCGACAGAGCGGGGACTGCGGGGACAACCAGGCGGCCGCGCCGGCAGCGACGCCCGGGGAAGCCCGCTCCCCGCCTGCGCCTCCGAGGCGCGCCCGGGAGCGGGAGCGGCCCCGCCGCCGGGGGAGGCAGAGGCGAGCGCTGGGCGCCGGGAGCCGCTGGCGAGCGGGCGGCAGAGAGCCGGGGAGCGGCCGGAGCGCGGGGGCGCGGTTGGAGGCAGCCGCAGAGAGAGCCGGGGCCGGGGGAGGGCGCCGGGCGCGGGCATCCTGCGCCCCGGCAGCGGAGGCGGCTTCGTGGGAGACAAAAGCCCGCCGGAGAGACGCTATGCCCGGCCCGCGCGGGCGCGGGGGCCGCGGCGTCTGAACGCCCCGAACCGTGCGCCCCGGGGACCCCGAGGCCGGGCGGGTGCCCGAGGCCGAGCGCGACAGGGACGGCCCAGGTGCGCCCGGCCGCGTCGGGCCAGTCTCTGTTCGGGGGGGCGGCGCCCTCCCGTCGCAGCCGCAGTGGCCGGCGCCGCAGCGAGGAGCCATGGGCAACATCTCCTCCAACATCTCGGCCTTCCAGTCCCTGCACATCGTCATGCTGGGCTTGGACTCGGCCGGCAAGACCACGGTGCTCTACCGGCTCAAGTTCAACGAGTTCGTGAACACGGTGCCCACCATCGGTTTCAACACGGAGAAGATCAAGCTGAGCAACGGCACGGCCAAGGGCATCAGCTGCCACTTCTGGGACGTAGGCGGCCAGGAGAAGCTGCGGCCGCTGTGGAAGTCCTACAGCCGCTGCACGGACGGCATCATCTACGTGGTGGACTCGGTGGACGTGGACCGGCTGGAGGAGGCCAAGACGGAGCTGCACAAGGTGACCAAGTTCGCCGAGAACCAAGGCACGCCGCTGCTGGTCATCGCCAACAAGCAGGACCTCCCCAAATCGCTGCCGGTGGCCGAGATCGAGAAACAGCTGGCGCTGCACGAGCTCATCCCGGCCACCACCTACCACGTCCAGCCGGCGTGCGCCATCATCGGCGAGGGCCTCACCGAGGGCATGGACAAGCTCTATGAGATGATCCTGAAACGCAGGAAGTCCCTCAAGCAGAAGAAGAAGCGGTAATGCGGCCGGCCGCGGTGGGGAGCGAGCGGGGAGCGAGCCGGGAGCGAGCGAGCGAGTCAGGGATGGATGGATGGATGGGTGGTTGGATGAAGGAGAATCTGCGCCCGCGAACAAAGACATAGAACCAAAGCAATGCTTCGAATTTTTAAAACGGAATCTGTGCACCCAGACGCAGGACTAGTGACTTAACCTGGGTGTGTACGCTGACTTGCCAGCCTGCCCTTGATCCACCCCCACCCCCAGCTCAGGGGACCTTTTGTCTGGATGCCAGAGCTACTAATGGGTGGGTGGGTGGGGGGCGCTGGGGAGTGGACGTGCCTGGCCTGCTGTCCGCCCTCCTGGCCCAGGTGGATGGCTCAGATGTCAGAGACAAAAGAGATTTCTTCCTCCCGGAGGGCCAGAAGTTCAGGCTGCCCCGCCCTCCCTGGGGGCTCCCACCTGTGAGTTACCAGAGGTATGCGGTTCCCAGAACCCTGGGAGTACACGTTTGGAGGCATGCTGGCAGTGGGAGGTCCTGGGGGGGACCGCTGCCCCTTGCATTCATGGGCTCTGGAAGGGGGATGATTTTATGTCACAGGGCAGGCCCCTGTTGAAATTTCATTTGTCCTGCTCTGGGCCCAAACGAGGTGGTGGTTTGGGCCATGAGAGGACTGCCTGGAACAATACAGCAGCCCAGAGCACGGGCACTGCGCTGGCCTTGGCTGGGGAATGGCCGCGAAGATGCCCCTTTTCTGGTGCTTTTTGGTGGCTACGGAAGACCAGTTCTGGTGAGAACTGCTTTTCAGCCTGGAATCAGACATCTTCCAGATGGTTTGGACCCTGTCCATGTGTAGGTCATTATCACACAAAGAGACCAATAAAAATTAAGAAAAAAAAAACTGTTGGAGGTGGTGGCCAATGATGTATTTACTGTTTGCAGGATAGTTAAAGGTGTTTAAAGGGTAAGGCTCCTGGCGTAAATGCTGGATGGGGTGTGTGTGTAGATACAGGGACCTCCCTCTGTACTGTGTAATCGGCATAAATACCTAGACCCATATGTGTGGAATCTTAAAATCTCTTAGTCTACTGATTGGTTTGTGTAAGCACACCAGCTACAGATGTGTGCTGAAATGCAAGATGGTTTTTGCAAAGGATGCCTCTTGTAATCCTAACCGCCTGATGATGGGTTTTTGGTTTTCAGACATGTTTTTTAAAAAAAACTCTACAAATGAATACTCACCTTGGAAATATTCACCTTAAGGAGAAAAAAAAAAGACTTTGCCCTTTTAGATCCCTTTACGCTGCAAGTGGCGACATGTTCAAATTTCTAATTTGGTTCATTGTGGCCTATCTGGTTTAAGTATTTCATTAAAAATGTCTCGTTAGAGTATTTGATGTCATGCACCAAAAAATAAAACCCCACCTTGTTGCAAAAGCCGACCTCGTTGCATGGATTTAAGAGCGGAGGAAAAGCACACAGATGAGGTCCTTCCTAATCCATTCTTGTGGGAACTGGCCTGCGTAGCAAATGCAGACAATGAGTGCTTGAGATAAAAGAAAGCGTGTGATGTAATGATCACCTGTACTCAGGCACTTCACAGTTTACTTGAAAGAGGCTTTGGAAAAGAGATAAAGCGAAAGAAGAATAAATACATATTTTTAATAATGTAATTTAAAAATCTTTTATAATCAGGACCGAGTCTTGGTTTGCAGAAGATGTCATTTACCCTGAAACACAGTATCGAAAGGGAAACTTAACGCTTAACTGTTTGGTTTTTATTTCCTCTTAAAATTCATGTTTACAGGTAGAATTAGGTGTATCGCCCCCTCCCCCCACTGTGAGAAATTTCTTTAGGAAGGAGGCCTATAGAAATTGGGCATGATCATGCTGGAGCATGTGAGTTAATCAAATTCTAAATCCATGCCTATTGTCCAATTGCACTCAGAAAGTTAATTTAAGAACCAGAGGTTGAAGTCCTGGCTTCCTGCTTGAAACCCAATTCTCATATGAAATATTTAAAAAGAGGAAACCCAGCCCATCTTCCTTTTTTATCTTTTGTCGGTGAATTTGGTACCTCTCCAATGCTGGTCTTTTTGTGGGAACTCAGTAGAGAAAAGAGAGCTAAAGACGTGTGAAAGCCTGCAGGATTTCGGTTTACATATCAACAGCATAGTCACTGATTTCTAAATGGGCTGGTCCCATCATCTGAAGATTCTGTATAGAGTTATTAAAAAAAATCCATCTTCCTTTATTTTCTTCACATGTAACAATTTCTTATGCACTTTGACATTTTGGTAGTTCCACACTATTGAGAGAATAATATATTTATTTTGTGACATTACAGATGCCAAATACTGTCACCATCTCGTGCTAACCATACTTGGGTTCAAGATCACTGTTCCAATCCTGTCATGCTTGACCAACGAAGCTACATGATTTTGGGTTTTGCATTTTCAAGACTTAAGGGTGCAGTCAGCTGTTCGTAATTGTGCAGTAAAGTAAAGCCCTGTGGTGTGTCCACTAATAGTTAAGAGTCTCAGTTGATTTCTGTCCTGTTTGACCTAATAATAGCCCATTTTTGTCTCTGACCAAACAGAGGAAGCACACATCAACTCACCTTGGAGTGGTCTTGGGGGACCCCCCCTCCGACATAGCACCAGTGATTTATTATACCTCCTGGCCTTTGGAGAATGAATGGGTTTCACACAGAGGAAGCTGGCCTCCCCACGTGAGCTTTTGAAATTGTTTCTCATAGACACAGGGAGGCCGGTTTTGTTTCAAACGGATTCTCTTCACAGATTCTCTGTCATGGTGATGGGACGATGTCTCCCAGTTTCAGTTTTCGTTTCTACTGCTGTAATTTTCTGTCCTGAACATTCTTCTGTTCCTGTTCCCTTTTATATGCATATATGATGCTGTGAACAGAAATAAATTATTTATACAATCAAACCCGTGGGGAAGTTGTCTGGGTGGTTTTTTCGAGTTGCCCCTCTTTCTAGGCTCACGAGATGGGCTCTGAGGCCCTGATGAGGCCGGACCAATCGGCTTTTCTGGCTGAAGCATCTGGCTCTGCCCTGAGTGGAGGAGTGAGAGGGCTGGATGCCTGTCCCCCTGATAGGGTGCCTGTCCATGGTCCTCAGAGATCCTTCGGGAAGACGGCCTCGATGCCTATCTTGGCCTCAGCCTCTCGGTTATTAAAAAGGTCATGATTGAAAATACTGGGATGCCTGGGTGGCTCAGTGGGTTAAGCCTCTGCCTTCAGCTCGGGTCATGGTCCCAGGGTCTTGGGATCGAGCCCTGCATCGGACTTTCTGCTCGACGGGGAGCATGCTTCCTCCTCTCTCTCTGCCTGCCTCTCTGCCTCCTTGTGATCTCTGTCAAATAAATAAATATCTCAAAAAAAAAAAAAAAAGGTCATGATTGGGGTGTCTGGCTGACTCCATCCATAGAACACACAACTCTTGCTCTAAGAGTCACGAGTTCAAGCCCCACCCTGGGTGTAGAAACTACCTTAAAAAAAAAGTCATAATTCTTAAGCACTTCAGAAAAATTATAAGACTGTGTACAGTTGGAAGTAGTTGTGTGCTCATCTAATACCAGGAGTGGTGACAAAGCTACTCACAGTCTTGGCTTCCTCTGCTCCCGTCTGGGCCAAACCGTCAGGATATACATCAGGAGCACAAGACTTGAGTCCTCTGACATCAGGCGCCATGAAACCATCCTGCTTGGTACGCGCTGTTGGGAAAAGGCCCACTGTCTGGAGAAAAAGTGATGGGGGCAGAATCAGGAGCACGCGGGCAGATTCTCTACACACGCGCTCCTAGAGACACCAGGCAGATAACAAGCAACAAAACCAAGTGTCGCGTGTGTCTCAGCTCTGGACACAGAAGGATCCAGTTTCACATTCCAGCTCAAGTGCTTAGGGTCCCGTGATTTTACTCAACAGCCCTTGGCCTCTTGGTTCTTGATTTCCCCATATATAAAACAGGGTCCCAGTGGTTGCTGGGGAGGACGTAACACAAAATAATACATTGAGGGGCTCAGGAAGGGCCTGACAGGGAGCATGTGCTCTACAGGGTTAGCTTTGATTACAAGCCGCTGGCAAACTGGAAGAGGTAATTCAACCTCAATGCAGGCCTTTACATCAGATCCCTGCAATTTCCCTTTTAACCAGGCCTCTCAGTGTCCTTACCCTCTGAACGCAGGCTGCAGATCCCAGGCCCAGGCCGGACTGGGGTCAAGCCAGCAGTCGTGCACTCTCTCACCATCCCAGGCGTGTGCTCTTCCTTTCCAGAGCCACGTGGGGTTGAGCGAAGCAGCAGGACACCCCATCCCTCCAGGCTCCGAGCGTCCCCCAGAGCAAGGCATAGATCTTTGATGGCCGGTGCCCCCAGATCACATCTAGCATAGACTAGGTGCTCGATAACTATGGGCTGAATAACTGAATTCTCGTCAGTTAGATTCAGTTGTAAACTTTAAAATGGGTGTTACACAAAATAAACAATGATTTCTCATGAGATGTTTTAATCAAGTTGAAAACGGACAAAATACTATTATCTTCTTCAAGATCCTGTCATGCGATGAATCACTGCTGTGGCTTGGGAGAGGGACATGAACACTCTTACGCCTAATAAAACTTCTATGAAACTAGTGGTTTTTATTAAAAAATGAGCAAGGCTTGATTTTTATCTTTCCCATTGTTGTAGAAGGGGATGGTTAGGAGTCTGATGACATCAGGACGGGCACAGGTGCCATTTCTAAGTCCTGAAGCCAGAAAAATTATTGAAAAACTATTTGGGATCCATGCCCTCCAGACGACGGAAAATAATAGCAGTCAGAAGAAGCCGAGACCAAAATTTGTATTTTATGGTCCTAACATTACAGACCATTCTGGGGCCCATCTTTGGGGTAGCAAGGAGAGACAAGTTATGCGCAAAGAGCAGAAATATAAGGTGTGATGGTGTGAAAGAGGGAGGTGAGAACACACCCAGAACTTGGCCCATGCTCCCCATTCTCACCCCTGCCCCCGAGGGCTCAGCTGATGCCCATGACCGGCATTTGCCCCCCACACTCTGCTGGTTCAGTTGACGGGGCTTTTCTGTTCTGTCTTCAAACTTAGACCCCTCATCCATGTTCATGTCTTCTTAAACAGCCTTTCCTGCTTAGTTGAGGCCCTTTGAGAATGACATTCGCACAAGACGCTCGAGCAACTTACGCATTTGCTCTGCACGACTTCGGATGGAGAATGGGGCCGCTTCCATTTAGAGATGGCAGACTGAGGGCTTCTGAGAAAGAGTGCGTGTTGCTTCTTGGCCAAGGTTAGAAGAAGTGAGAATAAAAGAACTATGTGGTTTAACTCCAGCTCGGGTTTCAGAACATGAAATGGTTTTCTTCGAATGATCCGACCTCCCAGGCCACTGAGCATTAACTTCTCCTAATAAGAGCATCACAGCAGGTGTGATCTCCTTGGAGCATGACAACAAGTCATGGAAGACAGAACCAAACCAGATTATTTTTCAGGTTGCATTTATACATAGGTTTGAGGGAACGAGCGTCTTTTTGGTATTAAAATTAAATTAAAATTACTATAACATAGTCACGTGAAGTATTTCTATCCAGCTCTATGCTATTCCCCGTGAGTCCTGCATCATCACCGTGACAAGAGCCATCACCAGCCTTCACGGAGGGCTGACTATGTGCTGGCCTGTGTCGCCACGCTGAAGGCTTGATCTGCTTGATCTTTTTTTTCTCCCAAGAGCACCAACAAATCAATTCATTAATCAAATCAGTGAATCCCTTGATTGTATCCGCACTTACAGATGAGAAGACGCAAGTGAAGAGATTCGAAAATGTCCTCGGAGTCCCACTGGAGCCCCAGGTCCCTGAGACCCAGAGACTGAGTTCCTGGAGGTCCCCAGGCAGCTGTTCCGAGAGGGGGAAACACAGCCATTGAAGGAAGCTGCGAATCTGATTCCAGGGAGCAGAGGACAGAGGCTGGTATCCTGCCTGCAGCACCGCCCTCCTGCCCCCTCTTGCCAGGGAGGGCCCTGTCTCCACCAGGCCCCAGAACTCACGCTGAACACTGCTGACATACCTGACCCAAGCCCAGAGTCTTGCCTTCCCTCCCTCAAGAGCGCAATCTAGGATCTAGGAAAGCACAAGCCCTCTGCTACCACGTTCCGTCCGTGAAGAATTTTATTCCCAGTATTTCTTTCTAAGAGACTGTTGGGTGGGGACAATGTCTCGCCACTTAACACAGGGACATTTACAGACCCCAAGGGGTGGGGGGCATGGGGTATCAGTGTTCCTGCTTTGGAATGTGGTCTTGACATATAACTCTTTTTTTTTTTTCAAGATTATTTATTTATTTATTTGACAGACAGAGATCACAAGTAGGCAGAGAGGCAGGCAAAGAGAGAGGAGGAAGCAGGCTCCCTGCTGAGCAGCGAGCCGGATGCGGGGCTCGATCCCAGGACCCTGGGACCATGACCTGAGCCGAAGGCAGAGGCTTTAACCCACTGAGCCACCCAGGCACCCCGACATAGAACTCTTTACTGGAATCCTTCAGTGAGGCTGAGGATGCTGGCCCTGCCTGTCCCTCAGGGTGTTTTCAAAGACAAAATGAGATACTAGGTGGGAAAGCACCATGCACATGGCAGGGCCAGACGTGTGCAAGCTCGGCACAGCAGGCCTGGACTGTGGCCCCTTCTGTCCTGTGCCAGCTCTGGTTTCCAGGGACATTCTGCTCCTCCTGTTGGTTCATTTTCGCTGAAGGAAAGCTTCCACCTCCAGAGTAAACCAAAGCAGTCTTCCCGGAGGAAAACACCCCTCCTTGTGAATTTCTGGAGATACAACTTTAGCGTGAGTGTCTAGTAAGTGACTCTTAAGGAAAATGAACCTCCTTATTGCTGTCCTTTGCAGGCTTCTCCTTCTAATGGCCACACATGATTGTTATCACTCCTTAAACACTAACTCCCTGTGCAATTAATTTCAACTGCCCATGTCTCATAAAAGCTAGAATGATTTCAATATATAATTTAAAAGTCATCGTGGTAAGTAATAACAACTGCAACAGCTTATTTCATAAATGTATGCTTGAGTCCACTATTACACAGATGAACTTTTGCATTGCTATGTAATTGGCAGTGTTCTGGGATGTCATATTCATCATGCAAGAAAGGCTGTTAAAAATACGTGCAAAGAGGGGTCCCTGGCTGGCTCAGCCAGTAGAGCATGAGACTCCTAATCTCAGGGTTGTGAGCTCAAGCCCCATACTGGGTGTGGCTTCTACTCGAAAGAAAGAAAGGAAGAAAGGAAGGAAGGAAGAAAGAAAGAAGGAGGGAGGGAGGAAGGAAGAGAAAGAAAGAAAGAGAGAGAGAAAAAAGAAAGAAAGGAAGGAGGGGAGAAAGAAAGGAAGGAAGGAAGAAGGAAAGAAGGAAGGAAGGAAGAAGGAAGGAGGAAGAAAAGAGCAAGAAGGAAGGAAGGAAGAAGGAAGGAGGAAGGAAGGAAGGAAGGAGGAAGGAAGGAAGGAAGGAAGGAAGGAAGGAAGGAAGGAAGGAGATATATATCTGTAAATAATCATGACACCTGTTATGTTGGAGACACTCCACTAGGCAGACGTGCCAGACAGACTTGGAACATGATTCTTGTCTTCAGATGGCTGACATTCTAGGTGGTGAATTAAGGCTAAAGTATCAAGTGAAGAGGGGGACTCCAGTGCGAAATATCCTTCGGTTTCACCAAAAAGAAAGTCTTTCGTTCAACCAAGCTCACATTTTCCATGCCACACTCGCCCTGGACTAAAACATGTCCCTCTGTCTTGGTGCGACTTGAAGACGTCCCACTCTTCCCTGGATCTCCTTCTCCAGCTCTTTCTGAGATTCCCTTAGGGGGGATCTGCTAACATCACTGTGCTAATAGTCTGCTCCTCTGCTTTCTCCTTCCTGCCCTGACCACTTGTGGAAGTGTCCTTCTGGAAGCTGGGCTCAGCACAGTGGCCACAGCTGCTGGCCCCAGTCTTGCTGCCCTCACATGCGGTGCCCATTCTCCATGCCCACCAGACGTCATGACATGCCTGGCAAGGCTCCTTAGTGTCTACTCCTACTCCGACATCCAGGGCTGGGCATCATCTGAGGGACTGAACCTACACAGTCTCAGAATCCCCTTCTTACTTCACACTGCTTCTCTCTCTTAGTGTGGACCCTAGGAACCCAAAAGTGTTGTGTAATCTGTCTTGGAATCAGTTTGCGCCATAGAGCTAGAAATTTCTTGCAGAAGTTTTGAAGATGACTACCTCCCCCGGATGTTCACTTTGTGCCTTAATCCTGTTCTTCTTGCCTGTCTTTGCATAAGGCATTGGGGTGATGGAATCAGGGGTTGGAGAGCCTGTTGAGGGGTAAAATCTTCTGAAACAGGCACTGGGGGTAACCCATACAATTCTATGCCTTTGTCACCTTTCTTGCTGGCAGAACCCCAGTTTTGCTTGGGAATATCCTTTCCCTCATGGCTACGTGCTCAGGGAAAGTGACTATACTCCACTTAGGGGGAGATGGCTCTGAGCCATAAAATTAATCCATTCTTCTTGCCCATGATTTGTTTAGGAGGGGTCATGAGACTGAAGGGAACGGCTTCTTGAAGAGAAGTAAGTGGATGGGCTTTGGAAAATCTCCCTTATTTTTTTTTAATATTTTATTTATTTATTTGACAGAGAGAGAGAGATCACAAGTAGGCAGAGAGGCAGGCAGAGAGAGAGGGAGAAACAGGCTCCCCACTGAGCAGAGAGCCCGATGCGGGGCTCGATCCCAGGACCCCGAGACCACGACCTGAGCCGAAGGCAGAGGCCCAAACCACTGAGCCACCCAGGCGCCCTAGGACACAGGGATCATATAGCTCTCCTTTGCCACCTCTGAATTTCAGTGAAGAAAGATGTGATGTCTGGAGTGGCAGCAGCCATCCTGACACCATGATGAGCACCAATTCACACACTGAAGATGGCAGGGAGGAAACAGGACAGTGATGTCAAATGACATCACTGAACTGCTAACACAACCAGCCCTGGGACAGCCTCACCTCAGGACTTGGAGGTTATGTGAGAAAATAAAATGTCTTTTATTTGGGATTTCAGGAACTTGCAGCTAAAAGTCCTCAGCCAACAAGTCCCCTCAGACACCACCACAAACCCTTCATTGTACAGAACTTTTAAGTCTCCCCACAAGACTTGCTGTGTGAGAGAAACCGCTCCATGACCTCTGGGCCATCAGATCACAGGAAGATTGGGACCGGCCTCGATTGGCCCCAGCTGGCATAATGGAAGGACTGACCACTTGGCTTCTGGTTGAGCAATTACCACCAGGGAACTCAGGTCCTTCTGGCCAGGAGGAGAGGCACACCTCGAGTGTAAGTTCAAGTAAACAGGCGACAACAACATTAACTGTGAAGCCCTTTACCAGCACTCATTTTCTGAGACTAAATGATTAAGATAATATTAATTACAACCATTCACAGAGTGTTTGTTTTGTTCTAGACTACAAATCACGCATTTTACAGACTCACTTCGTGTAATCCTTTCTGAAAGGCCAGGAGGTAGCTCTGTTCATCCCGCCTACATTGACTGCCTGCCTTCAATACACAGACAGACAAACAGATGGGTAGTTGGACAGATAAACACAGTAAAAATTACTGAACATTTGTGGAGTGCCAAGCAGTGAGCTGAGTCTGCTGGGTAGATATCCTATTTGGGTCTCATAATAAAGGTTATGGGATAGGGACTATGGCATCATTACCCTCATTTCACGAATTTGGAAACATTCAGGTGGTCTGACTTCAGAACCACAAGGCAGCCATTCACAGCCCAGATCCAGGACCTGGCACATGGAGAATGTTCCAGAATATTTGTGAAATCAATGAGATTGTAATGGAGGGAGCATCCCCACCACTGCAGCTCAGGGAGATCACAGGAGAGCACTCCAGACCAATGCCTCTCTCATCCGATGTGCTCACCACTCATTTGGGGTTCCTATTACACCACAGGGTCTGGGGGCTGGGGCTGGGGGGTGTCCTGAGAGTCTGCTTTTCTAGTGAGTTCCTGATGAAGCCATACCGCTGCTCCCTGAACACAAGCCTCAGAGCCATGCACTCCTTAGGAGCCTCCCGAACTTGCCTTGGCCTCACACTAGGACCCCAACCAGCTTGTGCCTGAGCCATGTCACTCAGTTCCTTCTAGAGCAGTGGCTCTCTACCGGGGGAAATTTTGGCTTCCAAGAAACAGTGGAAATGTCCTGCGACATCTTCAGTTGTCACCCCTGACATAATATATATCATACATTTTCTTTAATTACTTCTTGACCATCGTTCTCCCCCTAAGTATGAGTCTCCTGTTGCTGCTGTATCAAATAACCACAAACTTAGTGGCTTAAAACAACACAGATGGTCTAAAATTAGAACTCCTAAAATCAAGGTGTCAGCAAAGGCTGCATTCCTTCCAGAGGGTCTGGGGAGCATCTATTCCTTGCCTTGTCCAGCTTCTGGAGGCCACCTGCACTCCTGGGCTCATGGCCACTTCCATGGTCAAAGCTGTTAGCATGGTGTCTTCAAATCTGTCTCTGACCATGACCCTCCTGCTTCGCTTGTAAGGACCTTGAGGTGACCTCGGGTCCACCCAGATGAGCCAGCATAACCTCCAATCCCAAGATCCTTCACTTTCTCACACCCAGAAAGTCCTTTTTGCCACATGGGTTAACATTTTCGCAGGTCTCACTCCTAAGTCCTGGAGCTGAGAATAGTCCCTGGTTTTAGGAATAATAATTTGTTGAAGGCTGAATGACTCTTGGTTTTCAGAAAAAAGTAATAAGAAAATTAGAGGCAACAGAAGACATCCCCTCCCCCATAAAAAAATGTAAATAAAGGAAATAGTTTCACCTGTAAGAGTCAGAGTATAAAGTCAATTTACTATGGCTGAGAACCAGGACATGAGAAGTAAACTTAACGAGACTGAGTAGTGTCTGGGCCAGGGCTGGAGTCAGACAAGGCAATCAATGAAGGGGGAGAACGGTGCCCACCCAAAGGGCCCAGATCAACCACGAAAGCCTGTAAACCAGAGCCCTTCCAGAAGATTGTGGTTGCTCTTAACGGGCACCTTCCCTAGGCCATGTGGTTGCCAGTGACTGTCACAGACAAGAGACACAAATACATGTCTCCTGGGCAGGTGTAGCTTTAATTGCAAAGTAATCCATTGCCATTTTGGTTTGTCTACTGGTGTGTTGGTTTTGGGGGTTGCCATAACAGACGACCACAAACAGAGCGTCTTAAACAATAGAAATTTACTGTTTCAGTTCTGAAGGCTGTAAGTCCAAGATCAAGGTGTGGGCAGGGTTAGTTCCTTCCGTGGTTGTGAGGCTAACATCTGTTCCAGGCCCCTGGGCTAGCCACTGGTGGTTTGTGGCCATCTTTAGCATTCCTCAGTTTGTAGCAAGGTGTCACTAATCTTCATGTGGCTTTCTCCCTGTGTCTATCTCGCTGTGTCCAAATTTCCTCTTTTTATAAAAACACAGTCAGAGTAGATCTAGGTCCACTCTAATGACCCCATCTTAACTTGATCATCTGCAAAGACTCTATTTGCAAATATGGTCACGTTCATAGTGGGGATACAAGTCAACCCATAACAGGGGTGCCTGGCTGGCTCAGTTGGTGGAGTACATGACTCTTGATATCAGGGTTGAGGGTTTGAGCCCCATCCTGGGTGTAGAGATCACTTAAAAATAAAATCTTAGGGGCGCCTGGGTGCCTCAGTGTGCTAAGCTCCTGCCTTCAGCTCAGGTCATGATCCCAGGGGTCCTGGGATCGAGCCACGCATCGGGCTCGCTGTTCAGCAGGGAGCCTGCTTCCTCCTCTCTCTCTGCCTGCCTCTCTGCCTACTTGTGATCTTCTCTGTCTGTCAAATAAATAAATAAATAATCTTTTAAAATAAATAAATAATTAAAAATAAAATCTTAAAAAAAAAGAAGTCAACCTATAATGGTCAGTTTCAGCAAATTGAGGTATCATGAACCTGAATTTCTGAGTTCAAATGGGTTTGAGACCCTGAGGAAATCACAAAATATGGGAATTTCTCCAAGAAACAGTGGTGTTGGTGGCAGCTGCTTCTGCCCTGCATTCTCCGTCCAGCTTTGCCCCCACGCTCCACTCGATCCTCTATTCCATGGGGAGCTCCCATCTTGTCAATATTACACAGCGTTTTACAGCTGAGTTTCAGAGTAAACGTCAGTGCTGAAATGCTATCCTGACACTCGGTCCGTGCCATTCTGATATTGGTATACGTATCTGGATGGAGGAAAATAAGCCTGCTAACCTGGGAGTGAAGCAAGTCACATCTCATGGCTAGTACAAACTCGGAGATCTACATGTCACCATTGTAGTTGGTTTTTCCTTAAAATGGTGTGAGTTAGGGAAAATGCCAGAAGATGGGACACCTGGGTGGCTCTGTCGGTGAAGCATCTGACTCTTGATTTCGGCTCAGGTCATGATCTCAGAGTTGTGCGATAGAGCCCCAGGTCAGGTTCTGTGTTCGGCACAGAGGCTGCTTGTCCCTCTTGCTCTGCTACTCCCCCTGCCTATGTGCACACACATGCTCTCATGCTTTTCTCTCTCTCTCTAAAATAAATAAACTTTAAGAAAAAAAAAAAAAGGAAAATGCCAGAAGAGATAGTATGGTGTAACTACAGACCAGGGGGCAATTTGGGAATCAGACATGTAGATTCAAACTGTAGTTAAGACATATCATTGCTGTGTGACCTGGAGGCAGTTTCTTAACTTCTCTGAGCCTATATCCACTGGAGATGCTCAGTAAGTAAATACCAGTATCATTCCATTTCAGTAGCTTATTAGTTTCCTGACGGTAGATTAACAGCTGGCAGGAGGTAGAGAATGGGGGCAGGGGAGCGGCTGCCAATGGAAATGCTTTTTGGATGATGGAAATATTCTGGACCTGCGCACTGGCGATGGTTATACAACACTGTGAATGTACTGAAAACCATTGGATTGCCCACTTTAAAATCATGAATTTTATATTATATGACTTAAATCTCAATTTTTAATGGATAAAAAAACAAATATAAACTTATCTAACACGTAGCTGTTTTCATTCTCAAAGATCCTCATTGATTTCTATTCACCTCGATGAAATGATAAATTGTATCAGTTTATATTTTTGTACCCAGCAGTGTGCTCTTCTTTGACCACAAAATATGAACAGCCAAGGAAAATGATGTCGCCAGCATATTTAATTAAGTTATTAGTGAGGACACATTTGAGCTTCTGTTATCTGCCTTAAGTAGATAAGGCTCTCCGGGAGTTGGGCTGGGCTCTCCTGGGCTACAATCACATTTGAGGTTTCCTTTGGTAAAACTCAAGGGTAGAGCATGTCTGGAAGAAAAGAACCAGCCAGATCTACTGACCAAGGATTTCTAACATCTCTTCCTTCCTTTTTTAGGTCTTAGGTTAGCGCACCACCAGGAACACAAACTGATTTCACGTCAGCATCTCAATGTTGCTCTTAACTACCTTGCAACAAGTGAGTTTCCCAGTAAGTCAGGGCTCTTGTCCTAATTTCAGGCTCTTGGCCAAATGAAAGCGTTTGAATACCTGCCTCATGCATGAATATGTGACACCCTCCTAGCCCTGGAAGGGACTCACTTATAATTCTGTCAAGGAGTCAATATCTGAAAAAGGGATGCTGACCCTTGGCTTTTGAGTCATTCTTTGCTCTGCACACAGGCCTTTGTATCTGCATCTTCTTAAAGACCTTAACCTGAAGATTTTAATTTAACTCTTGTCTGCCCTATAAGATTCGATCCACACTAAGCAAGTTAGATATGAATCTACTGCTCTTGTCCATTGGCTCCGGAATGAATGAATTCTATAGATCACTGCTTCTCACAGGGCAGCGTGCACAGGATTGGCGCAGGGCTTGCTAAAATGCGATCTCACTTGTCGGGTCTCGGTGGGACCCACACTTCTGCCTCTCAGCAAGCGCCCTGGTGATGCCACTGCTGCTGGCATGCGGACACACTTGGAGCAGCAGGAAATACAGCCACATGGAGGGAGGTAGAATGTCACACATGAGAGGCTGCTCTCCCACTTGCGGCTGCTGGATCCGGCAGAGAGCGTGAGCTACAGAGGAAAGTGCATGTTCTTGCCAGGAGGGAGTCTGAAAGAGGCACATGTCTGCAGGAAGTGAATTTTGCCATGTCCTCTGCCAGCACATGGTGCCAGAAGGGGCACAGTGAGCCAGCCGGTTGCTCGTATGGCCCAGGTGTTCATGAGACATGATGGGTGACCTGAAGCTCAATCTGTCACATTTCTAGGACACCTATTAGTAGCCATGACCTTCCTGGGTCCAAAGGGTCCTGGATAGTTTATAGAGACTTAAGCTAATGGACCAGCCTTTGCATGGCTGCTGGCCATGTGGCCGTGGGCTTTACAACATCTCAAGGGCAGCTGACAGCTCGTGCCTACTCCCTACTGTATACCCGCTCCTGGCTCCTTCCAGTCCCACTGAGGCAGAGTCTCCATGCCCCCTGCACACCTGAACTGGTGTGATGCTGCCGATGTAAGCTGACTGAGAACGGGGCAATTCCGAGAGGGTGTCCCTTCTCTGTGTCCCCATGTTCCTCTATAGGACTGAAGACAATGAGTCCAGGATAATGGAGATGCTGATGGGACCCGCTGGGAAAGCTGAGTCACCCTTTCCAGAAGAGTCCAGCTGCCCCACCAGTAGCACCTGCGACATGAGCCGGACATGAACTTGTCTTACACCACTAAGATTTCAGAGTTCATTTACAGAATAGCCACGCTTGGCATTAATACCCCCAGCCCCCACTACCACGAGAACCCACCGGAGGCATCTGGTTATCAGGGGAGTTAGTGACAATGACCCTGCACCACATGCAAAATGCCTCTGGTTTTTAGGAGTTCGTTCTCAGGGGTCTTGTTCAATCACTTGGAGTTCGTACTCTCTGTAACAGAGAGTTACACCCCAGGAGACTCTCATGCACTCTTAATCTTTTGGCATCAAGGGCAATACCTGTCAAGGTCAGCATTAAGTAAACATCGGGTTTCCCTGGCAGATCCATATAATTATACCCCAACTGCAAAATGACCATAAGATTAAAGAGAGTGCTGGATGTTAGTGGACCGTCAACGCGTGTCTTGGGAGGTGTATTAACTTTCTTTGGCTGCTGTAACAAGTTACCACAAACTGGGGGGCTTAAAACCACAGCAGTAGAGGTTGGAACTCTGAAATCAAGGTGTTGTCAAGGTTGGTTCCTTCTGGAAGGTCCAAAGGAGAACCTGTCCCATTCCTCTCTGAGCTTCTGGTGGCCTCCAGCAACCCTGAAACCCCGAGTTCCTGGGCTTGTAGATCCATCACTCCAGTCTCTGGCTCTGTTGTTGCCTGGTCTGCTCATCTGAAAGGGCACAGATCAATCCTTCTCTTCCTTTATAAGGACCCTTGTCATTGCATTTAGGTTCTACCCCAGTCAGGATGATCTCATCTCAAAATGACTGATCTCCTGTTTGTTTGAACTTGGTTTCTGAATATGGCAGCTTTTCCTGAGTTCTCTTGAGAAAATCACTATGACCCATGGCCTCTGTTACTGCAAAATCGGTATCCCTACCTCTCCCCATCTCAGTCACCTGTGGTCACTGAGGTGAAGCTGCACTGCCCTTCAGAGAGGTCAAGGTTCCTTAAGAGAAGGCTTCTACATGGCTTCATGCCCATGTAAAGAGGACAAAAATACTGTACGTACCTGCCTTAGGCACAGGCTCCCAATCACCTAAGAGGCCACACGTACCTGGTACCTGGCCAAACTTGGGTCAATCTTCTTTGGTCTGTGTAATTCCCTGTGTATGTCAATGCATCTATACCGAGATTCCTCCCAGCTCAGAAAATTGTAGTACTGTGTAGACTCTGCACCAGGTTTCCTCCTCAAAACTACATTCCTGTGAAATCCACACCGATATTGTCATCTCGCCCCCATAATGTAATTGTTAGTCATGGAGTCTTCTGGACTGTTATCCCAGGCAGGGCCAGCAGAACGATTTCCACAGGCTAGGTCATGATGGTGCCCCCGGCGAGGACTGCCCTTGTGGGATGGTCATGGGAAGGAAGAGGGAGATGTTCCAAGACCCCCAGACTGAACCATGCAATCCTGACACGTGTGTGCTCGGAGTTTGCTTTCTGCCGCTCCAAACAGAAATGAACACCCCATGAGTGGGAGCGTTCACAAACAGATAGTCGTAAATTGGGTATTAGAGAGTTATGCATCTATTAGGGTGAAACTAGAGTGGATTAGCCCAAGGATCCTTCCCACTCCACAATTCCCTGCCCCTGTACGGTTCCATTATGTCAAGCTCTCCAACTGGTGCAAATTGGCCAGCACACCATGTTCAATTTTAACTTACGCCATAACCTGGGTTATACTCGGGTTTTGAAATAAAATGAGTGTACCCTCTAATGTTGTTACCTGAGTAATTTCTGTCTTCCTGTGTAGCACGAGATTCCTCAAATCTTTAAGCCATCAATTATGTGTCCTGATTCCAGGCTAGAATGTAATCAATACTTACTTATTAGGGCAAGTGTCTACCCGCAGCTTGCTGAGCCTAGCAAGTAAAATATTTATGACCTGACAAACCTGTTTTAACTATTCTCTATCATTACTTTACTACAGCCTACCATCAATGGCTCAAATCTAAAGCTGATTTGCTTTGAGTACAACTTGCAGAATCTATATTCCAATAAGTCTGAAGGTACTTAGAATCTAGGAATCAAAATTCACGTGAAAAGGTACCTATTCTTTTCAATTGTTCATTTTTTAACTGTCTCAGGTAAGTGCTATCTTTAAGAGGAATTTCTTCAACATCTGCGTCAGGCCCAGGCATCGGCTGCAGTGCGGATGGATGGTCAGCTTTCTTCCCTGAAAGAACCCCTCTCTGGGGAGGGTATAGACAGACCCACGGTGCATGCTGTAAGGGTACCCAGAGCACTGTTCACGCCCCATTAGGGCCCTACCCACAGCTCACAGAGGTTCCTCCTGTTTGTGTCTTCCTCCCTCTCTAGCCTGTGGCCCCTCATGGACAGAATCTCTCTTATCCTTGTGACCTCCCTACTTACCTCATGACTGGACAAAGAGTAGGCACTCACTCCATTTCGTTGCCCTCAGAGGAAGTTCAGAATCATCGAAGGGCATTGGTGGCTCAGTGTCAGTCCCTGGGTCTCCCCAGTCCCTGCCCTTCCCGGCAGCATCAGTAGCTCGTGGGTGCACTCGGTCCTACCACATTCCACGCACAACATAGATCATCGTGGAGACCTAGTTGCTTCTGTGCCCATGTCCCCTGGAGCTGCTAGAGGTCAGGGATTGGCACTCATTCCTCTGGTGTGCTCATTGCCCAGAACACGCCTTTATCTTCTGTTGCTACTGGACAGTGTTTGTGGTAGAGCAAATCGACCAGGAGGAGGCATGGGGGCGGCAGGGAGCAGAAGCAATCAGGAGGGCCAGGTGGAGGGACCACCAAGGACGCAGGCAGAGTTATTGTTCCCTAAGCTCCTGGGATGCAGATAGCAAGGGTGATGGGATCCTATGGGAGGATGCCCCGCTGGTCCTCCAGCCTGGCTCCTTCTCTCCCTGACAAGGCTTGGGAAATGTATGCGCACTGTTGGTGCTGCCCAGACAGATCTCCTTCCTTCTTAATCCCCATCGCTCCCTCCCTCCCTCTGGCAGCCTTGTCCTCCTGACTCTCCTGACCCATGGTCAAGTGTCATGTGCCCTCATGCCATGGAGTACTCAGTGCTCACCTCAGCGATAGTTCTTGTCCCTTATGGGATCAGGCTCTCTCTGGGCAGGCTTGGAAAGGCCATATGCACAGGGATAGTGCCTGCTTTATTCCATTAGCCTCTCAACCCCGTAATGCTCGATGGTGCCCTTGGTATGGATGAGCAAATGCCCCCAGGTCACGGGTGACAAAAATTGAGTCAGAGCAAAAGATAAAGAGACTTCTCTTGGACCACACATCCAGGAAGAAGAATAAGCACAACTTACATTCTTGGGTACTAGGCACTATACTGATTTCCACATATTATCTGACTTCCCCCTCACACCAACCCAGGTGTAAGTATAATCATGATCATCCTCCATTTACAGCTGAAGACACTGAGGGTCAGGGACTATGACAATCAGTGGCAGTAGCCCCCTTCCCCCAGTCTTCCTGGCCCAATCAGGAGCCAGCTGCTGATAGGGGACAGCTTTCGGTGTCTCCCACCTCAGCGTGTCCTCTAGCCATGAAAGCAGGCTCAGCCCACAAGCCCACAGGACAGAGTGCTGGGGTCCTGTCTTGGAGGGTCAGCGCTAAGGAATGACAGACTCCCTTGCCCGTCAGTGAGATGGTCTGAGGCGTGTTTCCCATCCAGTCTTTCTTCTCAGAGTAACAACCTACTCACAACACACCCAGTTCCAGCTTTTCCCCCTAACCATTGCCCCCACTACCTCACAGTGCTTCCTAGGATCTCTTCTAAATCAACCTACTTGCACCTACACCCTGGGAATCCAAACCAATACAGAGGGAAGGGAGCAGTCACTTGCCCAAGGTCATATAACATGCAAATAGTGAAGCCAGAATGTGGATCCTAGCACCCTCCTCACCATCATGCTCCACCAGAACCTGCCACATGGCTCCAGGTCGCTGCTGGCCAGCAGAATGGTAGCCCCCAAAGATGTCCCCACCTTATCCCCAGAGCCTGTGACTATGTTATGTTACATGGAAAAGGGTAGAATTAAAATTACTGATCAACAGTTCTAAGATAGGAGTGGTCTTGGATCATCCAGGCGACCCAGAGGACTCACACAGGACTTATCAGTGGAACAGGGAGGCAGAGCAGGGGCATCAGAATGGTATGAGTCCGGGAGACAGACCGGAGAGAGGCAGCATTGCTGGCCCTGAAGATGGAGGGAGGGATCATAAACCAAAGAATGCAGGTGGCCCCTAAGAGCTAGAAAAGGCTCCAGGAAGGAGCACAGCCCTGCCAGCTCCGTGATTCCAGCCCAGTGAAGCTGTCTGACCTACAGACCTTAAGGTAATAGACTTGGGTTGTTTAAGCCACTATAGTAATTTGTTGCAGTAGCATTGGGACACGGATACAACCACTTAGAGAAGTTAGCATCTTGTGCCCAACGGGATTTATGGACAAGGCTTGAATTTATTTTTATTATCATGACATTGTATCAATTCTACTGTGAAACATCTTGAAAAAGTCTGCAGCCCTGGGTAGCCTACTGTTACTCTGAGAGCATACAGCTGGCCCTTTTGAGGATTTTTCAGCCAGACTCGTGGCATGATTGCAGATGGCAGCCAAGGAGAGCTGTACGTGATTACCTGAGGGCTGAATCTACCTGAATCTGGTTTGATAAGTTCCGTGTCTCCCTTCCACCCGCTCTGCACACTCTCATAAAAACCACAGAGATATATCGCTGCCCTGATACCATCAGCTCTCAAGTGCACAGGGAAGATGCCCGTAAATAACACGCCTCCCATGGGCAGGATGACTCCCACCTGTGCTTTGCCAAACGATCGGAGTGCAGTCAACAATTATGAGAAGGGGAAGACAAAGCAAGGCACTATGCATCAAGGAACAGATTTTTAATAATACGTTAGAAGGATTTTTCCTAGAGGACAGTGGCTAATGTGAGTGTGTGCTTTGCTAATCATCTGGGGATCCCAGGAGCATCTTTCCGGGGAAACAACTGGGTGCCATATCCAGGCCCATCAGTTTTATGATGCTGAGAAGAATGATAATGAATTGAATGTCTCTCTCTGAGCTCCTCCCAGGAGAAGGGGAAGTTGGAGCCTGTTGGAGGAAAGTGTCATGTGGGGAACGGAGTGGGAGAGAATCTAAAGGAAGGAAGGGGAGGTTCTCATCAGGCTGGGAGGCCTAGAAATGGATTCCATTCAATTAAATAGAATTGTAAAGAGCATTCACTGCAGACCAGACATTGTACCTGGTATTTGAGATAGAAGATGAACCAGGCCCAGACACCCATGCCCTGATAGCCCAAAGGAGGTTACAGACAGAAAAACAAATACATTACAAGACAATGTCCTATGCAAAGCTTCTGGAAATGGACAGAAGGATGGGTGGAGTTCAGAGGATGGCACTGTTAGATTTGGGTATCCTGGAAGGCTCCCTGCAAGTGGTGCTGGACTGAAGAATCCGCCTACCCATTGCTGTGCTTGGCAGGCCTTCCCATCTCTTTGTACTTCAGTCCTCTCCATGGCGATACACATTCTGTCCCTTCCTTACAGCCTGTTTCTCATTGCACTGTGGGCAGTCTGCCTCCCTTTCATTCCATATGGGTTGCTGGGCAAGGGTAGGGTTTTCAGGCGATTGGTCAATAAGGGTTCTACGCCCACCTTGGGCATCTGGGGTAATGGTGCCTACGCAGGGTCTCGGGTTGGGTAGAACCAGACAGTGGTCTCAAGGAGAGAGCAAAAGGATCAACTGGAATGACAGCGACAGAGAAGCATAAACCAGACAAGGGTTGTGTGCTGGAGGGAAGCCTGGCCATGGGGAAAGGAGCCAACTAAAGTAAGCTCCACGGTCTGTGTCAAGGACACAGAAATAAGGAAGGACTCCGCCATAGAGCTGTGGACAAGGTCTTGCTGTGAGGCTATACCCATCTGACTAAAGATCCTGCATACCATGGTGCTGATGACATCACAGTCTGTCTGGGTCAGCTGGGCTGCCAGAACAGAACAAAACGCCACAGACCAAGGGGTGGTGAAGCAACAGAAATGCATTCCTCACTGTTCTGGAAGCCAGAAGTCCTACATCAGGGTAGTAGCTTCCCAAGCTTGGGAAGAGAGAGGAGAGGAGGACCCTCTTCCAGCCTCGCAGATGATCTCCTCACTGTGCCCCCACATGGTGGAGAAAGTGACATTGCAAGCTTTCTGCTGTCTCTAGTTACAAGGGCACTAATCCCATCATGGAGGCTCCACTCTCGTGACCCCATCTGAACCTAATTACCTCCCATCGCCAAATACCATCACATGGGGGTTAGGGCTTCCACAGATGATCACAGTGGCAGGGGGTCACAATTCAGCCCACACTACAGAGCGAAAAGGTTGAGGCAAGTGGCTGAAATCACACGTGTTCTGATTACTACTTCTGGAGGAGAGGTGGGATCATAGGCTTGTCTGCCAATGGCCCACCTATGAAGATGACTCATGGGAGCTCCAGGCTTGTCTGCAAGCCTTCGGTGCTCCACAACGCACACGTGTTACCTGGAGAAGCTGGCTGGCACCTGGAGAAGCTTAGCTGGCACTGGGCCCCGGCCGTGAGTTAATGGGACTTGAGGGTCTGATACTTAGCCCTGCAGGCTCTGGAACTCCATCTCTGCATACACCCAGAATTGATTGAAACCTGCATGCCAATGGACTTGTTTGTAAGACCACAGCTGTCAAGTGAATTGGAAACTCCCCTCAGCCTGACCCATGAATTCCCTCGTGTGCTGTTTAGGGAGTGAGTGATCGGAAACAGGGTGCTTTCCTGGACACATTCCTCAGATATATTAGTCCCCTTTTGAAGGCAGTGACTTCTTCCAGGCTGGACCCTCAAGGTGATTCTGTGTCTGCTCTGATCCATCAGTATGGATTTTAAAACTTAACTCTAAAATAAGAAAATTTAATTTCCAGTTTCTAGAGGAGCCCAGTAGGGGAATCCCACCCTGGACTCACCTCTAACACGCACAACCCCCATACTATGAAGTAGAAGGTCTTACATTTCTGCTATTTCTATTATAAATCGAAAATCGCCATTAAAGAGTATGCCCCATAACTAAGAACTTTGAATCTGTTTATTTTTAAAGAAATAAAATGCTCAAATATTAAGTTTTCTAAAAGGTGCATTTTCCCTTAGAATCTGATAAGAATTTGTGATTTTTTTTAAAAGATTTTATTTGACAGAGAGAGACACACAGCAAGAGAAGGAACAGAAGCAGAGGGAGTGGGAAAGCGAGAAGCAGGGCTCTCGCTGAGCAGGGAGGCCAATGCGGGGGCTCGATTCCAGGACCCTGGGACCATGACCTGAGCCAAAGGCAGACACTTAACAACTGAGTCACCCAGACACCCCAAGAATTTGGGATTTCTAAATAAGCTGCAAACCTAATGAAAAGCAACTGAAAAGAAAGCTTTTGTATGTGTTTCTGTGTGTGTCGGGGTGGGGATGGTTCACATATATAATGGTTCTTTGCAATATTTCTAAATGGCAGGTTCATAACAGTCCGAGCTGGCACTTCTGTGTGCTTGTAATGACTCACTTAAACTCTGCAACAATGTAGTCTCATCTCATAAGAGTGACCTTTCTTGAAACTGAGATTGCGAAGTTTTTTTTTCTTCCTTCCTATTTTATAAGTAGAGTGTTCCCAGACCATTCGTCCCTCCTGTGAGCTTTTTGCTGGTAGTTCCAGCGAATTCTGCAGATTGAGAAGACTTGAGTAAGAACAAGATAGGACCTGGACTTTGAGGAAGCTGTCCTAACTCAGTATCTACACCCTGTGAGACATGCCCACCCTCATCCAGTTCCTTCTAGAAAGGTCAGCCTCGCTATAGAAAGGGTCCTACAGCACGATCGGGCACTGGCCGACAGGGCTCATCCATGCAGTCCTGAAGGCAGGACCAATTTCTTTCTCATAAAACCTGGAGTGTCCGTACAGAGAGGGAGACTGCTCAGGGCTGTATGCAGGAGCTGCTGAACTGGCCGGTCAGGATGAATTCCCAGAGGAACTTAGCCAATTAAAGGAAAGAAGAACATCTAGGGGAATTTAGGATGTACTGAGGCTCACACTTGTGGATAAACAAGCTAATCAAGTTTCCCAAGTCTTTGATGATCTTTTGCGGGACCTGGAACACAGACGTGGTGGGAGGAGCAGGGTTTAGGAGGGAGACGGTCCCCCTGCACCCCACCTAGGCTCCTCAGTGGCCTGCGGGTTCAGCAGCGAAGGGGTCTACGTGTACCCTGATCAGGGCCTTGGCATTCTGACCTCCTCATCCTGCCATGTGGATTCAGCAGCATTTTCTGTGGGTGGATTAGTAAATAATAAATGAACGAATGAACCAGCACTAGCAAACTAGAGTTTTGTGCTGCAAATTCCCATGGATTTGCAATGCAAAGAAAGGAAAGTGGTATGTAAATAAAAACTGGTTCTAAGGTGTCCTTGGGGCACCTGGGTGGCTCAGTCAGTTGGGCATCCGGCTCCTGGTCTTGGCTCAGGTCATAAGCTCAGTGTCATAGGATAGAGCCCCAAGTAGGGCTCTGCATGCAGCAGAGAATCTGCTTGAGATTCTCTCTCCCTCTTCCCCTGCCCCTCGTCTCTCTCCCTAAAAACAAAACAAAAACAAAACTGATTCTAAGGTGCCCCGATAGGGCCAGGATTTTTTTTTTTAAGATTTTGTTTATTTATTTGACAGAGAGAGAGAGAGAGAGATCACAAGTAGGCAGAGAGAGAGGGGGAAGCAGGCTCCCCGCTGAGCAGAGATCCTGACGTGGGGCTCGATCCCAGGACCCTGAGATCGTGACCTGAGCTGAAGGCAGAAGCTTAACCCACTGAGCCACCCAGGCACCCCAGGATGGTTTTTAATGGTGGGTAAAAGCAAGACTTTTATCAAGATATCAAGAGTCACTTGTAGCCTTCTAGCAATGAACAGCTAGGTTGTAGTTTAAAACCTTATACCTTGGGTTTTTGTGCAGAACTTGATTATGGTTTTTCATGTTAGTCCTTTTATGGGGGTCATAGTGTCAAGTGATGAGGTGAAGGGAAGAATTCTGCTCAGTTTTACAAATGAGAAACTCAGGTGCTTGCCCATGGTTACAAAGTCAGAAAAGGCTGGATCAAGTTCCTCCTCTCACGTACAGTTCGTTGTCCGTGACTCTGAGCTTCAGAGTGGCCGTAGTAAACTCAATTGTGTCAGATCTGATTCTGGCCAGGGCGCTCCCTCTTCAAAACAGTATAGTTCCCAGCAGATTGTATTTTATGAGTTCCTCTGAATGGTAGAATAGAGCAAACAGCCTGATCTGAGCTAATATGACTCGTAACGATTGAGGTAGCTTTGTTCATGCTCACTATGATTACTGATTATTTGTATTAATTTCTTTTCTTTTTTTTTTAAATTAGGCTCTGCTCCCACTGTGGGGCTTGAATTCACGACCCCAAGAACAGGAGTCACATGCTCTACTGACTGAGCCAGCCAGGATCCCTGTGAATAATTTTTTAGATGAGTTTTAAGGTAAGTAGAAGACAAAAGGAACAGTTAGTCACAGATTAGGAACAGGAGGTTAACTGAATCATTGTTCTATCCTCCATTCGGCATACCATTCACGTTTCTCACAATTCTTTTACCAGTCACCTTGCTCTGTTTTCCCCATGCATTGCCCTTCCTAATATTCCATCCCTTCTGTAAAAGTGGTTTCATAACTTTGAACATATTGATTTTTTGAGGTTTTTTTTCCCCAGATAATTCCATTATCTCAAGGTCTTGAATCACTTCCGGGGGTATTACCAATGCAGGATCAATTTATATGTTGTAAACTCAACCTCGGAGTTGCTGAAACATAGATAATATCAACTTGGACTTCCTTTGTTCTTTTTCAGAGCCCTGGACTGAAGTGCATTGGTGAGTGGAGTTTTTTTTGTGTCCTCTTCTTTAAAGGGGCTGAGTTTCAAGAATCTCAGCTTTCTGCAGAGGTCTGAGTTCTAATTTCTACCCCAAATCTCATCTCCTGTCTTCATCGGGGGTGAACAAAGGCTTGGGCAGCAAGCTGTGTTTCTGGGTGGATTAACTCTCTACTCCCACCCCTTTGACTACGGCTGCAAATCACACTGTATTGATCTTTGTTTCCCTCTTTGCATCCATCATCTGAGGGTCTCTCTTATTTGTTAATTCAATTACATATTTTAAATAAACTTTGTCATATTTTATCTAACATTTTTAGATATTTGTGGTTGGAGGCATTTCACATGAGTTGACTCTGTCAAGTAACCAATACCAGAAGCCCAGTCTCTGGGGTTTATTAAAATCAGGATAACTAGCTCTCCTGGATGTTAGCTCATTGTCAAAGTTGGATTCAGTGTCAATCATGCAGAAAAAGTCTTGTTTAATCATAGTTTCTGGACCAGCTTAGGCTCTTCATTTAGCTTACTTGATTCCTCAAAACATGATTCCAATATTGAAATAATTACATGTCACTCTGTGTCCACTGTTTTCTCCCCCCAGAGATTGACAGAAAACCCGAGAGGAATGAATCTTACAGACATTAGAAGGATCCTTGGGATATTCAGAATATGGTTGTTTTAATTCAAAGCCTAAGTGATATGGAGAAATGAAGAGGAGACGTTATTGAGAAGTTGGGGAGTCAGGTAGCAGACCCACGTCTGCCTCCAACCCCATAACCTCTTCCCACAGGGAGTCAGATTATATACCTACCTCTGACACCAACTGGGTAAACATTTCTCTCTATATATCTCTCAAAGTTTCTCATCTGCAAAATGAGGACATTGGAAAAAATGCCTTATAAGCCCCTGCTAGTTCTTAAGTAATTTGTAAAGGTTCAGAGCAGGTAAGTTGGAGGTAGAGGTCTATGCAGCTTGGAAGATATGCAGAGGATCTGTTGGGCTTAAGCTGCCAGGGAGGAGGAGTGCCAGGCTTATTCCTGTTCCTCACACCTCAGTGGGCGTACTATCTTCCCACTCTGTCCTTGGCCCTAGCCACCTTCCAGTGCAGCTCTCTTGGGGTCCACTTACTCTCTCAGTGGATTCTATTTTTTTCTGTCATATGAAATATACCTGCTCTCCCTTTTTCTCCATCTTAACTGTCTTTTCCATATTCTTGTCCTCTGTCTCCTACTGGGCTCTTTCCAGTGACAATCCACTACATTAGCAGAGATGCTCTGTGTCTACAAAGAGTTCCCCCACATTGCTGCAGCAGCCCCCTCCAGTCCCCTACTACTCTGTCTTTGATGAGCACACCATGCTTACTGAGAACTTTAATTGATCCAGCCTCTTCATTGTCCAAGACCTCGCTACTTTTCTTGTGCAATGTCTCACGTGCAAGTCGCATGCATTCAACAAATAGTTTTTGAGTTAAGCCAGGCACTGTACTAGACACAGTGATTAAACAAAGAATAAGGAAGACAGAAGACTGAGGCTTGGGGTAGAAAAGGAGCAGGAAAGTGCAATCATCACAACTTCTGCTAAATGGTAAGTGCTCTGAAAAAACGTGAGTAGGGAGATGAGGTAGTGAATGGCAGGGTGGATTCTTTGAGGGCGGAGTGTTGAGAGCTGTGCCAGGGCTCCAGCAGCAAGTGGGGACATGAGGAAGGGGAGGTAGGTGCATCTTCAGGCCTGTGGGCAACACCCATGTGTGTGGGGAGCAAGGAAGTTCCTGGGGGAGAGTGGCCACAGCGAGTCTGAGTCAGACAGCCCCTCCCCATTCGTCTCAGTCCCTCATCAGAATCTGTTGTAGAATCATCCAGCTGATGTCTCTGACTCAAACTTTCTCCACTGCACTCCATGCGCCATTGCTCTGCCAGTCTCTCTCTTAAACAGTACTTTTTAATGTTACTTTTCTCTTTCAGGTCTTCTATTTTTTTTAGCAAGGTGTAACTGACATAATATTAAATTAGTTTCAGGTATACAATTTGATATTTGTATATATTGTGATTTGAAATTTGTATGTATTGTGAAACAATCGCCATGAGTCTAGTTAACATTGTCACCCCTCATAGCTACAAATTTTGTTTCATTACTCTGTATGTCTTCATTTTGCCTCTCCAGTGCAATGTTAAGGACCTTCAGAGCAGGTGACATGTCTCAGATTTTCTCTGGACTCCCAATCTATCGATCCAGGTGTCAGTTTCTATTCAAAAATATGCTTTTTGCAACCAAACAGAGTACGGCCACACAATAGAATCCATTCAGCCATAAAAAGGAATGACGCATGCTACAACTCGACCAACCTCAAGAACATGATGTTAATGAAATAAAAAGACAGAAAACTCTACAGATTATATTTTCCACTTACAGGAAATGTCTGGAAAAGACAAATCTCCAGGGACAGAGGCAGACCAGTGGTTGCCCAGGGGAGGGGTGAATGTGTGAATTAACTGGGAGGGGGAAAGAGGAAGCTTTGTGAGGGCTGGAAATGTTCTAAAACAGAATTGTGCTGGTAGCTGCATGATTCCATAAATCTAAGTGCTATTAAATTGTGTACTTGTGTATATGCAAAATATCAAATTTTTATGATATGTAAATTATAGATCAATAAAGCTATGCAAACATTCATACATACACACACATATTTGCTTATTTAGATATTGAATAAGCAGCAGTTGACATTGAATTTGAGGGGAAGAAATAGTAAGCCCTTGCAACCAGCTTTGCCAAAGGGTGGAAACAGTCTGATTCCAGGTGATGGGACAGACAAGTTTATAGGTGTAAAAACTCCCTGAAGGAAAATTAAAGCAATTAATCCATTATAGAGAATTAAAATGCCCCTTAGGAAGGGTGAGGACCATACTGCTTCGATTCTGTAATCATCCAACAAGCTTCAATCTGCCGTTCAGTGTTGGACTGACATCTAGCAGGAAGGCTGGTTCTTTCCTCAGGCAAATTCCATCAAGCACAATAGGTAAATTCATTCTCATCCTGATACAATAATTTTCTTGTGAATTTGGATTTGAAGAGCTTGTTTTCTTAAGGCTCACATATCCTTGTATTTGGGGTTTGAATTTTAAATACATTAATTAAATTTCCCGTCCTGTCCCTTTGGAAGATACTGTTGTCCCCAAGCAGAGGAAAAATAGTACAAAAGTGACACCAGTGAATATTCTGCTTAGTTTTTCTTGCTTCCCCTCCCCACCGTCATGTCTGTGTACCAGGGAAGAGAAACAGAATTCAACAAGAAGCATCCAAAGACCTTTCTTCTAAGCCCCTGGTCTTGGATTTTGAGCCAAGTCCCAGCAATGAACTCAACACCGAAGATACTCAAATCCATGCAAGGGGCTCAATGGGAAGGAAAACCAACATCAGGCAGAGACCCTGCTCTCCAGGAAGTTACCACAGCTCAATGTATTTCAAGAAAAGAGCATGGATTAACTCAAGGATTTCAAATCCATCCTCGCTGCAAGTTCTTAGGAGGTTTACCCAACACAGGGACAACTAGAATTCCGCCATCTTGCTGTTGACTGTACAATTGTTCCTCATAAAAGCTGATAAGATGTGGCTACCCCACGGTTGGCATCATCTATGGGAAGTGAGCAAGACACTGCAGCAGGTGCAGTTCAGCCCGTCACGAGATCCCTGGTTGAGCTGTGAATATGAGTCCTGAAATGACACAAAGGGGAAGGAAACTAGAGCCATGGGGCTCAGGCCCCGTGAGATGCCTGGGTCACCCACGGGACTGCCATGTGGAGACACTGGTTGAGGAAGGGAAGACTGTGAGCTGGAAGGCCATAGGGTGCCCGGGGGTTAGACAATGTGATGCACCAGCACATTCTGGCTGATGGCAGTGCCAGGAAGTAAACCAGCCAGCCTGCAGTATTATGGTAAAGCTGGACACCACATGGGACATTTCAACCCATATGGGGAGAAAATACACTTGTTGTTTTGTTCACAAGCCAAAAACAGCCTATGTCATTAAGAGATGAGTTTGTGGGGTTTTGTCCCAGAGTCAAAGAGCATAATAAATCAGATGGGAAGGAACCGTGAGCCCAAATGTCTCCATGCTTGTCAGAGAGAGGCGTGCATGGTGATCAGACAGCACTGTGGTCTTCCATCTTTCAATTCTGTTCAGATCTTCAGGAAGTAAGTCAACTAGAAAAAACTTTTAAAAATATCTGTATATGCATTAGAAAGGCAAAAGTGTAAATCCTCTCAAGTATGATTTTTGTTCTTCCTATTTTAACAATTACACTTTTTAAATAAAAACCAAATATAAAACTGAATTTTTTTGGTTTGTTTTTTGAAATATAAGTTAACATCAGGATATGAAGAAAGAATTCCAACACATTGCTTTTCCATTTCTCCACCCAACAGTGCACACCTCCCTCTTAGACCAGTACTGGGAGAAAAAAAAAAAAAAAGAAAGAATTCCAACACATTGCTTTTCCATTTCTCCACCCAACAGTGCACACCTCCCTCTTAGACCAGTACTGGGAGAAAAAAAAAAAAAAGGATATGAGGCCACCAGGTCCTCTTGGGGTATTTGAAAGGGTCTGCAGAGGACCCTCCCCCAAGGCTTATAAATCACCCCTCCTAACCAGGGCTTCAATTTCCACCTGTTCTCCTTAGCAGTGACCCTGTCCCCCCCACCCCCATCAATACTCTGCTTTTAAGAGTCAAATATCCCCATGACATGCAAGCCTACAGGGGTTCACTAAAGCCTCATTCTGTGACACGGAAATGGTCATCTCTACTTACCCGACCTCCCAGTTGTGGTTGAGATAGATGTCAAGCCAACAAAATGATTTTGAATATGAAACTCCTCTTCATTCTTTATTGCTACAGTGCTCCTTTCATTGATTTTAAGGTGCTTAAAGGGAGGTGCAGGAGCCCCTACTGGGATGCACAGACAAGGGGATGGGACTGTCACTGCAGCTGGGCCACGTTCACAAGATGCAAAGGCCAGTGGGGTCCCCAGACATGAGGCCCCAACATGCTCTTACTATAACCTATTGATTAAATGGAGTTCTTACCTTTGGACTGAGGGTCCCAGGCTTTGCCCCACGTTTCCATGGAGTGCTCCTTTGTTCTGTGCATCTGTTCAAGTCCTTACACACTAACCCGGCTGGGGCTGCTGAATAATACTTGCTTGACATGATCACTGCTGTGAGGCCAACGTTCAAAAAGGAAGAGCTAGGAATCCTGCGGGCACACATTTCTGAAATGCCGTAGTGACAAAATTAGACATGTTTCTTCGTTGCGAGACTTTACTCGGGAACCTTGTATTTGCTCACCTTTTTGCAAATTCCCAGTGGAACTCTGCCAGGGCTCTTCCCAGCTGTGCTTGGTGCCTACCCCTTCTGCTTCGTGGGGGGTGTCAGGAGATCTGCACCTTTGCTGTACTTTGGGAAGCCTACTTTCCGGGAGTCTGCAAGTCAGATAATCAACAAAAAGCAAAGTCAAGGGGTGCCTGGGTGGCTCAGTGGGTTAAGCCTCTGACTTTGGCTCAGGTCATGATCTCAGGGTCCTAGGATTGAGCCTCGCATCGAGCCCTGCATCGAGCTCTCTGCTCAGCAGGGAGCCTGCTTCCCCCTCTCTCTCTGTCTGCCTCTCTGCCTACTTGTGATCTCTCTTTCTGTCAAATAAATAAATAAAATCTTAAAAAAAAAAAAAGCAAAGTCAAATGCTTTGTGTGTCAGGTGGCAATCCACTCAAAAATTGTATTTTTTTAAAGATTTTATTTATTTATTTGACAGAGAGAGAGAGAGAGAGAGCGAGAGCGCGCACACAAGCAGGGGGAGCAGCAGTTAGAGAGAGAGGGAGAAGACTCCCCGAGGAATAGAGAGCCCGACGCGGGGCTCTATCCCAGGACCCTGTGATCATGACCTAAGCTGAAGGCAGACACTTAACCCACTGAGCCACCCAGACACCTCTCAAAAATATTGTGAATGCCATATGCTTTGTACTGTCTCTGACACCTGGTATCGACTTCCTATTTCAAGAACGCTTGGATTCACAACAGCCACATTTCAGATGCTCACAAGTCACTTGGGGCCAGTGCACAGGGCGGGGCCAGATACTGAGATAAGAAGGTCTGGCCTGGACCCTCAGGAGTGAGAGAACACAAAGGGCTTTGTGACCTTTTATTGAGGCATAGAAAGGATTCTGGAGGCTCTTGTCCCCCACCCCACCCCCCTTTCCCACAAAGCCTGTTCTACTACATTTCTTCCAGTGGCTGAGGGTGAAAATGTTTACCTCTACTTGCCTCAAAGGAATTTCGGAAGAAAAAAAAAAAAAAAAGCTTCTGTTGAGCATTCTCAGCCCATCCGTCCATCAGAGGTGGCCACAGTAAAACCAGAGGCAAGTGCTGTTTTTTGCTTTAGCTGGGACAGGAATACGTAATCTGTTTCGGCAACAGGTGCAAAATTGGCTTCACAGATGCAGGCTGAGAAGGAAAACAGACACGTGAGAGAAAAGAAAGAGTGTGGAACTCTGAGTCAGACTTATCTTCAGGACACACTCAGTTGTCTGAGGGGAGAAGCTGTCCCCCTTTATTTTTTACAAAGAAAGTTCAATTGTTAATCATCTTGTGAACCGTGAAAACCAATATGGTAAACAATGACACTTTTTAAAGGGCAAGAAAATAATTTGTGAAGACACTACAGGCTAGAAAAAATTTAAAAAGCAGAAATGCTCCTTTTATCCATCTAAAGGGGAAAAAAACAAAACAAAACCCAGCCTCATTATCAGCTCTCAATAGAGGATTAACAGGCACTGAGCAGAGAAGCTTCCGGAAGGCCAGCATTCCAGAGAAGCTCATCAGGTTTTGAAAGGAAGAATTTCAACCGCACCGAATTCCCACTCTCTTGTCTATAAAATAGGAAAGATTACACACACAGATCCGATGGCTTGGGTCTGGATTTGCGAAGAGATAGTTAAAAGGGCCAAAGTTTGGGGTGCCCAGAGCGGGGAGTCCGGGCGGAGGAGGTGAAGAAGAGAGTGGGGGCAGGGGTGGGGGTGGTTTCGGTTAGTTGTAGGTGAAGTCACCTTGTCCTACACCGTTCTTTCCCTTGCAGCAGCCTGAAGACTGGGGCCTATGACTCTTTCCTATAGGGCTTTCTGTCACCCCAAACTCAGCAGGTGGGGGGACTCAGACATCCTAGCCTTAGCAAACTCAAACATCCAAGCTATCACTTAAATTTTCTGCTGCAGAAGACTTTTCAGCCACCAAATGACTAGAATTAAGGAAAAAGGATCCCCACTGCCCTATAATCCCCGTTTCTTAAAGACTGGAAAATTCCTTAGGCCATCCAGTTGGGGTGGGGGTGGGGGTGAAGTTGCCTTCAGCATTGCATTACCAACACTAAGGGATGAAAGTCATTGCGGTGGTCCCTTTCTCTGGTTGTGGGCTTTGTTGAGATAAAGGGTAAAAAAAATAAAAAAAAAAATCCACCGGGCTGTGGGACCTAGCTTATGCCTCTGAGACCCTGGGTATGAGTTTCCCAGGGCTGCCATGACAAATCACCACAACTTGGGTGTCTTAAAACAACAGAAATTATTCTCTCACAGTTCTGGAGACCAGAAATCCAAAATCAAGGTGTGGGCAGGCATGATTCCTTCCAGATTCTCCAGAAGCATCTAATCGAGGTGGTTCCCAGCTTCTGGGGGATGCCAGCAATCCTTCGTGCCCCATGGCTTGTAAACCCATCACTGCAATCTCTGTCTGCATGCTTACTCGGTATCCTCATAGGGCCTTTTTATAAGGACACCAGGCATTGGGTTTGGGGCCCGCCCTAAATCCAGGACAATCTTTCTTAAGGAATTATATCCACAAAGAACCCCTCCCCCAAATAAGGTCACATTCTGAGGTTCCCAGGTAGACAGGCCTTTTGGAGGGAGCATGATTCAGCCCCCTACGTCATAATTCTCCTACAAGATGGAACTTTCCTAAGCTTCAAATTGCTGCTTTTTTTTTTTTAACCACTGCAAATATTGTCACTTTGACAAGAAAAAGGCTTCGCTAAACTCGCTGCATTTACTAGGTACTGCCCATGGCTCTCAGATGAACTTGGGAATGAATGGGAGCCTAACCGTTCTGTGCTGTGTCTGTCGTACAAGCACTGAGCGAGGGCCTGGGAGACGAGGAGTGAAGAGAGAGCCAACCTCTGCTCATTCTCTGAGGGAGGAAGAGGAGGAGAACAGCCTGGGCCAGGCAGGCTTCTGCTCAGAGGTCCTGGCAGGCAGGAGAAGCATTGACACCAGAAGGCTTCTCAGAGACAGGACCCCGATCACACCACCTGGGAAACCCCCCTCCCCCCGCCAGGGGCATGAGACTGACAATTAGGACATGGCCTTCTAATGAGGATAGGCTTCCGTTTTGGTGAGGCACACAAGCTCGAACATGGAGAGGAATCTGCTAAAACAGAGTACAGACTCAAAGCCACTAAGTGTGTCCCTCCACCTCCCCCCAGGGGAAGGCCAGGCTGCTCCCCATCCCTCAGCTTTGGTCTGAAGACAGCCAGGTGTTCGCTGGCCCCGGCCACTGGTGCCCATTGCCTGGCTTTGCATCTTCGTGGAGCCTGCTGGAAGCCTCAGGACCTGGTAACTGAATATGAAAAGGAAGGGGTAAAGGGCATAAGAAAATGGGGGAGCCTCCTCCCCCAGCTCCACACCTTTCGAGGGGGCATTATGGAACTAGAACTCAGAGCAACGGCCTTGCTGGCAGTCAATTTCTGTCCTTGGCCACATTCGGGCAAGCTCTGTGCCTCTGCCCCCACGGTCTGGCCTGGACCCCCAGCTTTCTGTGGAAAACCCTTCCTTGGAGGCTGCCACATCAGCAGTCACAAAGCAAGGAAGTCAGTCGGGGCCCTCTGCACGTGGTTGACTGAGGTCTTATTTCCTTTTTATTCTCTTTCTAGGGCTCGGTTCAAAATTATATCTCCTGTAGAGCACACTTCTTTTTTTAACCCTCCGGCTAACATGGAAAGAATTTGTTTAGTTTGGTTTGCTGTAGTGCAGCGGCATAAGCCATTGGTGGGGTGATTCATAAACCCCAGGCTGCTGACAGGTTCGGGGAGGGTACTCACTGTCAAGTTCTAACTAGAAGAAATGGGTCTGATACAGCAGAATATACACACTCAATATTGGCCCTTCATGGTGAGGCTTGCTTTTCTGAAATAGTGCATGTTCTGTTTGCTAACAGGAGGCAGAGATAGAAAAACCGGGAGGCAGGCACAAGGAAAGAGCTGGATTACAGGTCAGGCTGGATGTAGAGGCACCTCCCCGACCTTCTTCAAGTGCATGTATGGAAGCCCTGTGTCCCTGAGTCGGCAGAAAGGCATCAGGCCCGTGGTAAGGTCCCGAACGCATGACTCAGGCGATGCTCAGAGGTCCTGAAGCATGAGGTTTTCTTCCATGGTTTGAGGACATCTTAATATGGAGAACTGGGCTTTTAGAAATTCCATTAAATCTTGGCTCTCTGTTCCCCTTGACTCAAAGTTCAGTGTTAAACAGGTCTTATTTGCACTTCTAAAAAGGAGCCAGGTTGAGGCAATGGAAAAAGGTCGGATGTGGTAGGAATCCTGGGATTTCTTCAGCCAGTCACTACGTCACCTTAGATGAGGGGCTTAGCCAGGCCATCCCAGGCTTTCAGGGGGACTGAGGGGTACGTAAAGGTCTTCACATAGTACCTGATATGCAACACCTGTCTGGTTTGTGGGAGCTTTATCCTTTCTGCATCACCTGCTGACAGCTCGTCAGTGGAAGCTTCTGCCCAGAGGCTAGCCTTGCCCTTCTAAGCACCATCGATCCTTAGTGCATGGAACCTGAGTTGCCTTCCTACTGATGTTAGTAGCCAGAGGGAATTCACCTCCCTGGGGACCCAAGAATCCTGCCCGAGACAGTCACTTGTTCTGTTTCTTTGCTGTGGAACAAATCGTCACAGACGTTGTGCTCCAAAATGGAGATTTATTAATTCTCTCACCCTTCTGAAGGCCAGAAGTCCAAAGCCAGTCTCACTGGGTCAACATCCAGGTGTCGGCAGGACCATTCACCTTCCCGAAGCTCGAGGGGAGAATGGTTTCCTTGCATCCTTCAGCTTCTGGTGGCTGCTGGCCTTTCTGAGCCTGTGGCTACATCACTCCTGTCTCTTTCTCTGTGGTCATGTGGCTTTCTCCACTCCAGTGAGTCAAATCTCCCTCCACCCCTTTCTCGTAAGGCCCCCTACCATTGCCCTTAAGATCCATCCGGATAATCCAAGATAATCTCCCCATCTGAAAATCATTAACTCAATCACATTGGGAAAGATCCCTTTTCCAAATAAAGTTGCATTCATAAGGGATGGAGATTAGGAACTGATGTCTCTAGGGGCCATTCTTCAGACATTATCAGCTGCAATCAGGGACCTTTACTTTTTCAGGCTCTTTTTGGAGTTTTGTTTGATGATGGAGCTGAAGATGCACATTGTATCACTCTGGTGGGACCTGCATATGCCAACAGCCACTACTGGAGACAGGTCACAAGAGATTACCAGGTACCTGGAGTTACCGGCATCTGCTTGGCTTTTCTCCACATTTTGCCGTTGAGAGTTTTCTTCCTGACTAAAGCAGTAGCTGGAGATACAGAGCAACCTTTTATTATTATTATTATTATTAAAGATTTGGTTTATTTATTTGAGAGAGAGAGCATGAGAAGCAGAACTCCTCACATCGCAGGAAGCCTGATGTGGGACTCAGTCCCAGGATCCCGGGATAATGACCTGAGCCCAAGGCAGACGCTCAACGACTGAACCACCCAGGCACCAGGATACAGAGCAACTTTCATGCTTTTGATGGGAAAAGCTTTTGGTTTTCACGAGGGGAAACACCCAGTGAATGTGTGGTTTTTCTCCATAGCTAAATTGGGCGCAGTATGTGAAGAAACATTGCCCCAAACCTTTCCTCTCAAAAGCATTTAAGTTATTCTTAGACAGTTTTGACGGCAGCCTATCTTACCTTGAAGCGATAGCCATTCATTATTTAGATGCACATTTCTGGTAAATTCCGTCCCCACCCCCAACCTGAATGCTGTGAATGTGTTTGGTATTTGAGAGCACATGCATGGACATGAACCACAGAGCCTGTGTTCAACCTACTATATAAAATGCTGCTAATATACAAATGTGTGCTTCGGAGTTGTAAAATAGTTTTTATTTCTTTTAGACGTTATGCAGATTTCTGGTAATAATACCTTTTACTGTTAACCTATGTTAAGTAATAGCCGCGTGTGTTTCCATCTGCTACAACACGACTATTTCTGTGAAACATTTATTAAATAAAGACGGAACAATGTTGGCAATTTCCAGGTCCTTCTCTGTCTCTTGTTAGCTCTCCCCTTAGATAACTGGAAGAGAAATACATTGTTTTAGTGGAATGTAGAATTTGTTTTGCAAAGAATTAAAAACAGAAAATGTGAATTGCTTCTTGTTTTGTTTGAAATTGAATAAAGCCCACCCCAAAACTGGGACTAACAGAAAATTTGAGGGGGAAAGAGGGAGATATCACACAAATAGCAAAACTGGTACTGGAATCCCAGGGGAAACCAAAACATTGTAGGTTCAGGGCAGTACTTATCATCACTGGAAGCCAGACTGGGGTTACGTAGGTAATGGGACTTTTTAGTCACAAAGCAATTAAACAGTCTTTTCCATTAGAGCAGGTTCTGTGGACCCAAGAAATCTGATGGATTCCTTCTTTCCTTCATTTAGCTGATATTTTAGTAGCTGTTACAGCTAAAATGGTGAGCAGTTGTGGTTCCTGTCTTTGCTGGAAGGCATCCTTGAGAAGGAAACACACCAAGAACCTTCTGGGGTGCCTGGGTGGCTCAGCCAGTGAAGCATTTGCCTTCAGCTTAGGTCGTGATCTCCAGGTCCTGGGATCCAGCCCTGCTCCGCAGGGAGTCTGCCTCTCCATCTGCCCCTCCACTCCCCCCAAGTTCCCTACTCGGGCTCACTCTTTCAGATAAATAAATATAGTCTTTAAAAAAAAAAAAAAAAGAACTTTTGGATTTTTCTAATTTTACCCCACGAGCAAATTGGCGTCTCAGAACAATCTTAAAAGGAGAGAAGTAGGAACTGTCATGATTCGATTTGCATTTGAAATAATCCCTTGGCTGGAAACAAATATGAGAGTGGATAGACCTCAGCCTGGGGAAGAGAAGACTAATGGCGGCCAGGGTGCTAGCGGTGGAGGAAAGGGATGGGTTTGCAAGGAATTTATGAGGTAGAGTCCACAAAATCAGGGAGATGGTTGGCTCTAGTTGGGTGCCCATAAATCTCGATCTGTTGGGACACTTTTGGTTTATGCCTATGGGTTCAACATAATCTTGAATGGTCCCTATTTTTCCTTCCCAAAGTGGCATTGTTTGAACAACAAACTATGTGGTTATTCTACCAATGAGGCATGTGGGAAAGGCTAGTATCAGGAAGAAATTCTGAGTCTCTGACTTATACAGCTGGAAGGATGGCATGCCACTGGCTGAGACAGTGAATGGGAGAAAATCATGATGGTAGAGATTGTAATGTCATAACCAACTCCATTGGGAATGAAGTCATATGCTTTCTCAAGCTTAATGGCATTGGCATTTTCCTGGTCAGTCAACTGAGCAATTGTTGCCCATCAGTACTGGCAAAAACAGATACCATTTACTCTTCTGGTCCCACCAGCCCCATCGTGTGATATGGTCCCCAAGCCTTCCCAGGGACTATGACCACAGTTCCCTGACCAACTAATCATGTAGGAAACACGTGCTAGTCTCATGGGTATCACACACACCCCAACACCATTTACTCTTGGCACACACGTTCCTCCAGCGTCTGCTGATGGGGACCATGTCTGAAAGAGACTGTGAGAACTTGAGGTGGGCACTGAGCTACAGTAGCTACAGTAGCTGAGATTTCAAAAAGAAGGCAAACAGGGGAAAGACATAGTTACTACTCTAGGCAAGGGAACAAGAGCATGGGTTTCTGTTTCCCTGTATTATACTCCAGAATATACACTTGCTTTCTGCTTAATCATGTTCTGCCCCAACAGACACCTGATCACTGGGTGACTTGATGGTGATGATGAATCTTGGTCTCACAACATACCTCCTGGCAGAGCAGGAAACTGCTTGCCCTTCCCCCGATCTCTGACTCCTTCCAAGAGCCTTCTCATCATTCAGGGATCCCTGTGCCCCCCTGAAACCTCCCCAAGGCAGCAAGTCAGGCCAGCACCCCCTGCTTTGACAAGGGTCTGAAGTGTGTCCATGCAGTGGACCTCTTCATGTGGATGGGACACTTTTTTGTCAAACAATTAACTGTTCTCGCCTTGACCAAGTGTTCTATTGGATTATATCTTTTTCTTATCAGTTTGTGAGATCTCTCTTTTAGTCTATAGGGAATAAAAATATTTCCCAGTCTATCATCTGTCTTTTGATTATGTGTATGGCATCTTTATACATATGAAAGACATATATGTGGTATTTACATATATATACTTTTGCACACGTGCACACACACACACACACACACACACACATATAGTTGCACATACACCTTGGGGTCTCCAGTGATTTCCTATCCTTGGTAATAAGGTCTCCCCATAGTCTCCTTTTTTTCTGGTTTGATTAAATTTTCTTCGTATTTAGATCTTGAATTATGCAAACATAGCACCATTTTTACAAGTGCTTCTAAAGACAATTAAAAGTCTAACAGAGCTTGAGATATTTTTTCACAAATCACTCCAAACCAGGATTTTCTGTGAAAATATTGCATTTTAAGAAAACAAGACTCCTAGCAGGGTCTGCATTTTCTGTCGTCTAAGCGTTTACTGTTGGAAACGCTGTGCTCGGTGGTGTGCGGCACTCCGTGCGGGAGACAAAGCTCAGATTTCCCACATCAGCGCTGCACGTGGGCTTTCTCCCCAGTGCCCATGTCAGCGCCAGCCGGCAGCTGCCGGAGCTCCATCCACGCGGACTCCACTTCTGAGTAGGTGCCCCCATTCTAGGACAAACCCCCTCGCCACCCCCATTTTCTCCCCGAGCAGAGCAGCCAGTTCTTCTTCTGTCCCTAAACCAGCCCTAGTTGGAAAGACTTGGTCAGACCTCACTTTAGAACTTCCTTTCCTTGTGAGGATGCTGGTAAGGACTATTTTAAAGGCATTACCTTTACATGGTTAAAAAAAAAGAAAGAAAGAAAAAGAAAGAAAGAAAAAAAAACCCAAACCCAAAACCAAACAAACAAAATGGGTTGTGATAAGTAGAATTCTTTCCCAAGTGGACCACGTCTTGCTCCCATTGCTCCTGTCCAGGGAGGGGCTCGAGCTGGCTATGAGCCATGGGACCCGGGAGATGGTGGCCTTGGCTGTTGGGGATCTGGGGCTGGGGGAAGTTCTGCAGGGACAAGTGAGAGGTCTGGACCCAGCTGCAGCCACTGAACTACCAGGAGAGGAGCCAGCCCAGGACACACCAAGGAGAAGGCAGTAGGAATACCTCACAGGACATTTGTTCCGTGTCTGCCCCCGTGTCTGACCCGCTGATCCATAGGACATTGCCCTCGTCCTGGTGATCAGGTGACCAGCTGAGCAAGAGCGGGCAGCGTCATCGGGTCTGCTGGGCAGCTGGAGGATGTGGGAGAGGATGCCTGCTTCTGATCCAATTCTCCTCTCCTTTGTCCAGAAATAGGCGCACAATGAGGAAGTTGCCTGATTCCAGATGGCAGTTGTCCCAGAAAAGCAGGTGCCCTGCATGGTGTGGACTTGCACGTGCGTTAATGGAGCAATTTTCATGCAGAGTGCAGACGTCTGGCTTCAGAAGGAGCCTCGGTTCACCAAGGGTAGAGGGAATGAGGAATGGGAGTAACTGTCTTTGTTCCAAAGAAAACCCCGAAGGGAGCAGTCATGTGGACACCTGGTTTTGAAAGGACAGAGCATCAAACTTGGCCCGACTGGGCTTGGTAAGGAAGGTAAGCCCTGAGCAGAGAAAGGCTATTGTCAGAAAGCAAGTAAAGTGTTTCTCAGTGGAAATGGGGTTTTCTGTCCTAGCTACGTCCACATACGGAATACCACTGCATAGTCACTGAACATCCACCCATCCTGTGCAGGGAGCAAAGGCCTGGCCAGCAGAGACTGCAGCCCAGGAGAATGTCCTAAGAGGCCAGGCAACGGGCCAGAGAGCCACTGTCCTCTTGGTGGGAGACAGTGGGAGGAGATGCTTATGGCCCTGGAAGAGAAGACAAGGGTCTGAAGCAGAATACAGAGAAGAGCCTGGAACCAGGGGTGGCTCAGTGGCATGTCTTGGGGCCTTTCCCTGGTCTGTTCACAAGGACACATGAGGAGGGTTCACAGCTTACCTCTCCCTTCTCTCCTCCTGAAGCAGCCCTAGGGTTCCTGGGGTCACTTTTGGCTTCTGCTTCTTGTGCTCTCTGGGGTCTTGCTCCCTCAGCTGGAATGTTCTTGGTCCTGCTGATCAAAGGAGACATTGGTCAGGGCACCATCCGTGGGAGCAGAGAGCCAGGCTGAGGCTTGCAGTCGCAGGTGATGTCCATGGAACAACTAGAGGTCAACGGCCACACGTTGGTGGTTGCTGTGACCACGGAAAGACATGGTAGAGGTCTTTCAGCTTCTCTGGAAAGGGTGGTGTTACTCAAGGAGAAACCAACTACTCTCCCTCCTTTCTCCAGGCCACAAACATTTATTGAGCATCTACTATATGCCAAGGGTAATTGTAGGAACTGGGAATATAGAAATGAATAAAAATAAGTGTTTGCCTTCGTGGGGCTTATGTTCCGTTGGGGAGATACAGGCCAACCTCAAAGAAACAAACACACCAGTGTTGGAACATCAGACAGTGATAAGGACTGTGAAGAAAAATGAAGCCAGCCAAGGGAGGAGTGGGAGGAAGCGACCTATCATGGGGCAGTCTCCCTGAAGAGGGACTCTGGGACAACTGGTCTGTCTTACTCAGTGTCCATCCCTGGGTCCTGGTCCAGAACAGCTAACTCTTCCAGGACACTCAGAGGGATTCCAGGGCTCCCTCCCTCAACCGGACATGCTCGAATGATCCTTGGGGGCAGCCTAAAGTGGGTGCCACAGCTTGGACTGACATTCAGGCCTCCCTCTACTGAAGGAGGAGGACAGATTGGTTAGGAGAGGCAGGGGTGTTTTGGAATGATGTTCCAGGGAAATCTGCTCTCTCCAAGCCTCCCTGACTTTGGGGAGCCACTCCTAGAACCTTGATACCCCTTGGTATTCTTGTAGCCCTAGACACACCTCCCAGTGGCTCAGCACCAAGCTGGGTCCCACCCCTCAGCTGTCCCTGCTAACCAGCCTCCTTGCTGGGCAAGCCCCCTGGGGCTTCTCGGCAGCAACTCCACAGACCCCAAATCTGGGCACACAAACGTCCTCCAGCCCCAGCACTTAGCAGGAAATCACAGGAGACAGGCAGCTCACCAAACGAGCAGAACACAGAGTATAAAAATAGCCTTTCGGCACTGCTTGATTTCTACAGAGGCAATTCCACTGGATCTCGTCACATTTTTGTATTCTGGAAGCACTAGCTATGGGTTTTCACAAGGCACACTAAAGCCATCCATATGATATGTCACCAAAGACAGGCACACTTATTGTAACCGAAAAGGATTTTTTTTTTTTTTTTATGAATAAGGAATGAAGCCTGGGAACCCCAGGAAACAGTAGTTGAGCAGACATGGATTTTTGCGCCCTGGGTGTGAATCGGATGGGTGGGGAGCCCCGGAACCGGTCAGGAAGTGGAAGTGGGCCGGCTGGGAATAGAAATGGGAGCAAATCAGAAATCTGGAGAGGGATCCTCTGGCTGCCTTGGCCATTGACATGCAGAGACAAGCAGCACAGGAGCCCACAGCCCCCTCCTGCAGATTCCCCCCTACCCCTAGGAAGCAGCCACAGACGCCCCTTAAAATTAGCATAGGAAATCCCTAGGTCCTAGCCTCCTGCGTGGCCAGCAGGACCATAACCCTGCTGCCAGCCATCTCTCCTGGTCGCTGCTGGCAATCACCTGGTTTAAATCCAACAGGTGAGAAAGGAGAGGAGAGTCTACGGCCATACCACCCTGAACGCGCCTGATCTCATCTGATCTCGGAAGCTAAGCAGGGTCGGGCCTGGTTAGTACTTGGATGGGAGAAAGGAGAGGAGAGGAAGAAAGAAAATTAGCTGATTTTTATTCAATAAATATTTATTGAGTGCCTCTCACATTCAGTGCTATTGTAGACCTCACAGCCAGTGAAATGACAAGAACAATGTTCTCCTGGCCTTTACACTCTGGGCTGGGGACATGGGAAACAAAACAATAAACCTGTAATCAGTCAGGTGGTACAAGGGGCTATGAGGAAAAATAGGGTTGGGGAGAGGGAGGAGGGGAGACCCCGGCTGGAGATGGAAATCAGGCAAGAAGGCCAACGAGAGTGGATGGGAATCAGAACAGGGAGGTTCCTGCTCATCAGACATCTCACCCCATTGGACAACTTGGGATCTTCCACTAAATGCCTAACCTTGATGCTTAAAAGAACACGCACAGAACCCTACCCTCACTTGCCATCATACGGAAGAATATCTGGGGTGAAATTACACATGGTACGCGTGAGCTCCTGAGTGCTGTACAGAACCACCACCACACACACACCATTTGACACAGGCTGACACATGGATTTGGGTCCCAGGATTTTTTTTTTTTTACCCTAATATTTCTTTGGTTATTTGGATGACATTTTAAGGCAGTGGGTGGAGTTGAACATACAGGCCCAATGCATCACCTTTAACCAGAATGGTGCCTTCGCTTCCGGCCACCCCACTTCTAGAGAATGTTGCCTTTCCTCTCTGCTGGCTCAGGGCCTGGGAGAAACGCAAAGGTGGATGAGACAACCTCAACTTGCTAGAAACTGTGACCACAACACAACGGCAGGGCAGGGACATGTGGACCCCAGAGAAGTCAAGCAACAGAGCCAAGGTGTGCACCATGTACCCCAATGCCACCTGGGGGTCCCCTGGAAACACCCCATCCTGCTAATGGTTTCCAGTAAGAGTGATGGTCCCTACACTCATCCACAGCAAGTTCTGGCCACTCCAACCGGTGTCCATGAGCTCCTTTCCATCACAAAGTACTGTAGTCCACACTTCAACCTCAAGTCTTCCAGCCCTCCCATACCCCCACTCCCATCTTTGCAGTTAACCCAGAATCTTGAAGAGAGAAAACAGGCTCGTGCCCCAACATGAGCGGTCACCCACACACCTTTCCTCTCTTTGTCTTCAGTCTCTGGGGAAGAAACACACTTCCTCCTGCATGTTGCCTGGCTCCTGCCTCCATGGGGACCTTTGATCCTGTTTCCCCTGTCCTACAGGACCTACCTCCACCACTGCTTCCCATCCTACTGATTTTTCAACCTCTTCCTGCCCAGCAGAGTCTCGATCATCCCCAAAATCATGTTCCTATCATCCTAAAAGCATATACTTAATTTTGAAACATCTGAAAGTAGAGAGAAAAAGAACAGAGGAGGAAAGGAGGCGCACACCTCCAGCACTGCTTCGAGGCCCGGCACACATGGGCATGAGATGCTCAAGCACATCCCAGCATTTCCACACCGTTTCATGCATTTGTTCAGACTTGAAATCCCATCACACACAGCCTTGTATCCTATTGTTCGTTAAATTATATCCTAAGTGTTTTTCCCATTTTACAAAAATTTAAATGAAAAAAAAAAAGTCCTCTAGTGTGGATGTGTCGCACATAAACTTTCCCTTTGAAGGTCCCTCGGTTTGGTTGCTGTGTGTCTTCACTGTGAATAACCCAGAGATCAACAGCTTGGGTGCGTGACTCTCTGTCCTCACTTTAGTGGAGAGGCTGTGTCTCCAGAGTGAGAACGATGGGTCAGAAGGTATGAACCTGTCTAATGGTCGGGAGACTGAGGGTTGGATTCCTTTCCAGAAAAATCCGCCAGCTCACATCCACATCAGCCACTTTCGATTCTGAGACTTCTTGCCAACATGCTGCTGATGCCCTTTGCCCACTGACTTAGTAGTATTGTTCTTTGTCTCCAGTCTGTGGATTCTTTATTAATTCGGGATGTCAACTTCTCATCTTTCACATTTGTTACCAGCGTTTCCTTATTATTGTTTCCTAAGACAGAGAAGTGTTTTAGTGTAGCTATAACGAAACATGTTGATTTTTGAACTTGAGCTAAAAAATGTTTTTCTAGTTTTCCAAGTTAAAATGCATGTAGGATTTTTTTTTCCTGTGGAATGAGGCAAGGGTCATATTTTTCCCCCTAAGTAGTCCCTTTTCCCAGCCTGTTTATGGGATAATCTATTCTTTCCCCATTGGTTTGTGATGATTTTTTAAAGATGGTGTAATAAGTTCTTACATATATTCTGCCTATGTCTGGATTCTGTCTTTAATTCTTTAGATCTGACTTTACTCATGTGAGAAACATTATGGTTTTCTTTCTTTATTATTAAGTTTTAGAATTAGTATCATTTTTTACATTGATCTAAAAAAGATATTTGTACTCATTTATTTTTTTCAAGATAAACTAATTTTTTGGTTTGTTTTGTTTTAATTTAAATTTTAATTAACGTACAGTGCAATATTGCTTTCTGGAATAGAATTCATTGATTCATCACTTACATACAGCGTCACATTACAAATACCCTCCTTGATTCCCATCACCCACCTAGCCTACCACCCCTTTCCCACCTCCCTCCATCAACCCTCAGTTTGTTCTCTATCTGTAAGAGTCTCTTACTTTTATTTCCCTCTCTCCGTTTTTGTAATGGTTTTGCTAAGATGAAAGTATTGCTTTGAGATTTTATTTGGATTGTGTTAAACTCATACATTCGCTTGAGAAGAATTTATTTCTTTATAATATTTTGACATTCCATCAGGAATGTGTTATCTTGGTCCACTGAATTAAGTTTTATTCTTTGTGTCTCATTACAATTTCTAATTTTTAATTTTTTCCCTGTGTGTATCTTATTAATTTTATCTAAGCATACATATGTCAGCCCTATTGAGAATGGTATTCCTGGGGCATCTGGGTGGCTCAGTTTGTGTGAGATGGGGTCCTATATCAGGCTTGATGCTCTCTGCTTCCACTCTCTCAAGAAAGAAAGAAAGAAAGAAAGAGGAAGGAAGAAATGGAGGGAAGGAGGGAGGGAGGGAGGGGAGGAGAGAAGGGAGGGAGGGAGAAAGGATGGAAGGGAGGAAGGAAGGAAAGGGAAGAGAGGAGAGGAGAGGAAAGAAAGGGAAGGAAAGGAAAGGAAAGGAAAGGAAAGGAAAGGAAGAAGAAAGTAGAAGAACAAAAAAGGAAAAAGAAAAGAAAAGAAAAGAGAATGGAATTCCTCCTCCACACTCACTCTATCTTCTGGTTGGTATTTCTAGTATGATGCAAACCTAGCATTCTTTCCATGTTTATTTCATATTGCTGACCTTTTTATTAATTCATTAAGTCTAAAATACTTTCAGTTGATTCTCTGAAGTTTCCTGGGCACCGTATTACATATACATAAGCGATGGTTATTTTGCATTTAAAAAAATATTTTAAGATTTATTGATTTATTGAGAGAGAGAAAGAGAGAGAGTGTGTGTGTGTGCACAGAGGGATAGGAGCAGAAAGAGAGGGAGAGAGAAAATCTCAGATTCTTTCTCCACACTGAGTGGCTCAGTCACAGTACCATGAGATCACAACCTGAGCTGAAATCAAGAAAGTCAGACACTCAACTGACTGAGCCACCCAGGTGCTCTATTTTGCATTTTTAATTCTAACAGTTATTATTTATTGTGTTTTATGTGCTTAGAGAGCTTCCAGAATGATTTTTAAAGGGATGCTGAGTTCTACTCAATTCTTTTTCCAGCATTCATTCATTCATGCATGTGATTTTGGTTTTCCTGTTAAAATTCCTATGCTACATATTTACATTTTCTGATAGTAAATTATTCTTGTTCCTTTGACATAAATTTGATGCGAATGTCACCTTTTAAAATGTTAATTAAAAATGTTATTTAACACATTTGTCAATGTTTTTTAAGCCATAAATAACAAGTCTGTAATTTCCTTGTCAAAGCTTCTATTAAGTAAGTGCCATCCAATAAACTGAAACTAACTTTTAGTCCATTCCCATCTTCAGGGTGAGTTTACGTAGCTGGAGAATGAATGTCTTTGAAAGCTCAAGATAGTCACTGAGAGAGCTTTTTAGGTCTGAAGCTTTTGGGAGAGAGAAATCTTTTTTAAACGTCCGCATTTCTTCCATGATTATGGTCTTCTGCAGTTTTCTACTTTTTCTTGAGCAATTTTGTTAATACTGAAATTTTTGTTAACCATGAAATCTTTCATTTCATTACAAGTTAGAAAGTCTCAATACCACAACCTACACATACATTTTCATCTCTTGCTTGTTTTTATACATTTTCTCCATTTCTGGTCTTCTTTGCTTTTCCTTCTTTTTCTGATTAGATTTGCCAAAGATTGACTCATTAATTACATGTTTATTTAGAAAATCAAGTTAAACATTTCTAATGCTTGCAATTACAGCATCCTCTGTCAAAAGAAAGGCAGGCGGTAACTACAAATTAGGAGCAAAGGCAGCCAGAAAGAAGAGCTTTTTGGTGGTAAACTGAGTGTCTGGTGCTTGGGTGTGGGTCACAGCTTGATATCCATCGCTGTCTTGGGGGTTTTGTTCATTTATGGTTTCCTTTATCTCAATAGTAACTAATGTGAAACTGAGCTTTGAGCAGAACCTTTGTGACAGCAGAAGAGAGAAATGCTGCCTAATGAAGACATTAATTTTCGCCTCAAGAAACACTATTTGTTGGTACAGAGAGAGCCAGGAGTGCTGTAATTAGGTAGCAAACTGTAAATTTCAGATTCCCTTTTACTCAGGATCTTTACAGTGAGAGAGGCCAGTGTTCTAGTTATTATGTCCGCAACACAAATCACCCCCAAAACTCAGTGATAGAAAGCAACAATTCAATACACTATTGAAATCTGTGGGTCTGCAGTTGGGAGAGGTCATGGCAGGAGGTCTGTCTCTATTCTGTGATATGGAATCTTGGCTGGAAATCCAGAGTCCAAGGGCTGAGATCTCCCAGCACTGATTTCCTTGAGGCGGTCTGTGCTGACTGTGGGCTGAGATCCGCCGTCCCTCTCTGTAGCCCTCCCATGGGCCCGTGTGAGCTTCCCCCCAGCATGTGGCTGGGTTACAGGGAGGACCACCCCAGGAAGCTGAACTTGGATCCAGAAGTCACACAGCTTCACCCCTGCCATGCTGTTGTTTGAAGCAGTCACAAGTCCACTAAGATCCCAGGTAGGGGAGATAAATTCTACCTCTTGATGGGAGGGCCAGGGTCTGGAAGAAATCAGAAATGGCACAAGGGCCATTTTTGTAAAATACCATGTGACATAATCAGGAATTTTCTGGAAAAAATGACAAAAAGATGTAGTCCCTCTTTCCCTCTGATGGGTATATACAGATAAAGCAAAATAAAACAAAATTAAAGACCACTTGAAAAGTCAAGTTGAGGTAGGAAATAATCAGTATAATAAGGATGATAGATTTCTTTCTAGAAATCTAGAAAAGATTCATTTTATTTGCGAGAGAGAGGGAGTGAGTGGGTGGAGGAGCAGAGGGAGAGAATCTCCAAACAGACTCCTGGCTGAGTACAGAGCCTGGCAAGGCTTGATCTCACCGCCCATGAGACCCCGACCTGAGCTGAAACCAAAAGTTGGCCACTGAACGAGTTAAGCCACCCAGGAGCTCCTCTTTAAAAAAAAAAAATTGATTGATTGATTGATTGATTTGCGAGAGAGTGAGAGGAAGAGAGCATGAGCAGGGGTAGGAGCAGAGGGAGAAGCAGGCTCCCCGCTGAGCACTGAGTCTGATGCAGGACTTGATCACAGGACCCTGGGATCATGACCTGAGCCAAGGGCATACACTTAACTGACCGAGTCACCCAGGCATCCTGGGAGAGAGTCTTAACAGACTCTCTGTTGAGTGTGTAGCCAGACATGGGACTCAATCTCCCGACTCTGAGATCATGACCCTGAGATCACAACCTGAGCAAATCCAAGAGTCAGATGCTCAACCACTGTGCCACCAGGCACCCAGGATGATAGATTTCTTAATATCCATCACTATCATTGAAATTTTACCCTCTTTACCTAATTCATTTTTAGAAGAGTTGTCCTATGACCATTACTACACAGGCCTCAACGACAGTTCAGGGAGATTCACAGTGTGTGGAAAACAGGACAGTGTGATTGAGAGTGACATAGGTGTCTGTGTGTAAAGGTGCGCCAGAAGCCCATGAGCACAACCCATTCTCTCCTGAGTAACAGGTTCAGGTTGCACAATCCTACTGTCCAAGTTCCGTGGTTCAGTCTAGAAAAACATGGCAACTCTAACTGGCTATGCAGTGAGGAAGGTGAACTTTGGTGGGGAGGTAGGAAATCATGTTGGTTAAGGCCTTGAGTGTTGCCACATTGTACAATGTAGACATACCCTAAAGACAGTGGGGGAGAGGGTGCTAAGGACTTTTCAGTGTGAGAAAAAGGACCCAACTGTGCTTTAGAAAAATCCCCCTCCAGAGGAGCATGGACGGTGGGTTGGTGGAGTCATAAGAGGCTCTTCCTATAACATTTCTGGGGGCATTCAGAAGACCATATGAACCAGGGGGACACCAGGACACTGTGCACTGTCCACCACTTCGTGGATTGAGGAGTGAAAGGCAGGTCACTTCTCTTTTGCAGCTGGTGAGATAAAACAGAGAGGACAGAGAGGAAACAGGGTTGGACCCAGGACAGGGGGTCTTGGGAGCCTGTTGAGGGATAAGAATAATTACATTAATAACATCAATATTACATACCAAGTACTTCCTGGACATCACGCTAAGCTTGTTACCAATCTTATCACTTAACCACCTCAGGAGGTGGGCCTCCTTACCTCTGGTCAAGAGAGGAGGTTCCTGAGGCTCAAAGAGGCTGAATCAGGTCCCCAAGGTCCCACAGGTGTAAGTGACAGACCCAGGACTGAGTAAGGACCTGCCTAGACCCAGAGACCAGGGTAGTCAGCATATGCAAAGGCCAGCCAAAGGAGAACCCATGGTTTGCATTTATACCCAGACCAGCACAACTCGCCAGGGTCTACCAGCAGAGGTCTCTGGGAAACGGAGTGAAGGAACAGGAAGCAGCCAGGTCTGGTGGGCTTTGGGAATGGAACCTCTGTTCTTTAAAATTCAAGACCAGAGTGAACCTATAGCCTGTTGATGTGAGGAGAAAGGGAGGGGAGGAAGCAAGGATAATTTTGAGGCTGTAGCCAACTTACTTGTTCAGTGGTAACTTTCTGTACAAGGGGCCACAGATGGGAGGTCCCACGATGTAGGGGAGGAGAGGGTTGCATTTTGTTCTGTTGCACTCAAGGCAAGTCAGTTAAATTTGTTTAGGGGGCATTTGGGCAGATCAGGAGTCAAGATGCAGGGAGTTCAAAAGGAGGATTGGGGGCACCTGGGTGGCTCAGTCAGTTAAGCATCTGACTTCAGCTCAGGTCATGGTCTTGGGGTCCTGGGATCGAGCCCCATATCAGGCTTTGAACTCAGCAGAGTGTCTGCTTGTCCCTCTGCCCCTCTCCCTATTCCTGTTCTCTCTCTCTTTCAAATGAATAAATAAAGTGTTTTTCAAAAATTAAAAAATTTTTGGGCGCCTGGGTGGCTCAGTGGGTTAAAGCCTCTGCCTTCTGGGGAATGATTTCCTTGCTGGTTCAGTTGACAGGTTTTCCTGAACACGTGGGACATGAGGTGTGAGCTGTGAAATTTGCTGCGTGGGTGAGTGAGTGGGCAAATGAACTGCATGAGCTGATGAGAGGGTCTTTGTGGCCATTCTCAGGGCAACTATTGGCATTCCTTTTCCAATGTTTGTTTTTATAGCATCTCCTTAGCTGTTGCAAAAGAGGTTGCCATGAAATCCGTGAGCATTTTCTAAGACATGGAGAACAGGATGGTGTGTTTAGCCATGCAAAGTGGTTAAAAAGTCAGTTCTAGGAGCTGGACCATTCAGGGTGACTCTGGGCTTGCCTCTGGACAACTCTGGGACCGTGGATGACTCTCTTTACCCTTTTGTACCCCAGTTTCCTTCTCAGCAGTGGGGAGAGTCAGAACATTTACTCCACTTACAAAGCGGTAGGACAATCTCTATAAAACACCAACTCTCTACAAAACATGGTTCCTGGCTCTAAATGCTCCAAAAATTTAACTAATATTATTGTTGTAAATTATGCCTCTTTCTGAATTCCTTGCTATGGTTTCAGGTATTAAAAACAAGACAACATGGTTGCCTGGGTGGCCCAATCAGTTAAGTGTCTGCCTTGGGCTCAAGTCATGATCTCAGGATCCTAGGATCAAGCACATGTAGGGCTCCCTGCTCAGCAAGGAGTCTGCTTCTCCCTCTCCCTTCCTCTGCCCCTGCTCATGAACTCTCTCTCTCTCTCTATCTCAAATAAATAAATAAAATATTTTAAAACACACACACACACACACACACACTAAGACAACAGGTCCCAAATGGAGTCCCTTTTGCTAAGCCCCACCTCACCAAATTGAGACTTGACTTAATTTCAGTTTCGGCTCTCCACGAAATGGAACTTCTAACCAGTCAGTTTGGTCTCGCCTGGCCAGCACTAGTTAGGCCATCTCCCCGAAAGACCCTTGCCATCTCCTAAGGGAAAGTGGCCTTGGATAACCAACTGTGTTTCTGCCAGTATAAAGTCTCTCATCTTGTACAGCAACTCGGACGGACGGAGCTCCCTTCTATCTGCTAGATTGGATGCTGCTTGATTTGAATTGATTTTTGCTCAAATAAACTCTTAAAATTTTTAACACATCTCAGTTCCTCTTTTAACACAGTTGCCCACGGGTATCTGTCATGTCTTTATTACCTAGTAACAGTCTAGTCTCCTTCTGCTTCCATGTCCGAAAGGATGTTGAAAAGAAGAACTGTAATTTGGGGCGTTCTGTGTATGTGTGTGGATCTCTGTTTTCTAAAGTCCCCCATGGAACCACAGTTAGGTTGAATCCTACATGTCCAACAATAAGGAATTTATTATATAAATGTTAATAAATGCATACAATGGAAACAGCTACTAAAAATAATTTTTTTCAGGAATTTTCAGTGAGTTAAAAACTTATTAAGGAAAAACATCCAGAAATAGCATTTGAACTGCAGTATGATCTCAAGTCTGTGAAATACATAGGTCAAGAAAAAAGGCTGGAAGGTACAGTGTGGGTGCTTCGGCAAAGGGATGAACCCTGATGGGGGAGCTGGTGCCGTGTTCTTTGGGAACATCACGGTGTCACATTGCCCAGTGGCGTGGTAAAAACTGCCCGTTCTTACGGATATGGATGAAGCTTCCTGCCTCCAGGAAAGTTCTGGAATAACGGTCAATTAGATGTTGACTCTACATTTCTCAGGTTCCTCTGAGCAGCATATTTCTTTCTCCCTGTCAAAGTGTTGACTCAATGATATTGAGCTGGTGTACTTGCAGCCATTGGTCATCTTAATTAAGGCTTGGGAGGGAAGCAAAGAGGTGACATGAGTGAAGGTGGACTCCTAAATGTACTAGACAAGCACCTGGAACTGGAAACTAGAGAGACAGGGGAGGAGGAGGAGGCAGGCTTCCTCTCCAGCAAGTATTTAAGAAGCATTCAGAAATGCGGGGGGAGGGGTGGACTGCAGCCTGGTCTGAGATAAAGGAGCTGGCCTTGAGCACGACCCAACCAGAATGACCCTCAGTGGGCTTGGGCTCTGAAACCCTGCCCCAGCATCAGTGGGCTGGTCCCACACACAACGCCCCCGGAGGTGTTAGAAACATAAGCCCCATCCTCTAAGGCGACAGAAACTGCATCTTAACAGGGTTGTGGGGTGCTTTGTGTTCATCACTGAGGGTCGCTGAGGGAGGGGAGCTCCAGAGACTGGCCGCCCCTAGATGGGAGGAAACGACAGCCCAGGGGCGGCCTGCAAGGGCAGGGAGGGCTGGTCAGACAGCCTCACCCGTGTTGGCAGCGGGTCCCGGCCCAGGCCAGACAGCCGTAGAGACAGTGGGGTCGATTGTTGGCCTCTGTTCCAAGGTGAACCAACTCAGCCACATTTTAAACCATTAAGCCTTAAATGATTGAAAGGTACTTCATAACAACATCGGCTCTGGCAGGACCTGCCGAATGTCGATGCTTGGTGTAATCAGGAATCATTCCCATTCGGCTCCAGCGGGCAGAGCACTCACTTCGGGATGTATTACAGCTGTCCAGGGGGAGGCATTCGCTGAACTTGATTTCCCTAGCAGGAGGGTTGCTAGCCTCTGAAGCTTTTTCTCTGCCTTCTCTTTTGAAATCTGCCTCAGGCAACCGCACGGCCCCTGCTTTCTAGAGAAATGGCAGGAAAAACCTTGCCAAGTTTGGAGGGTGAGAGAGGCCGGCCCTCCCCCATCTCTTAACACTTCTGGAAACTTCTGGGGACTTCCAGGGAAGTCTGCTTCCTGCAGGAATAGATGTTTACACTCCACTGGCCCCAGGTCCCTAAATGGTAGGTGATTTCCTAGGTCCAGAGTCCTTTCTTGGATTCTGTCTCCCCATCTCTTAGGGAGTAGAACAGAATCTTCTGTTTCCACAGTGACATGCTGCCATGAGCGCTGTCATAGCCACGGGAACAGATAACTCAGTGGTCAGAGCATGTAACTGCTCAGAACAGGTAACTCAGTAGTCCCAAGGTAGCCCAAGCCTTGTCTTTAGTGGAAACACTAAAAGCCAGGGGAAAGCCTGGGAAGATTCCAAGAGAGCAGCATTCTGGAAACTCAACCCAAGGGAGTCACAGCCTAAGGGTGGAGGGTCCTCAGCCCTAACCAGGACCCCTGGCTTAGAGGGAGGAGGTAGGTCAGCCCTCCACCACACTTTCCCTGGGCTGCACCCCAAGCGGGAGGCCAAGGTCCCAGTGCCCCAAACTCCCCGCCCCCACTCCTCCCGTCCCAGTCTTTGAAGCTCCTGTTCCTACAACACTCAGCTGCCCAGGGAACCCTCCATGGTCTGCACTCCTCAGGCTATTTTCACCAGAATCCCTGTGCCCTCACCTGATATCTCCTTCAGGCTGACCTGCCCTCCTCCTACCACCACTGTGAACCTGGACCAAGTGGGACCCAGAGGACCTGCCACCAGTCATTCTCCTGCCGGATGGGTTTCCCTCTTGCTATTACAGTAGGGCCTGTGGCCGGCATCCCAGGGCCCATGTGCCCTGACCGGGGCAGTGTGGGAGTCGGCTCTCAGCACTGTGGCACCCTGAACCCGGAATTCTCCTGAACTTCATTTCTTAGAGCTCAGGTTGCTCATACCCACGTTAAGAGTGGGTTCTGCTTCCTCATTTTGAAGCGTCCCCTGCTTGGATCGAAGCTTCAAATCCTCCTGTTCAATGACCATGTCCCTCCTCTCCCCATTCCCATAGCTCTTTGCTCTCATTGGGAACCACTGCCAACTTCACCAATAAAAATTCATTTTTATCTCTGCAATCTACTTGGTTTCTCCCCTAATAGTGTGTTAGCTTTTGGCCGTGACATCTAAATGCTTCTGCAGCTTCTGTAACTCTTGCCACTGTTCAGCCATTTTTATACTTCTTGGAACGTTTGAATTTTGAATAAGCAGATAAGTGTTCACATTTGCATAAAATCCTTTAAGTGGGCAAACGAGACAATTACAAGTCTTAGATATATTTTTAGGCACTATGGTAAATTCAAAATCAGTGACAGTGACATGCTTAGAGTTACATGTTACAGAAGAAGGAAGTGCTGGAGGAGTTGTTTTTATGAACTCACATACCACTTACACAATAGTCCCAGGATGTCTCTGGCCTCCCTCTCTGCAGTGGACTCTAGCTAAAAGGGATGTTCTGAAGTTACATTTCCATCATTGCAAACCGTGACCTTTTCCCAAGAAGGGAAAAAAGAAAAAGACTTCTCTCTAGAAATCACCTCCTCATACCTTCTCTATTGCAAGCAGACTAAAGTCATGTTTGGTTTGCATTTAATAAACAGCAGTTCATGGGTGGCCCTAGCCATGGAGGTCAGAGGTTAACAACAAGGTAGGTGCTGCTACCGCTGGACATTCTTTCTAGCCCACACCTTCTGCTTTTTGGTTTGGGAGCCTATCTCCTGGACACCCACCACATCAGATGTGATCAAACATTTCTATCTGTGCTGGTTCATTATATGTGTCAACATGGCTAGTCTATGGTGTCCGGATGTTCAGTCAAACACTAGTCTAGATATTGCTATGAAAGTATTTATTTAGGTGAGGTTAACATTTAAATCAGCAGACTTTGAGTAAAGCAGATTACTCTCCATACCATGGGTGGGCCTCATCCAATCAGTTGAAGGCATTAAGAGAACAAGAGGGAGGTCCTCCAAGGAAGAAGGGATTCTGCCTCCAGACTCCAACTGCAACATCAATTCTTTCCTGAGTGTCCAACCTGCCTGCTCACCCTGCAGATTTCAGACTTGCCAGCTCTCACAATCACATGGGTCAATTTTTTTTTTAAGATTTTATTTATTTATTCGACAGAGAGAGAGATCACAAGTAGGCAGAGAGGCAGGTAGAGAGAGGAGGGGAAGCAGGCTCCTTGCTGAGCAGACAGCCTGATGTGGGGCTTGATCCCAGGACCCTGAGATCATGACCTGAGCCGAAGGCAAAGGCTTAACCCACTGAGCCACATGGTGCCCCACATGGGTCAATTCTTTAAAATAAATCTACACACACACACACACACACACACACCCTACTGATTGTTCCTCTGCAGAATTCTAATACACTATCCAGTGACATTTTCCTTCCTGAAATTATATTTAACCCTCGTTTATTTATATTTAACCCTCATGAATAACATCAGACAAGCCCCAGTTGAAGGACATTCTACACAGTCCCTGAATAATACTCGAAATTGTCAAGGTTATCACATCAGGGAAAGTCTGAGAAACTGTCAGCCCAGAGGAGCCTAAAGAGATGTGACAACTGAATGCAGGGTGGGGTCCTAGGTGGGATCCTGGGACAGAGAAAGAACTAAGGAAATATGAGTTAAAGTATGATCTATAGTTAACAATAGTGTATCAATATTAGTTCAATTGTTGTGATAAATCATAGTAACACAAGCTGTTCATGGTAAGAAAAGGGGTGTGGATTATATGGGAATTCTCTGTGCTTTTCTGCAACTCTTCTGTAGATCTAAAACAATTTTAAAACAAAAAGCATATCTTAAAAACATATTTATTACTGGACTGCCTGGGTGGCACAATCAGTTGAGTGGCTGATTCTTGATTTCCGTCGAGGTCATGATCTCAAAGTCCTGGGGTCAAGACCTGTGTTGGGCTCCATGCTGAGCATGGAGCCTGCTTGGGATTCTCTCTCTCCCTCTGCCTCTCCCTCCTGTTCTTTTCTCTCTCTCTCTTTCCCTCTTTCTTTCTCTCAAAAAAAAAAGGGTATATATATATATATATATATATATACAAGTATATATACATGTATATATATATATATACACACATACATATACACATCTATAGCTATATCTATATATCACTTTACTTTCCATACATGAATTCATTTAAAAATATGCATTGAATCATAAAAAATATATTTTAAAATGTACGTTTTATTTTACTTTTTTTGTACATAAAATTTGTTCAGAAAATGTGTCTTGAACATTGGGCATCTATCAGACAATGTCATGTGTTGACTATAGTGATGAACATGGTGAACAAGGGATCTGGGGTGCTTGGGTTGCTCAGTGGGTTGAGCCTCTGCCTTCGGCTCAGGTCATGATCTCAGGGTCCTGGGATCAAGCCCCACATCGGGATCTCTGCTCATCAGGGAGCCTGCTTCCCCCTCTCTCTCTGCCTGCCTCTCTGCCTACTTGTGATCTCTCTCTCTCTCTGTCAAATAAATAAATAAATAAAATCCTAACAAATATATATATATATATGTGTGTGTATATATATATATATATATATATATATATATATATATATATATATATAATCAAGAAGCTCAATGAGCCCCAAAGAGGAAAAATTCAAAGAAAACTAGTAAGCAGAGAGGCCCCAACCCTCTCTGCCTGCCTCTCTGCCTACTTGTGATCTCTCTCTCTGTGTCAAATAAATAAATAAATAAATAAATCTTAAAAAAAAAAAAAAGAATAAACATCTCTGGTCTCTCTCTTTTGAAATAACATTTGTTAACCTATGGTATATTTCCTGTCATTTTTTTATTCTGTTGTTTTTTTGGTCTTTTTTTTTTTTAAAGATACATAGGCGTCTGAGTGGCTCAGTTGGTTAAGGATCTGACTCTTGAGTTTGGCTCAGGTCTTGATCTCAGGGGTTGTGAAATCGAGCCCCAGGTTGAGCCCCATGTGGGGCTCTGTGCTGAGCATGGAACCTACTTGGAATTCTCTCTCTCCCTCTCTCCTCACTCATACTTAAACTTTCTCTCTAAGATAATTAATTAATTAATTAATTAAAAAGTTGGAAAAGTGTTTATTATTACACAATGAGAGTTTCCCCCAAACCTAAAATAGGTTTAAAAATAGGTTTAAAACCATCTGTCTGCTTAATCTTCTGATACATACATATGCACTAATTTATCTAGCCATTCTCCTGTTTCTTTTCTTTTGGTTTTTTTGGTGGGGTTTTTTTTTTTTTTTTTTTTTGGCCATTACAGATGACATTATGATGGACCTGCTTGTGGGCAAAGCTGTCCTGTCTATGGTAGCCATGTTGTGCTCCCCGTTAGCTCTTCCTGACAAAATTCTGGACACGTGTTTTTCAGTGTGTCATGAAATGTGCCATTAACGAGTTCCCACCAACCAGCATGGTTTCTGGTTCCTGGTTTTCTGGTTTAGGCCCTGGATCTCGCCTCACAAGGCCATGTACCCACAGCCGTGGCAGAGCCCCTGTCAGCCTTCTGTGCATGACCAGGAGCATGGGGACCTTGGGCGGAGTGGTAACTAAAGCAAATATAGTTTCTAGTGCTTGCCAAAGACATCACCATTCTCCACAGAAGAAAGAAACCCCAAGTTGTCTTATACTTGTCTTCCCTTCAAATTATTTTCCTCTTCTCCATGTATTACTTACTCCTTTTATGAGGAAGCAATTATGTTATTTAGGTACCTCCAACATCAATAAATGAACTCAAATATCCAACCAACCTGATTCATTTTTGTGTGGACTCTGTGGGGCGGATGACTGGGGATGGGGACGAGACAACGCAGGTGGGGCAAAGGTTAATGGCTTTGTCAACCCATGAGGGATGTGAACAACGGTGCTGTGATTCCCCATTTGACGTGAATATCACGAACGGCGCTGTGCTTGCTGCGGATACCCCAGGAGTCCCCCCCCCCCCCACCAATGAGCTTGCCAGTTGTGGAAATGCTGAATCAGGTCAGACTGGTAAGGAAAAAACCTCCGGACAGGACCGTCAGCGGTACGGGCGTGGCGGGCCCCCCTCGAGGCTTTGTTCAGCTCCTGGCACTGTGTGGCTAGTGGAGGTGTGGTGGTCTGTTGGCGGCAGTCCCGTGGCTACCCCAGCTGCCCACTCTCCATTTTACTCAAAGGGTGGTGTTCCCACAGGGGACCCCGGAACAAGTTCTCATGTCTGCTCAGTATTTTTGTAACAGCCTTTCCCAACCTGCACATCTGTAAATCCTGCAGCATAGATTGTATCAAGACATGAAGTACTTTATAAACATTAGAGTAATTATGACGTCTAGTTTAAGGATGCGTATGTGTTAATAATGGGGGAGGTATGATTTGGCTTTTCCAACTTTTTAAAGATTTTATCTATCCATTTGTGACAGAGAGAGAGAGCATGAGAGGAGGGAGGGACCGAGGGAGAGGGAGAAGCAGACTCCCCGCTGAGCAGGAAGCCCTGTGCGGGACTCAGTCCCAGGAACCTGGGGTCATAACCTGAGCCAAAGGCAGATGCTCAACCTACGGAGCCACCCAGGTGCCCTACTTCTCCAATTTTCCAAAGTGAACTTTTAAAGGAACTTTTTTCCCTAATATTTCCTGTTTTACCAAATCTGATCAGGGCTTGTGACATGAATAAAGGCAACAGGTCGATGCTCTTTTAAAGATGAAGAGGTCTGGTTTTATCAAGCGAGCAGTGATACCATACCTGTCCCTGCATCACGGGATGGGCTTCTCAGTCACACATGACAGACGTTACTGCATTACTGCCTTGTCTTGGCTTCTTCCTCATCATGCTGCCCTGGTCCCCGGCGTCTCTCACTGGCCATTCCCTCTGAATGGTCCCAATCCAGAATTCTGTCCTGGATTTCCTCCTCTCCTCTCTCTACACGCTTGTCCGTGGCCACCCCATCTCAGTGGAGGACTCTGAAACCGGTCACTGCCTCCACTGGCAGTGACTTCCAAATGTCTTATCTTTGGCTCTCACCCCCACGCCCCCACCACACACACACAACTCCAGACCCATGTTCCGGACTGATGCCCCGTTGTGATCGCAAACTCGGGCTGCACAGCACCAAAGCTCTCCTTCTCTCTTTTCTCACTCTGTGTCTAGTTCATCAGCAGGTCCTACTAGCTTTGCCTTCAAAACACACCCAAGTCTACCCACTTCTGCCTTCATGTCTTCCATCCTGGTCCGAGGCACAGCCCATTCACACGTGGCCTCCTTGATCCTGTTACTGCCTCTGACAGTCCACTAATATGTGGGTCTCCCCATGAAAACATGGGAATTAGAGCTTGATGGCCCTGTGTTTACATCCTTCTGACAGGCCCACACAACACATGCATGTCCAAGCTCCCACCCAGCTTACGGAGCCCTGACCTGGCCTGGCCACTCTGGCCTCTCTGAGCCTGCCTCATTTTCCCCTCCATAAACACTCTGTGCTCTGGTCTCTCTGGCCTTTCCTGGCTCTTCCTCCTTGGCATACTCTCTCCCTCCAAGGGACCTTTGTGTTAGCTCTTCCCTCTGCCTGGAATGTTCCTCCCTGCACCTATCCTCAGCTGCCACTCTTCTCAGGGTTCAGCTACATGCTGTCTGTGCAGACCTCCTTCACCACAGTTCCATCTCTCCATTCTAGTTCCCTTTCAACTCTCCTCACTCCCCGGAGTTTTTACTGTTTGGTTGGGTGCTCATTTACTGGCAATCTCATGCCCAGCAGTTCAGCTGGAGCTGGGTCTTTCTAGAGCCCAAAGTCCATGCTCAAAGCGTCATGGGGAAAATAAAGAAAGAAATGAAGGATTTGGTTTCACTGCTACAGAAATGTTCATGACCTTGTTGCACTCGTCAGCCCTTGCCTCCCCGTGCATGAGGAGACGTATCCAGGGTGAGACCAAGAAGAGAAGCTATAGTCCTTGCTCCTTGTGGGCTGGAACATGGAGGAGATGGATGCTGGGGGACGGGTGGGAAATCTCAGCCCCAAGGCGCTAGCTGCAGTTCTGTAGGTCAGAGGGTAAGAGTAAGTGTAGCTCTCCTCTGACTTAGAAATGTTCTTAGTTACAGCACTTCCCACCTAACTTGGCATTATTGTTTGCTTCCCATAACCACCATTTGGTCCGTTCCTCTAGGTTTCAAGAGCCCCTTCACCACGGTTACTGTATATCCTGGGTTTTCTTTGCCATTATGCTCTAGAGGGACACAGAACCTTCACAGGACTTGTTGAATTCGGAATTCACAGGACTTGTTCAGAATGGAACAAGACCTTTCAACATTCTTGAACTGATACATTTCCACTTAGCCAAATCATGAATTAAATTATAACGTTCTTTACAGAACGTAAGAAATTTAAGTGACACGTCCACCCTATTATTGTGATCTGGGAGTCTAGACTGCTTTTTAAAAATGTTTTTGTCCTGTCTGCTTGGGTTGAGTTTTACTTTTTTAATAGTACAGGAAACCTATGCCAAAGCCTTTTTCTAGCACATTTTGTAATCAAAGTAAAATGATTACAGGTGTTAATTTGCTACCAAATCAGTCTTTTTAAACACTTTTTTGCCCATCTTTTTTTGTATTTTTAAATATTTAAAAAAATATTTTCAATCTTTTCCATTGTTTTGGTTTTTTTTTTAAGATTATTTATTTATTTATTTATTTGACAGACAGAGATCACAAGTAGACAGAGAGGCAGGCAGAGAGAGAGGAGGAAGCAGGCTCCCCGCTGAGCAGAGAGCCCAATGCGGGGCTCGATCCCAGGATCCTGTGATCATGACCTGAGCTGAAGGCAGAGGCTTTAACCCACTGAGCAACCCAGGCACCCCTATATATTTTCCATTGTTGATTCATCTTTGATCACTCACTCAGAAGCTTCTTCAGAGGCTCATTACTTAAATCCTTGCATACCTGAGGCTGTCTGACCAACAGAGGACAGCTTGGCTGCGTGTACAATTTTTCAGTCGGTTTGCAAAAACCGTTTATCTCGCGACTTTGAGTTTATCATTCCTGTAAAGCCCAGAGCTTTGTGATTCCTTGACTGGGTCTTCTTTTTTCTTTTATTCTGACTCTAAATTAAATCATTCCAGAGATAAGTGGACAGGGACAGAACAAGCTGGCCATTCATGGCCACGTTAGCGTGCTTGGTGTGCCGTTTAAATCATTTATCACATTAGCTGCAAAACATGTTTGTGACATTTCGGCAGCCTTCCATTTGACCGAGGTCCAACGTGCAGCCCTAATTAATCCAGAGATGATGCCGATCATTTCCCATCTGTCTCTTTTGCTGGCACTGCTTCTTTGAGACTGAAGACCCTGCCAGAGGGTTAGGGTATACCTTCCTCCATCTAATTTCATTCTTAGACTCTTTGACCTGCGGCTTTGGATATACCTCTGATAGCTTAGGGACAAATTGGGATAGCCCTCTCCGGTTCACTGTACCCACTGTGGCTCTACCACACATGTCTCTCTACAGACTGTCCATATCTGCATACGATGAGACACTGTGTAGGAGGTCATCCTCGGACTTGGCATAAGATCCAGACACATGACAAGAAGCCAGTAATTTAGACAGAATCCATTCGCAGTGACTTCTGAGGCCAGTACCTAGAGCTTGGAGTCCACCCCTCCTCCAAAGTAAGAGCCTCTCCCAAGAGATTCTCATACGTTGGTTTTCTTCCTACAGTTTCCTGAAACATGCCCCGTCTCCACCCACCCCCTTCGTTAGAGAACAGAAGCTTTTAGAATTATTATTTTTATATAGTATACCGCTCTTCTCTGCTGTTCCTTCTTATTGTGAAAATATTAAGCATTGAACCCATTTACCTCCCCTCCTCCCTGCAAAATGCGGTGACAATTGAAAAATCTCTCATCAGCTTTGTTCGGGGATCAGGACAACGAAAGGAATCAACAGAGGGCTGTAGGCACCTCCTACAGGCAGAGCCCCTTCCATCCGTGTAGAGAAAGAATGGCAGATTGTCTCAGTTTAACAGATCTATCCCTGGCTTTGTTCATGTCCATCCAACGATTTAGAGTCAAAATGGGTTCAGGATTTCGTGGTCAGGGGTTCTGCTACAGAATGAATGGTATCCCGAAACTCTGCCTCCCAAAGTCCCAGCGTACCAACAGCACCTGGGACCAACGTTATGCAAACCCGGAGACCAAATCCAGTAGGTTTTCTTCGGGTCCAGCAATCTGTCGTTTTCTGAAAGCTTCCAGGGTGTGTCCGTCATCAGTCATGTGATGAGAGACAGGAGAACTTCTGCATCCTAGAACTGTAAATCCCTTAGGGGTTAAATTGTTCAAGTTTCTGAAGGGAAACTGAGGCTCATGACCACAAAGTGAAGGGCCTCGCTGAAACAGGCAGACAGTTGTTCAGTATGCTCAGCACGCTCATTTAAGAAAGACCGGAACATTAACGTCACGTGGTCAGAAAATTTGCATCCACGTGGCTTAAATGTTCTAAAAGCTGCTCTTGAAAGGGCAAACCCTCTCACACAACAAAAATGTCGTCACGCCACCCAGAGATGACTTCCTGGGGTTCCAGTGAGCCTGGGTTTCCCTGAGACGTAAGTGAGTTGTTTAAATCAGTTATTTGGCTGCCCCGAAGAAATCACAACACAATTATTTACGTTTTTACTTTGGTCCCCGAGCTTCAGTTTGAAAACCTGATTTGAGGGTGGGCAGTGGGCAGTGCACAATGAAGTCTATTTGGAACATGACACAACATCTTTTTTTTTTTTTTTAGATTTTATTTATTTGTTTGACAGAGACAGACACAGCAAGAGAAGGAACACAAGCAAAGGGAGTGGGAGAGGGAGAAGCAGGCTTTCTGCTGAGCAGGCAGCCCGATGCAGGGCTCAATCCCAGGACCCCAGGATCATGACCTGAACTGAAGGCAGCCACTTAACAACTGAGCCACCCAGATGCCTCATGACACAATGTCTTAAGAAAAGATTTACTATGCATAATCCTACCTGGAGCATCAGCACACTGGACACTTTCTGAATGTTTCTAGGCCACCCGGAAATTCATTTTAATTAGAAGGGAAAGTACGATTTCTCCTTTGTTGCTACTCTGTTGGCTATCATACACATTCACTGTGGTGACAATCATTTCTAGAAAGCATTCTGGTGTTTTGAGAAAGCAGTTTTAACTGTGATTTGCGATGCATGGATTTCTTCTGTTGTTTCCATTAGATTCTTCGCTCTTATATTGGGGGATCAGCATGAGCTTCAAGATCTAGATACAAAAATTAAACCCACTAGGAAAAAGATGGCAAGCAAACAGTTAATGTCTAGAACACATCTGAGAATGTGTGGGTTGAATTCTGGCGTCTCTCCATCAGCCATAGCAACAAAGTAATACTGGGTCAAATTTTTAAAACTCCAGCTTTGCTGGGCACTCTCATGAGACCAAGCCTCTGGCGGTGGTGATTAGAGTCCTTTCCCCAACTAGGAGCTTCAGGGCTGGAATGCCAGCTATGCAGGGAAGCCGGAGAGGAATGCGTTCACCTCTTAGCCTCGACCTGTGGGTCAGAAGGAGACATCCCTGGAAGCCAAGCTTTGAAAGCAGAAGATAAACGTGATGGATATCAGGGGACTTAAAAGGGAACAAAGGCAGCTGGCCGCCTGAGGATGCACGGGCTCCCATTACTCAGCCCCTCTCCCAGCCCCCAGGTTTGGGCCCTTTGCACGGCATTCACTCAGACTTCCACAGCAGTGGAAGAGCAAGGAAGCTTAGAAGGGGAACCATCCGCCCAGGGCTGGTGACTTTCCCATTCTACCACTCAAACTGCCTAGAAGAGTCAAATGTTTCATCTCGAAATCTAAAGGCCACTGAAAGGTGCCTTGATTTGCCCCAAAGGTCTCCTGTGGGGAAAAATCAGGGCCCAGGGCTTCCTTTCTCGGGGCCAGGTAGATGGGAGCCCGCAGCGTTCACTGCTGTCCCTACTCACCCTGTTGGGGACCCGCTAGGAAAAGCCGCAGCTGCTGCCCTGTCTCTGTCACCCCAGGCCATGGGCAGAAGGGACCTTTGAGGACTCTTCACACTGTCATTCCAGGCTCTTTATACTATGGGGTTTCTGCTGCTTCTCTTAAAATTGCCTGCAAGTCCAGCACATCCCAGAGAACCAGACTCTGCGTCGGGCTCCCCAGAGGTTCCCTCTGCATGCTTTCCTGCCTCTGACATTCATCCAGGGCCCCTGCCTCCCTCCCAACCTTCCTGAGGAATTCTACCCCATCCCTTAGAGCCCAACTCCTTCTCCTTTCTCAGACCCTGTTCTCAGAGCCCCAAGGGCATGGTGTTCCCATCTCTTTGCATGGTCTGCTTTTTGTGGTTCATCCACCCAATTAATTTCAGTAAAAATACTTGTTTACTCAACAATCATTATGTAATAATACATTCTCTAATGAGCAATTAGCGTTTAGGGCAGCATTAAAAAATCCCCTGGATTGAAGTACCTTTGATGAGAGTTAATCTGTGACTGTCATTGTTGTCATCAGTGACGGAGTGGCTGCCTCTCAGACAGGTGGGGGCCTCCCCCGTCCTCCTCTGAAGACTCGCCTCTCGGGTTTGATAAACTCCTTGCTCTCTGGGAGGATGTCCCAGACTCGCTCACCGGCCCTGTTCCTGGGTCAGTCATTTCTGCAAGCCTCTCTGCCAAATGGTACCTCGTGTGGGTCATAGTCTATATTTTCTTGACACTCTATAATACTGTAATGTTTTCCTACACTTATTCCCTAGTTATGCTTTCTCCTTCGTGATGCCTGGCCATGATTTTTTCCAGTTTACACGTACATGTATATACTGGCCTGTACACGCATGTGTGTATAAATGCATGTATATATTCACACACACACACATACCCGTGACACATATGTACCCGCACAGATCGCTCACGGATTCATGACTCGCTGTTTATTCTGCACAGCAATCGCTTCACAGTTGTAGGTTTCACAAATATCTTCCCCTCCTTTTCCATTTTTCTTATCACTTTATTACGATTTCTCCCATGGGACAGAATATTTTCATTTTATGTGGGCAAATTAAAAACATGTTTTGTCAAATCAAACACACTGAAAGGAAAACACGCTGTAGGGGGACACTCTTGCAGCCACCATGGACGTTGGGAAAAAGGCCACCCGACGCTCCTCGAAGGGAACTGCTCTTCTGACTTTGAAGGTCACACATGACCACCTTCTGAGCCGTTTCTCCAGACATTTGTCTCAGCTCTGTGGCTTCGTGCTTCCTGTTTTGGGGGCCGCCATATAAACGGAGCTACACAGTTTTTTTCTGGGTTCTTTCACTTAAATTTTAGGAAACCCACAAATTCTAAAATTTGTATGGAAATGGAAGGGTCCAGAATCACTGCGACATAACTGGACAGTGAGACTGTGCTGTTTCCAGGTGACGGCCATCATGACCGAAGCTGATGTGACACATTATGTCTGTGTCCGTTTTTCAAATGCATGTGCATGTGTTTCTTTGGGGTACGTGCCGAAAAGTGAAATTGCAGGCAGGTAGTTGTATATAGAGTAACTGTAAATTCCCTTTGGATCCAGATAATTCACGTTTATGCCTAGGATTATGTCGCGGCTTCCTATGTTGCCTTATACGAATATCCGATTGTTCTGGAGTAGTTTATTGCAAAGATTATCTCTTTCTCACCATCCTAGATTGCCATCTTTCTCGTAAATTGTGTTCATGTATGCTATTTCTTCTGCTGCCTCCCCCAGAAACCTGCTCATTCATCATCTTCCAACTTCAACAACCACCTCCCCCCCACCGCCACCCCCCACCCTTCTGGAAATGTTCATTCTCTCCCTCCTAGGTATCCTCATGCAAGTGGCCCGCCCCTCTTTCTCGGCTGTCACACAGGAATGTGACTGAGGTTTTGCTGGTGATCAGGTCCTTGAGCTGTGCCTAGTTCATCCCCCATCTGCCCAGCCCCTCTCCAAATTACTGAGTGAAAGGGTGTGTAACCAGTAGCCTTCACCCTAGCGGTGGGGACGCTCACCCAGCGTGATACAGCCCTTCCAAGTGGAAATAGGCCCTTCTGGTGGCCTGTCCTGTGAATGAAGAAGGAAGTGCCTCGTCCAGGAAAGGAGCTGGGAAGTGGTCAAGCCAGGATTGAAGGCGGTCCATCCGGCTCCAACGCCAGAGGCTGCTGTGATGAAAGTCTCACATTCCCTTCTTGAAGGTGATGTTGGTGGAGTCCACATCTGGAAGCTCTCCCTTCCTACTGCTGCTGCTTCTCCTTGTCCAGCCCTCCTTGTCCAGCCCTCCTCTGCACAACAGCAGAGCACACAAGCCGTTTGGACGGACTCTGCCTTCAGGCGGTTCCACTGTCTGACCTGCTTCGAGGCGTGCAGGTGCCGTGTCCCCAGATTCCCCTCAGCCGGCTGCAGGCTGTGCAGACTTCCCCTGCTGTGGCGTGCAAATCCAGAGAACTTATTTTCTCGGCTCTGTGTCAGTACAGCACAGTTCCCCGCTTCCTCTCCTTGGAACTCCATTTCATTTCTTATTGTGTTCAAACTTCCTGCTTTTGTGTAGGGATTCCCCTATTTCCGAGCAAGCCCTTACTTTTTCCTTAGCTGTCGTGCTGCTTAGCCACCCTGCGAGGGTATCAGAAGCTCCCTGCCCCCAGTGCTAAGCCTGAAACCTCAGAATTGCCCCAAAGGGTGGCGAAGTGCAGGGGAGGGCCCTCGCCAGGCTGGCAGCTGCATTGCCATTCTGAAGGCACCTTCTGGACTCTACCCGAGCATTCTGGGAGGATCCCCCCGACCAGGCCTCAGCCATGTTGAAATAGATGGAGGAGACTTCAGATAATACACTTAATTTGAATTCCTTACACAGGCAGGCTTTCAGAGGTTCATTGGTTAATTGGTTTATCTGGGAATCAGAAGGCTGTTTTTCAGTTGAAACTGTGGTATATGGGTTGATTAGGGCCACAGACGTCTATCTAATACAACCTCAAATAAAGGATCATTTCAGTGAAAAATGCAATAAACAAAAGTCTAATCACTAGTAATTATGCAAATTTAAAAACGCACCCCAGGGCGCCTGGGTGGCTCAGTGGTTTAAGCTGCTGCCTTCAGCTCAGGTCATGATCTCAGGGTCCTGGGATCAGTCCCGCATCGGGCTCTCTGCTTGGCAGGGAGCCTGCTTCCCCCTCTCTCTCTGCCTGCCTCTCTGCCTACTTGTGATCTCTCTCTCTGTCAAATAAATAAATAAAATCTTTAAAAAAAAAAACAAAACGCACCCCAGTAAAATTCAGTACGGAGCCAAGTCGGCTGTGGAAGGCAGTGAACACGAACCCAGACATTTACGGGGGTATTTAGTGGGACTATGCAACATTTTAATGAGCTTTATAGAAATGTAATATTATACCCAGTTTCACTTAAAGCAGGCTTTACTTCATCTTGAGCACGTGAACTGGTAGAACCCCTTCACTGTATCCACCAAAGATTGATCATGATATCATTAGGTTTTAGCTTTGAAGTTTAGTAAATATTCCATTACCCATCAGCGAGTTGGAAAGACTGGATCCAAGTGCTTCTCGAATCTTCATTCCATTTATTCCTCATAATAACCCCATAAATTAGATACTTCTGTTACCAGCTCCCTTTTGCATGTGGGGAAACTAAGGCACAGAGCAGTTACGCTCTTTGTCCAAAGCCACATGGCAAGCCAGCAGGGAGACTGGGCTGTGCACTGAACCAGTAGGCCCATCATTCCTTGAGATGCACACCCCCACGTGGATGGCTTCAGACAGTAAAGCTGCTGAGAGACAAAGGACAGACAAGACAGGGTCCTGGGGTCACTGAGGAGCAGGACCACTTTAGCTGCAAGGTTTCTTGTGAGGCTAGAATGAAGAGAGGGCACAGCAGGTGATGGCCCGGGGGACGGGCTTCTCGAAGATGGACAGCTAGGGCCAACTGTGCCCCCCAGGGAGCCAAGCCACCACCTCTGCTGAAACCCAGCTTTTCCCTTCTCCCTTGGCCTCTCACATGTGGAAGCCCATGCAGAAGGATACGACAGCATTTGTACATTTGAGGACTTGCCAAGATCTCCGGCAACACCTCAGCCAAGAGTTCGTGAGATGGGAAAAGCAGAGAGAGGTTTGGGCAGAAGAGAGGCAAAGTTTCCATATAGTCGGAGTCCCTCAGAGAAGCAGAAAGATGATAGACAGACATCTAGGAGAAAGATGATAGACAGACAGCTAGAAGAGAGCAGGAAAGCAGGTGGTACTACTCAGGCCAAGATCAAAGGCCCGAGAACACAGAGTGCCAGCGCCCGAGGGCAGGAGAAGATGGTGTGCCTGGGCTTGGGCCAAGAACTCATCCTCCCTTCTTCCACCTCTTCGAGCCAGTCGGCCCTCCTGGGAGTGGATGACACAGCCCATGTAGGTGAGGGGCACCTTCTTCCCTCAGTCTGCACCATCAAGTGCCAGTCTCTTCCAGGAACACCCACACAGATGCACCCAGCTTTCCGGGCAGCCCTTGGGCCAGTGAAATCGACAAACAAAATCAGCCATCACAGGTTCTTAAGCCTGGGAGAAGCTCGGCGAAGTCTAGGGACCGGAAAGACCAGAGGACATGTGGACACTGAAGGAGACGTAGAAGGAGACAGAGACAGAGAGAGAGACAGAGAAAGGGAGAGAGCGAGGAAGACAGAGAGAGAGAGACAGAGACAGAGACAGAGGACAGAGACACACAGAAAGAGACCAAGAGACAGAGACAAAGAGACAGGACGGAGAAACAGAGACAGGGGCCAGTCATGTAATTATTTCTCATTTCTGTGGAGTGTCACTGGCTGATTGACAGGGGAGTAACAGGACCTGACCCTGAGTAACAGTTTAGAAAGACCCTTTTGGGAGGAGAAGAAAGCCCCTCGGGCTGCCTGGGTCATCCCCATGTCCCTGCCATTTGGGTAGGTGCTGTCCCTGCCAAGCCTTTAGCTCAGGGAGTGAGAGGCGACGTCCGCGCAGCGGGTCCTCTCACTAGGTGTAAATTTAACTCGAGCAGTATCCACGTGGAAACTCTGGGATGTTTACGACACGCACTCTCACTTATTTAAAAGAGCATATTTGATTCTGCGCCACACTGGTAACATCTGTGCCATATTGGAAAAACATCTATACTGGTTTCCCAACACATCCCAGTGCATTTGATGGGACTTGGTTTCCACAGGTGGAAGCTCGATGGTGATTTCCGTGGGTTCTTTCCAGTTTCAGGAGGAAACAATGAGCATTAGGTACAAAATGAGAGGACAGTTAACCCTGGCAGGAAATGGAGGCCATTCTTGATGTAGTCTCCATATGCTGTCCGGATTTTAACTCCATAAATGTTCAATTCTGTCATTATGAAACCAATCACCAAGGTATATTTCAGAGCAATAAGGTGGCTCCCACACGTGTGTCTTCTGGTTAGAATTGTTCTGCAAGCACAGCGTGCCAGGACTTTAACATACTTTCCAAATGGACATTCATTAAACATCATGATGGAGGGAAATTCGCAAGTCACTGCAAGTCACAGAGTACCCAGTCTTCTCATGGTAGACACACCGATGGCTCCATCTCTAATGCACTCCTTGACTCAAAGCGTCTGTGGTTGTAATCATGTTTGAGCAGTGGTGATCTCTACTCGGCTATCAGACTGCTCCCATTGGTCTTAAACTCTAAGAGCGCAGAGAGCCTGAGGAGGTGGGTGAGCGTGTGCTGTGGATATTTGTAGGTTGCAATGAGAAGATGGTCTTCATGAGCTCCAAAGAAATGACGTCACACAGTCTCCTCTGCCTGGCTCCTGCTAACTCTGCCTCCAGAAACAAAGGCAGGATTCAAGAGTGTTTTCTAACCTGCTGGGTGCTAGGCTGTGATCATTTAACCATCACTGATGATGTAGTTATTTTTTATTTTTTGGGAGATTTTATTTATCTATTTTTTTAGAAAGGGCAAGCAGGGAGAGGGGCAGAGGGAGAGGGACAAACAGACTCCCCACTGAGTGCAGAGCTTGATCCCATGACCCTGAGATCATGATCTGAGCCCCAAACAAGGGTTGGTTGCTTAACCGACTGTAACCGACTGAGCCACCCAGGAGCCCCACTGATGGTGTTATTACCAACCCTCTGGTAATTGTATAGATGAGGATGGGGAAGAGGGTCAGAGTCAGCCTTAGTCCACCTGGCCATTCCATAGAAGACCTGGGATTTGAACCCAGCCAAGCCAACTTCAGAGCCTGGATTCCCAGCCCCTACTTTACCCTGTGTCTTATAACTCCCTTCCAACAGAAGAATGTCTTCTCCAAGACAGCCATCCAGACACAGCTCTGAGCCAGCCCTGATGAGGTCCTTGTCTTGGGCAGAGCTGCCTTCTGGGGGACCGGAGGCCCTAATTTACTCCCCCAAGTGGCAGCTGCAAGGCCCACCTATCTGCTTTGGACGTGATTTCACTTCTTGCTGCTCCCTGAAGCCATGTAAACACAGAATGAAGATGGAGACAAGCCATAGTTCACCCAGGGGCCAGTTCCTAGACCCAAGACAGAGCTTGAGAGGACCTGTACTTTCCCCAGCAGGTTCTAGATTTTGGGGGCGCTCAGACCCACGTGTGGCCAGAAGAGCAAAGGAAGCTGTCATAGGGATATTTATTGGTTTGATTTGTGTCTGTTTAGGGCCAATTAGAGAAACCGAGGACTGTGAATGTCTCTGTGTCCTAAGGGAAGCACACCAACTTTGTGACCAAGTCCTCACAAGGGGCCGTGTGATCCCCTCCAATGGCTCACGCCCAGAGAGCCAGGGAGACAGCAAGACAGGTTGAGACTGGCTGGGGAGGAACCCCTGTGTTCCTGGCCAGGCCCACTCCTCAGGAGGAATGTGAGGCCCTGGGCTAGGGCACTCCTGTGCTAGGAACGTTGCTGGCTCTGAGCCTCACCCTCCTCGTCTGTAAAATGGGCGTGATGGCAGAAGTAGCTGCAGCCCCAGGGCCCAGCTCGCAGACACTCCATGCTCGTCAGGAAGTCACATGTTTCTGCACAAGTGACAACCCAGGAAGGAAATGGTGAAACCTGCTCGCTCGTTGGCATTTTTACGAGCCTGAGCTTAGCTGTCCCGAGCTGTGTCTGCTGGTTCTGGAGCAGCTACGGACCTGCAGGGCTTTGAAGAGATGGACAGCAGAAGGCTGGGTAGTTGTCCCCGACCCCCTTATACTGATCGAAGGCTATTTAGTGAGACCTGGAACCACTGAGGGCATCTGAGTCTTCATCTGCGAACCCAGGAGAAGGATAAGAAAGCTGGGGGGACCGTACGGGAGAAAGGAGACAGCACTCCTGGGCCAACTCTTAGCAAACACTCAACAACTCAAGTTTATTACTTTAATTTTTATGTCTATCACTTGCAGGTAGCTTTGGGGAGACATCTCAGAGGGCATTTTGCTCTAACTGTGAGAAAGGGGAGGGCCAGCTACAGTTGCTTATGTGGGAGCACCAACACCTGGCAGGCTCCCAGAGGGGAAATATTTGGCCTCCCTCTGAGATCGCAGCCCCTCCCAATGGCTCCCCTCCCCCACTCCCTCACCCTCCCCCCAACCAGACCCCAGGACACTGGGACCAGCATCTCTGCACCCTTTCTGTGCCAGGCAAAGGTGAAGAATGAGTTTTCATTTTTCCATCTCCTGTTCGTTATGAATGTGGATCAGAGCGGTGGTTCTCCCACTCGCTAGCGCTAATCAGAGCCCCTTCAGAAGATTTTTAGGATTACAAATCACTGGGTCTTACTGCAGAGATTTCTGCCGGGTGCGTCTGGGGTGGAGCCCAGAACCTGCATTTAAACCAGCACCCCAGTAATTCCGAGACCGCGTGCAAAACATGGGTCTGAGGATGGAAACCACGTGGCATCCGTGGCCTAGCCACAGGCAAACTGAAATCAGGAGTCACCTCGGCGGGCATTCCTGAGAACTTCCAGGGCTCCAGCTCTGTGCCAAGTGGGGCTTTCTACACAGCCTGTCATTTAATCCCCAGGACAAACCACAACAGGACTTCCCATGCTGGGTGACATGACAACACAGGCCTCACACGCAGAGCTGGTGCCACCAGCCCTGCACCCGTGCCCCTCCCTCCCCGGTACCACCCAGCCCTGCACCCGTGCCCCCCAGCCCCACACTCGTGCCCCCTCCCCCACCAGTGCCACCCAGCTCTGCACCTGCACCCCGTCCCGCCTGCTTGCCTCTTACCCATCTCCATGGTTTTCAGGTTCACCCCCTTCCCCCCTCCATCCCCCCGCTGTCCCAGTGGATGTGCTCCCAGAATAACTTGGCCAACGCACCTTTCCTATCAAGGCTCAGGTATTTTGTGACAAGCTCCTGGAGCACCACAAGAGCATGTTGCTTTTGTGGGGGGTCACGGGACTCATCCCCAAGTTTGCTGCAGCGCCAGTGAGATTTTAGGGGATGCAGATGCTTTGAAGGGGAAATGGCGCTAGACACCCATGCTGGTGCTGTGCTGGAGGGCTCCGGTTGGTGGTTTCTGTGAACCCTTGTGTCTGAAGCGCATGCCAATGTCCTCGTGGCTCTGACGCAGAGGACATGATACCCCTGCCTGCTTACGGCAGTGAGGGCACAGAGCAGGATTTCTGTCCCCTTTTCACAGTGAAAGCTCCTGCTAATTATACCCAAGGTTGTGACTCGCCCGGGATGCAGGGTGGGTCCCTCCAGACCTTCCCTGCAGTGGCCAAGCTGTGATTAGAGAGCCGACTGGTCTCCTGGCCCCGGGGGAGGGCAGGGTGGCCACCAACCACCAGGGGCTGACCCAGAGATTCAGCCGGGCAGCCAGTCCTCGCCTGGAGTCCCCTGATCTCAAGGGGGATCAATAAGGCCCTGAGTGAAAGAACAGAGAGAAAACTCCAGGCAAATAACACATTAGGGAGGAGTTGAGGCCAATTTGGCTACGGATTTCAAAAAGCAGCAGCCAAAGGGATCGAAGAAAAATCCCAAAATGAGTGGTAAGCCAATGTGCCGCATATTTCTTGCGAATGGTTCGATTCCAAATATTATGCTTCTCGTCCCTTAAACCACGAAAATTCTCAGACGCTGTGATTCTTGGGACTACAAACTCCCTTTGCCGGAGCCACCTCTAACATGGGAAATGGCCGCAAAGCCTCTGTCATTTATGTAGAGAAAAAAAAAAATATGTTCCCTTGGGAAATCTAGTTCGAGAACTGTGGTTAATGTTGTCACTGTCCTGAAGGGGTCAAGGTCTGGCTTAGGATAGTGGGCAGAGCTGTCAAGCTTAAGGGGTGGTGGAAGGCATGGAGAAAAGCACCCTGAGGGAAGCCGGCCTTGGGTTTCCAAAAGTTTTTCAGGCAAAGGGGCCTCAGGCCTGAGCAGCTGTGGCAGGGAGGGTTTCTGGAATGTCCTGCTCAGCTCTGTCCAAGAGCCGTTCTCATGGTAATCAGCGCAGAGAGCATAGGCACACTGTGCTACCACACTGCAAAGTTCAGTGTGGTCTAGCTGCCAGGATGCAGCCCTTGTGTGCTGGAGGTTTGCCTGGACACCGTGCAGCCTTCTCATGCTGGTTGTGCTCCATGGGCGCTCAGGCCCCACGGTGTGTCTTGGCCCTTTTGAACCTCTAATGAAAGCAGAAGCTCCATCCCCACTGCCAGGCCCGGTGGTCCCTGGTTTTCGCTAGCCCATCTCTCCACCACGGGGCTGCTCTGGTGACCCCAGCTGGAGGCCAGCTGGGAATCCCAAACACTCCCACATGCTTGGCATTACATGGGCCACTTCCTGAACCTCCTGACAACTGATTAGATCTCCTATGATGGGGCGTGTGTTTGGGGGGGCCTCCCCAGCATGGCCATAGGGGTAGCTTCCTTTCCCCTGGGGCTGAGAGAGCCTCCTTCTCCATCCTAGGAGCCAGGCTTACTTTTCTCTAAATCCAGAACCCAAGCAAAATGTATTGTGTTTCACAGAGGGAGTGCCCCACCATGATTCCAGAAATCATCCCTCGGAAGGCCAGAACTAGTCTATTTATGGATGGCTCAGTCTACGAAAAGTCAGCGACATTTTAAAATAAATCAAAGGATGGATGCCAACCCAAGTAAAGGTCTAATGGGCCCAACCCGAGAGGATCTGGGAAGGCTTAGAGTCTGGCCTTCCCCCACAACAAGCACAGTGGGTCCAGCTCTTCCCAGTTCAAGAATCTGTCTGGGCACCTGGATGGCTCAGTCAGTTAGGCATCTGCCTGCGGCTCAGGTCATGATCCCAAGGTCCTGGGATCGAGTCCCGCATTGGGCTCTCAGCTCAGCAGGGCGTCTGCTTCTCCTTCTCCCTCCTCCCCACCCCTGCTCATGCTCTCTCATTCTCTCTCACAAATAAATAAAATAAAATCTTAAAAAACAAAAAAGCCTTTCTGGAGAGCTATTAGGGGGGAAGGGGAATGCACACTGTAGTTCCAGCTAAAGATAACCAAACATCTTTCTGTGACAGATGATTCCCACACTGGAAAGGTTAAACCTTCCAGAGACTGTTGGGAGGGGAAGCAGAAGGAGGAAGAAGGAAGCATAAATGAATGGCTCAGTGGGAACCTGGACCTACTTCCTCCTGCCCAACACCCTCTCCCCAACCCCCATCTCCTCTGCCATCATTAAGCTGTGTGAGAAGGCGAGGAGGGCTCCTAAATATGCTAAATACGCTAAATACACTAAATATGCAGGACATATTTATTCCATGAAAGAAACTGTGTCCCACAGTCAAGGAGTCCACATGGGACCCCAAATTTCAACCCTACCGCTCACTGTGTGCTATGTTACTGTTACCTGCACTCGCGTTCCCCACAGTCTGGAAGAGCACAAACTTTGAGATGAATTTATTCATATATAGACGCTGAGTCACCCAAGGACCCAGTCGGGGATTGTGTGGGTTCCAGCAGGGAACCACCCCAGAGATGCGACCTTCATGCTCCATGATTTGTGAACTGCCTACTGCTGAGATGGGATTTAAGAGCCCACTAGCACCATGCGAGGCCAGAAACAAATGTCTTCCCATCTTCCATCTCCTTTCCCCAGATGACTCCAAAATTAAAGGGAAGCAAAAAGGAAACTTCAATGATACCACACTGTGATGGTTAAACACACCAGAAATGCAATAAAATAATCTAGAGGGGCACCTGGGTGGCGCAGTCAGTTAAGTATCCAACTCTTGATTTCAGCTCAGGTTGTGATCTCCAGGTCCGGAGATCGAGCCCCGTGTCAGGTTCCTCACTGAGTTGGGAGTCTTCTTGAACATTCTCTCTCCTTCTCCCTCTGCTCCCCCTGCTGTGTTCTCTATCTCAAATAAATAAAGAAATATTTTTAAAAAATAATAATCATTTGAGATTTTAAATGGACAAATGTTGCTGTTCATTTTGTTAGATAACAGAAGTTAAATGTTTGCATCTTTTTAAGATAAGGCATTTGGTTGAAAAATACCCATGTCATTTGACTTTAAAATATTGAAGCAAAAATAGAAGATTTTTTTAATGGCAAAATGTGAGCAATAGTTATACCAGGATTTATAAGTGATAATTGCATTATTATCCCTACTTTTCTCCATATTAGAAAGTTATTTTTTAAAGCAGTTCTTATTTCTTTTAAGAACAAATTTTTGAGGGCACCTGGGTAGCTCAGTGGGGTAAAGCCTCTGCCTTCGGCTCAGGTCATGACCCCAGAGTCCTGGGATCGAGCCCCACATTGGGCTCTCTGCTCAGCAGGGAGCCCGCTTTCCTCTCTCTCTGCCTGCTTCTCTGCCTACTTGTGATCTCTGTCTGTCAAATAAAAAATAAATAATCTTAAAAAAAAAGAACAATTTTTTTTTGTGGGGGCCAGAGTTGGTCTTTCTTTTTTCCTTCTCCTGATTATGAAATTATACAGTTTATTATAGAATTTTTAGCTTATACTGAAAACCGGCAAGAAAGAGGATCAAATTCACTCATAATAATAGCAGTCAGGGACACCTCGGGGATGGTCATTGTCAATACTTGGGTGCATTTCCTTCTTTCTATGATATTACAAACCATTAAGCATCACACTACATAAGGATGAATCCATGTGAACTTGCCAATATTTGACCAACTGACAAAATAGACATTCATATTCCCTAACTGAACACATACAGGTAAGGAAAACTGGACAGCCACATGCAAAAGAGTGAAACTGGACCCCTGTCTTTACCACACACAGAAATCAGCTGGAAATGGATCAAAGACTTCCACAAAAGGCCTGAAACTGTTAAACCCTTAGAAGAAAACAGAGTGCATAAGCCCCTTGACATCCATCTTGGGAATTTTTTAGGGTTTTTTTCTTGTTTTTTGTTTTTTGTTTTTTTTTTTATTTGACTCCAAAAGCAAAGACAACAAAAGCAAAAATAAACACGTGGGACAACGTCAAACTGTGTGAAGGAAACCAACCACAAAATCAAAAGGCAAACCATGGAATGGGAGAACATATTTGCAAGTTATATTTCTGGTAAGTGGTTAATACCCAAAATATATAAAGAACTCAATAGCAAAAAAAATTTTTTTCCTTTGCATTAAAAATGGGCAGAAGGACTGAATAAACATTTTCCAAAGAAGACTTATAAATGGCCAACAAGTACATGAAAAAGTGCTGAACATCAATAATGATCAGGGAAATCCAAACCATAACCACAGTGAGACACCACCTGACACCTGTCAGTACAGCTTTTATCAAAAGGACTAGAGATAGCCAGTGTTGGCAAGGATGTGGAACAAAGGCGACTCTGTTAGTGAGAATGTCACTATGGAAAACTATGTAGACGTTCTTCAAAAAAATTAAATAGAACTGCCCTGTGATCCAGCAATCCCGCTCTATATCCAAAGGAAATGGAATCGTGGTCTCAGGGAGATATCGGCACTCCCATGGTCATTGCAGCATTATTCACAATAGCTGAGCTATGGCAACAACCGAAGGGTCTGTCAATGGATGAATGGATAAAGAAAATGTGATATAATGGAATATTGTTCAGCCGTGAGAAGGACATCTTGCTCTTTGTGACAACATGGATGGAACTGGAGAATATTATGCTAAGTCAAATAAGCCAGTTAGAGAAAGACAAATACTATATGATCTTACTTAGATATGGAATCTAAAAAAAAAGTCAGACTCCTAGAAATAGAGAGCAGGAGAGTGCAGGGGCTGAGGGGTGGCGGAAGAGAGAGATTGCTCAAAGAGCACAATCTTTCAGCGATAAGCCAAGTTCTGGGGGTCTGACGTACAGCGTGGTGACTATAGTTAATAACACTGCATGGAAATGTGCAAATACACCGTAGGGCATCTTCAGGGCTCTTGCCACAGTCGAAGAAAAAAAAAACGGTAACCATGTGAGGGGGCGGATGTGTTAATTAACCTAATTGTGGTAACCATTTCACAATGCGTACCTAAGCCAACTCACCACACTGTACATTTTAAATAGATGCTATTTTATTTGTAAGCTAGACCTCAGGGCACAGGGGTGTACAGTACAGGGAACAAGGGTCTGCCTCTTCAGGCTCTTCCATTGACTCTTCCTGATGAATTTTTATATCTTAATAAAGTTAAAAAAGAACTCCACGGAGAGTGTGAATACGGTCATAGCAAAATGATAACATTCTCGGGGCACCTGGCTGGCTTGGTGGGTGGAGAGGGCAACTCTTGATCTTGGGACTGTGAGTTCGAGCCCCACGCTAGGTGTAGAGCCTCCTTAAAAATAAAATCTTAAAACGGGGGTTGTGAGTAACTCAGTCGGCTAAGCGTCCAACTCTTGGTTTGGGCTGAGGTCATGAGATTGAGTCCCGTGTTGGGCTCTGTTGCTGGGTGTGAAGCCTGCTTAAGATTCTCTCTCTTTCTCTTTCTCCCTCTGCCCCTCCCCAACCTTGTGCACGTGCATGTGTGTTCTCTCAAAATAAAATCAGGTAAAATAAAATAAATGATAGCATTCTTTATATCATTATTCAAATTTTTTTGTGTCCCTTAGCAAAGTTTGATGTCCTTCTTATATGACCTAATAATATCTGATTTCAGCTATACCATAGGCAGTTATAATTTTTTTAAGATGGTATTCTCTACATTTTGTTTTAGGTGGTCATTTTCTCACACATAGGAGAAATGTATGCACACACACAGATACAAATATAAAGGCACACATACACACATATACATATATCTTTTATTTTTAACTTTTGCGTACCATATTCCCGTTACTCTTATTAGTTCTAAGAGCTTTTCCATTGCATCACAACTAGGATTAATGATAAATTTGGCTTCTTTCCAGTGATTACATCTTAGTTATAAAATTGGCTAGAACTTTCAGAAGTGTTGAATAATACCAATGCTTTTTACATAACAAAAGGAAAAAAGGGAAAGAATGAAAGAGAAAATGGTTAATTCATCTCTAGATTTCCATGTGTTAGGATCATAGGCAATCATTCAAGTGACGTGGAAATATTATATTTAATGCAATGGGAATTTAACTATCACAGACTTTCAAATGAGAAAATTTAGTTCCAAAGTTTATAAAATGATTTCATGATCATTTAAAAGGAAAAAGTAGAGAAACATAGACATAACTGGGTCCCAGCTGAGCTCCAACATGGATTTTCTCATGAGGAGATCTCGCTTAAAGAGCAGAACTTGGTTCTCTCATCAAAAGAGGAGCCAACAAAGTATATCTTTTCAGTAAAGTGAAATATTCTAGATCTGTGAATCCTTCACAACTGTGTTTCATCAACTACTGTCATGAGTGTATCAGATAAGAGGACATCTCTATTTGACTTTTATAATAAGAAACTGGTCTGCCCTTGACTGCTCTGAAAAATACACCCTCCTCCACCAAGACAAGCTCATCAGTAGGCTCTGGGTGGATGGTGGCAGATGGGGCTCTGCTGGGTAAAGATGGGAGGGGGCGCATTCAGCAGAAAAGGCAGATGTTCCAGAACATCCACTGGTCAGAAGCTACTTAGCTTTTGGTCTCAGAAATTCCTCCCAAGAAAATAAGGGTTATCTCTCAGGTTCAGGCATCCAGGGCAGCTGTTATTAGGGAATGCTGGCCTCAGGGGTGGAATTAGAATTAGAATTCTAATTCTCGGTGGAATTAGAATTCTGGTGTGCCAGGAGAGATGGGATAGGCAGTGCTAGGAAAGGCACTGAAAAGGGGTGCAGACTCACCTATCTGGAACTTGCCCTATCACACCCTGCCCCAGAAGTTTCTCTTCTGCCCTTAGGAGAGATTTTTTAAAAAGCTGGTCATATTTGTCACCCTGAATAGTGGCCTGGGAGGGCTGATTTCCCAGGTAGCACCACACTGGAGTCCCTCCAGAGAGGCTGAACAGCCTGCACTTAGTAATCATTCCTGATGATGTTGTTGAAATATTTGTGCTGTTGAGCACTGCTTGGATTAAAAGCCTCATCACGGTTCGGGTTTCTGCAGTCATGAAGTTGACAGTGTAAGCATCTACAAAACACATGAATTCAAAAACCCGTGTGACACACAATTTCCTGACACACCTTCCCACCCTCTCACCTACGTATCTGTTGTCAGAGTGGAAAACCAAACAACACCCCAGCACTGGGACCCTCCATCCCCTCCAGGGTCCCAGTGTTGTTCAAGAGTTCACTGATCAAAGAGGGAAAAAAGCTCTTGATAATCCTAGTAGGCTTCTCAGTTCCCACTAGAAGTTTGAAAAAAATTTTAACAATGACAGAGCAAGCTGGAGCCTTCAAACAAATGTGAGTTGCAAAATTTGCCCATGAAAAGTTTTTTAGTTTTTTTTAGTATAAAAACTAAATCACATTTAATTATGCATTTTGCTCAGCAAATTTCCTGAATATAAAAGTGACATGAGAGGCACGTGGTAGCTCAGTGAGTTAAGCCTCTGCCTTTAACTTAGCTCTTGATCCCAAGGTCCTGGGATTGAGCCCCACATCGGGCTCCTTGCCCAGTGAAAAGCCTGCTTCTCCCTCTCCCTCTGCTTCCACTCCCCCCGTTTGTGCTTTCTCTCTCTCTCTGTCAAATAAGTAAGTAAAATCTTAAACAAAAAGTGGCATGAAATATAAAATTTAGCAATAATAAATGGGCACAAATTTGATACTTATTTGTACTGTTACTTTTTTCGTTCAAGTGTCATTGAGGTTAAGACACCAGGCAGAACTGGATGTCTACACTGCCCACGACCTTGGGTCTCCTTGGGGTGCTTTTCAAGCATTAATTTTTGTAATATAAATACTTCAGGGCTGATGAATATTTCAACTTTCATCAATCACTAGGATATTAGGATAAATCTGGTAATCAGATCTGCAGCAGAGGGGTACACGTGCAATGCAGAAAAGCAGGAGCAGAGAGAGAAGAGGGGTATCTTTGCCTCCAGTAACTTCTCACTTGGGAGCCTTCGGACCAAAATCTCCTTCCTTCCCTTCCTTCCTTCTTTCTTTCTTTCTTTCCTATTTGCTTGTTTTCTTTCTACTTCCTGCCTTGTATTTGTTTGTATTTTATTAACATCCCTTCCATTTTCCTTTGTTGCCCTCCAGTGTATTGTTCTGAAGGGCAGAGGGCTGGAATCCCCTTGCTCTCCCTCACAGGGGACACACCCTGTCCTCTCTGGGCAGAAGCTGCATGGGCTCTTGGTGCTTCACCACTGGAAATTTACTGATACCACAAGGTCCTCAGAAAATCTGGGCAAAATAGAAAATCAAGCTAGACATAAATGCAGAATAAAGGGAAGAATGGGGATGTTTGGGCAGAGAGCCAGAGTTTCATCATTTGAGCAATTTCAGAAGGAAACTATGAGCCAACTCCGCCCCCCACCCCCAACCCCCTGCACTGCCCTCTGTCTCCTGCCCCATCTTCCCTCTGCTGATGTCTTCATAGGAAGGACCTTACCTAGCAATATGGGATATCCACCTCAGTGGCTCAAAGAGCCCTCAGAGAACCTTGGTAGGGCCTAAGGAAACTTCCAGAAATTCAGGAAATGTTGCCTTGTGTGGGTGGTGCTTCTCTCCTCCTCCCTTTCCTTCCCTTCCATGGACCTTCTCCTTCCTTCTCCTTCCTCCTTCCAGGGACTTTCCTGATTATGTAGACCCAGAGGAAATGGATCCTCTATAATTCTATGCATTTGCTTTCACCACAAATCCCCATATCTGAAAGCTAGAAAATAGCATAGGGGTCACCTTGACCAACCCTCCTCTTTATATCCTGCACCCCACACTCCCTGCATAAAGAGAAAAAAAAATAGAATGACAGACTATTTAGTCCTATTTAGTCCTCCTCTTGCCAGCCGCTCTCTCGCAATCCCGTACTGTAGGCACAAGTGGCTGAACCAGGACTTGGCTAATTGTGGAGACAATTAGCATTCGTTACTTGTTTTAATGAGCCAAGCGGATAATTGTTTCTGGCCAGAGCCACTGGGGACATGAACAATTGTCTGCGTTCCTAATTTCTGGGTTAAATCTATGCTAGTGGAGCGCTCCTATCGGAAGCAAGCCTGGCATTGAGGAGACATCCTATCCACCATCCAAACCTTCCAGACCTGAGATCCACTGTCACCCCTACTCGCCTCTTCCCTTGCATGGTGACTAGGGGCTCCTATAGCTCCCAGTTCCCGGGAGGAGGGGACAGAGCACCTGTGCTGCAGGTGTCTGGAGAACGCAGTTCATCCTGGTCCTGCCCAGCTTCCCTCGTTGTCTTTGCCCCAGTCTTGCTCCCACCCAACACCTAACCAGGGCAAGGGGTCCAAGTCACTGTGGTTCCTCAGCATTTGGATTAAAACTTGTTCAATCCCATTTTCTTTTCAGTCTCTTGAGCTGTCAGACAGCCTCAGGATAGACTGAATTCTGTTCTTGGGGCTCTGGGGGGTTTGCCCCCACATGGATTTGATGAGGCAGGGATCCGCACTGGTAGCCCTATTGTGAGCACACTGATGTTTCTGAGTAAAGTTTGGTAAAGGTTAGACATTTTGTGTTCTTTCATGCTGAAAAAATGTAAAGGGTTCAGAACATGCTGCCCCAAAATATGACACTTTGGCATATGGATTATTTGAGGCAAGGGGAGAGAAAATCAGTAGGCACAGGAAAAGCCCCGCTAAGACCCCTTAGAAAAGTATGTACTTCCCCTCTTACAGAGGAAATTTACATTTATAAAGGAAATTTCCCTTAGTAAATACACCAGGAAGAGAGCTACCAGATGTGGTCTTTCACCTGTTATCTGCACAACAAGGCTCCTGGGATTTACTGGTTGTGCCTCTTTTCACTTCCTTCTCTCGCCCAGGCCAGAATTTGTCTCCTTCCACCTCAAAGCCCTGACCACTCCCCACCCTTTTCTTTACTTCAAGATGCTGTGTAAATCTCAGTCATCTGAGAATCACCTTGGGTCTCATACTTTTGTGAGACCCCATGAGTACATACATAATCAAAGTGGGAGTTTCTCCTCCTGATTAATCTGTCTCATGTCAACTTAATTCTTAAAGTAGCTGCAGAACCTAGAAGGGTAGGAGGAAGTATTTTCCTCCCCTACAGTTTCCAGGAAGCCAAAAATATCAAGTCCTTCTTTATTCAGTACTTGGATTACTCAATTATGCCAAAAACTGAGAAAAGATTTTCTATGAATATTTCAAACTATTGAACTCTCTTTAGAAAGTTGGCTGGAGGATGGATGAATCAGGTACATGCGTGTGTGCGTGTGTGCGTGTGCACACGGAAATGAGGGCAGGTGTATACCAGCTGCATCATTTGTCCCTGTAGCCAAACCCATTCTTCTGACTTCATCTTGTTCTCCTTTCCCTCTCATCTGCAGCCTGAAAGCGGTGGGGAAACAAGGGTTTGCTCACTGCAATGTTTGTGTGTGATTAGTTGCCAACCCAATGAACTTTTCTAAGATATCTATCTCCTGGAAATAGAAGAACTGAGAGAAATGGAGGTAAAGCTTTTGGAAACACTTACTGTGCGCTGGGGGCATCACCACGATGTCTTACATAACTCTCAAGGACACCTTGGACACAGGTGTTAACATTCTCTTTTTAAAGATGTGGGATCTGTGGATCAGAGAGGTTAAGTGATAGATCTAATATCACATAGCTAATAGGTAATTGATACAGAATTTGAATCCAAGCAACTGTATACCATTATATGCAGAGCTCTGTCTACTCTAAAACCGGGACCTGGGGGTGCCTGGGTGGCTCAGTAGGAAGGACCTTACCCAGCAATATGGGATATCCACCCCAGTGTCTCATGGAGCCCTCAGGGAACCTTGATAGGGCCTCAGGAAACTTCCAGAAATTCAGGGAATGTTGCCTTGTGTGGGTGGTACTTCTCTTCTTAGGCATCTGCCTTTGGCTCAGTTCATGATCTCAGGGTCCTGGGATCGAGTCTTGCATGCATCTGGCTCCCTGCTCAGTGGGGAGTCTGCTTCTCCCTCTCCCTCTGCTGCTCCCCCTGCTTGTGATTTCTCTTGCTCTCTTACCTACTCTCTGCCAAATAAATAAATGCAATCTTAAAAAAATAAAATAAATAAAAGTAAAACCGGGACCCAGATGTCAGGGGGAACTTCTGGTCTTCCACCATTCCTGTAGGTTCCCGGGGGCTCCCCTCCCAAAGTCTCTGCTATTATCTAAGTGTCTGTGAGTCTGTGTGAGCTGCTTCTGTTCCTTCCCTCAGACACACTGATGCAGTGCAGCTGCTTCAGTGGCGTAAGATATCCACTGACACCAAGCATTTTGTGGGTTTAGCAACTTGACTAATAGTCAGGTTTGGGGGTGGGATCACAAACCCACAGGCTACAGCTCTTTCCTCCTCCCTTATCCTTCCCAATCTTGCCCCTCCCTGTCCATCCGACAGGCCCTGGATCCAGGACCCTTGTCCACATTGGAGATGAGAATGTGCCAAGGATTACAGGGTAGCCTTCCCTTGGTGGGTTCCCAAACAGACTCAAAAGAAGGAAAACTATCCTGTCCTTGAGAAAAGCAACTAATGGGCCATTTGTCCAAACTGCCTAATGTGCTCTCATCTATACCCTACAGCATAAGGTCCTGACCAAACTTTCTCTTTCCAGAGACTAGCTGTTCTTTTTTTTTTTTTTTTTTTTTTTTTTTTTTTTAAAGATTTATTTATTGGACAGAGAGAAATCACAAGAGAGGCAGGCAGAGAGAGAGGAAGGGAAGCAGGCTCTCCGCTGAGCAGAGAGCCCGATGCGGGACTCGATCCCAGGACCCCGAGATCATGACCTGAGCTGAAGGCAGTGGCTTAACCCACTGAGCCACCCAGGCGCCCCGAGACTAGCTGTTCTAACTGGAAGTCAGATTGCTTCGCTTGGTGGAGAAAGTAGGATACAATATTTGAGACATTTATATTAAAAATTCTTTGTTGTTAATGACATGGAGGACATTGGGAGATGGAGAGGAGAAGGAAGTTGGGGGAAATTGGAAGGGGAGGAGAACCATGAAAGACTATGGACTCTGAGAAACAACCTGGGGGTTTTGAAGGGGCGGGGGTGGGAGGTTGGGGGAACCAGGTGGTGGGTAATAGGGAGGGCACATGTTGCATGGAGCACTGGGTGTTGTGCAAAAACAGTGAATACTGTTACGCTGAAAAAATAAATTAATTAATTTTAAAAAATTCTTTGTTGTTTATCTGAAAATAAAATTCAGCTGGATATCCTGTATTTTATCCAGCAGTCCTAAGACAGAGGCATAAGAAGGGTAGTTTAATTTCATGGAGGTATTTTTCATGGAGGGTGGACTTAGAAACTCAGAATTTGGTTGTGCTGCATTGCATAACCATTGGGAGGGAAACAGTTTCTTAAATCTTTTGAATTCATTTTCCATGGATTCGCCATTTTAAAGGTCTTAAAAATATGGCTGAACGTGTCTCACTAATTGGAAAATGTCTATCACAATATCCGAGTACATTTTTAAGTACTTAGATATTGTGCTATACTCATCAATCAAAATGAGAAAAGAACTCCATACCCAGGAAGTGCCCTGCAAAGACAAGGAGGAGAAAAAGGTAAAGGAAAAAACAAACAAACAAACAAACAAACAAACAAACAACAAATAGGGCAGATTCTTATGCTTGGAGCTCACCTCAGCTTTCCACACCCCACAAAGCAGACTTCTTACCTCCTGTGCCAGCCTGCCTCACCTGCGGGACACAGAGCAGCCCATCAGCTCCTGAAGTGAAAAATTGGAAACATACCTGTCCTGGGAATATACTCAGTATTTAAATGTTGCATGTGGCTACACTAACTACATTAAGAAGGCTGATGCTTTGTAGACAAAATAGCCAACCTCTAATGCATGGTAGTGATCAGCAAACTAGTAAATGGTACAAGCACTTGTACTTCTGTTTCCAATTTCCTGATGCCCATAAATGGTGCTGGCCACACGCAGCTTGACCTTCACTTGCATTGCCTTTTCAGTTTCCAAAGCTAATGGGTTTTCCTATTAGGTTTATAAAAGTAATGCATGCTCATTATCGAAAATAGAGAATGTTCAAAAAACATGGGACACCTGGCTGACTCACTCGGGGGAGTGCATGACTCTTGATCTCGGGGTTGTGAGTTTGAACCCTATGTTGGCTATGGAGATTACTTAAAATAAAATCTTTTTTCCTAAAAAAGATGTTAAAAAAAACCCACAAAATCTAGCTTGGTAAATAATATCTATATTCCCACTATTCAAGACACTTTTAACCTCAGATGCCTTTCTTTCTAGTCTTTTTTAAGTGCTATTTTGTGTAGTGTATACAATATTGTGTTCTGCTTTTTTTTTTTCCACATTGCTTAGAACTCTTTTTAAACATGATCTTAAATAGCAACAGCATACTGGAAATAAAGCTAACGGTGAGATTAGCAAAAAAAATGTATAATAACTTGTTAAAACAAGATAACATGTTCAAAATGGAGTCACTCATGCTAAGCCCCACAACATGAAGCCGAAACTTAAGCCTCACGTCACCAAACTGAGACTTTTAATTACAGCTTTTGAATTTCCCAGAAATAGAATCTTAAGCCAGTCCATCAGGAATCGCCTGATCCGCACCAGTCAGATAGATAATCCACCATCCTCTAAATGAAAGTGACCTTGGGATACCCAACCTGATTTTAGTGTCCAACATAATTTCCTTGTTCTGAGTTGCTTCTGCGCAGTTCCTCAGAGCTCATTTCTGTCTGCTAGGTTGGATGTTGTCTGATTTATGGAACCTTGAATAAAGCCAGTAAGATCTTTAAAATTTCCTCAGTTGAATTTTGTTTTTTAACAGTTCTTTTAAGGGAGGATCCACTTTTCCCACGAATAAGGGTGCTTACATGTGAAAGACACTTCACCCAGCTTTTAGTCTGATAACATCTCCTGTTGTAGGTTGCAGATATTGTCATAAGTTCTTGAAAGTGTTGCCTTTCCTATAAATTCCAAAACACACAAGAAAATTAACACTTTTCCTTAGGTTTCTGGAAATAGGCAATATGATTTTTATGTCCCTACTCTTGGGATGGGAATCTAGTTTCATCGCCTAAAAAAATAAGATAGCCACAAGTTCCTACTTATGCATAAATATCAATGTATAAATATGTTTAGAATAGTGTTCTTTATAATTTCAAAAGTATAAAATAAAAATCACCTAAATGTTCAGCTTTAAGGGGATTGGGCTAAGTAAATTACAAAACATGTAAACAATCCTCTCAGTAAGAGAATTATTCAGCTGTCAGAAACAAAGATTATGAAGAACCCTTATCAATGTTAACTTTTGGTTTTTAGGTGAGGTCTATGTCCAGCATGGGACATAAACCTGCCACTGAGATTAAGAGCTGCAAGGTAGCTCTAGTGAGCCAGCCAGGGGCCCCTACTCATGTTAATTTTTTAAAACCTGAATACCCAAATTTATGTAAGCAAGCATTTAGATTTTATATGCATATTAAAAGGGACTGGAGCCAAATTTAAGGATAATAATAGCTAAGTGATGAATTGGTAAGTGCTTTTCCTCATCCACTCTTTTAGATTCTGGGTTGTCTAAATTGCCTCTCTTATTTGTAGTAATCCTGCTTTTGTTTGTTTTCTCTGCTTCCCTTCTGGTTGTCAGGTGTAAGCATTAAATGGCCAGACTCCTGGATTAGGACCCCAGACATCTCATTGTCATCCACATCAAGTACCCTACAAGCCTCAAACCCCTGGGAGAGGGCATTTTGCCAATTACAAAGCACTGTTTTTTCTTGGGCAAACTATTTAGTCCGGTTATCATTAGAAAATTTGTTTGCACAGACCTGGCTGTTGCAGCTCCTAAAATTGACTCTTGCTAATAGGACATGGAAAAAGAAGGAGCACAAACACTGGAGAATTGGAGATGAGCCCTCGCTTCTGCAGGTTCATCACAGATAGAGGAGGGCGGCCCCTCCACCAGCACACGCCCTTTGATGGAAGACTCTGGGAAGACACCTTTCATAAAGGAGATCAGCCCTCTTTTCTTTCCTATGCTTGCCATGTGGCTGTGAAGTATGTTAGTACCTCACAGCGGGGTGATGGAAACTAGGAAGCAGCCCCGAAGAGTGAGGATCCTCGTGGAGAGACCAAATGTATTGGAGGTCCAGGGAGGGTGGATCAACAAGCCAAATTATTATATCCAGAATTGATATGAGCTAATATGATAATCAAGCTGATAATGAGCTTGAGCGGGACATGAGTCAGTGTTTTAACACCCCTGGGTTATTCCAGTCTTTGAGGCCCAGCCCAGAGGTCAGGTTTTGCAGGTGGGAAGCCTGGGGCTCCCAAGTGGCCCTTTACAGCATGGAACAGAAATGCAGACAAAGACTAGGAAGACAAAGCACAGTCCTGGAAAGAGAGGTCCATCAGAGCGGTCAAAATCCTGTGTAGGGCTTAGAAAGGGAATGCAGTGTAGTAGAAAGAACCAGAGGGTGGGAGCCCGAGAGATGGGCCTTTGAATTCCAGTCCCCCATCCCCCACTGGCCCCATGGCAGCCGGCATAATCACTCCCCTGTCCTGTCCAAAGCTTACTCAGTGGCACCAGCAGCCGTGGCTGCAGGCCCTTGGCTGGGCCCTCCAGTTCCCATGCCCCTGACGGAGTGCAGAGGGTGGCATTCGCTTTGCTCGGTGACAAGTGAGCAAAAGTGATACTCTAAGAGAAAGCTTTCTTGCTCCTTCCTCTTGGCCATGAGAACACCTCCACCCTCAAACCAGCTCCCCCCTCCGCTCCTGGTTGTAGACAACATGGAACCACACCCAACTCTCTGCCAAGGCGTAGCTTGTGTGAGAAACGGAACTTTGTGGTTATAAGGGACCGATCTGGGCGTTAGGCTGTTGCCAGAGACCTATCTTAAAAATGCTACCCCCTTGAGCCCATTTCTTCATCTCCAACAAAGCACTTAACAGGCCTATTTCATGTGGCTCTTTTGAGAACTGAATGGACTGACGGTGGGAACACATTTGGCCAAAAAATGTGGAGACAGAAAGGGTGACACTGTCCCCTGGACGCTATGTTCTGGCAATTGAAAGAGAGGGCCAGTGGCCAGAGTTTTAACGGTTTCTGTTTTGTTTTCCCCTGAATTGTAATTTCTCTCTCTCCTTGGAAAATATTGATCTAGAAATGAAACACTTAAAACCCATGCAATTTTTTGATGTGTTGGAGAAATGCAATCTTCCTGAGGGAAGAGGCGGTCACTGTGGTTGAAATGGCCCTCTCTTTTCTAGGCTGAGCCTGACCTCTCTCCAGCGAGAAATTGCACAAGACTTCCAGACCTTCCACCCAGATTTGTTTTTCACAAACAGCCAAGCTAGGAAAATCTGCATTGCATAGCTCTCTGGTTCTGCAAAGGACAGCTGAGGCTCCCTGGCTTATGAGAGGCACAAGGTTGTGCTCTCAAGACCTAACATCTGTGCCTGCACAGGATTCACAGCTGGTGTCTCCCTGTCTGGCCCTTTGCTTTAGCCTAGTTTTATCTTCCTTACCTGGTGCCTGCATGGGGGACCTTGCTTTAGGGCTGGGCTCTCCCCAGAGAGACATTGCTCCTCGATCCTTCTTCTGAAGCCCCAACCCAATCAGAGTCTGGGGACCAAAGTCTTTGCTCACTCCCCATGGTCCATCAACATCTCCACCTCCTTCCCTGGGTCTTGGGGATTCTCTTCAATCATAATTTCTGCCCAGGCTGAAATTCTGTCCACCCATTAGGAGATGGACACTCTCCTGAATGACAATCTTTTCTAATCGCCAATAATATGTGATTTCTCTCAACCATGAAAACTACTTAGCCCTCAAACTTCCTTTAATAAATTTTATAATTATGGTCAAAGATTTGGAAATTAAAGAAAATTATAGAGGAAACAGTAAAACAGAAACATAACTGCACCTCAAGAGAGAATCTCTGTTAAGGCATAATGCATTCTTTCCCAGCAGTGGATAAGGGCTGAACAGAATGACCATCCTCAGGACTGGCAGAGAAGCAAGAAGTAAAAACTATCAGGGAGATTGGTACCTTGCAAGACAACAGGGAAATAACAAATTTGAAGCCATCAAAATTGAAAATTGTCCATATTCCCTGGGGTGGTGATTCAACTTCCCAGAATTTATTCCATGGAAGTAATAGCAGAAATATGCAAAAAAAAAAAAAAATCACTTTGAGAAACCTCACTGCACCATTGTTTTTAAGAGCATAAAAAAACTGAAAACAACTTAAGAGTCCATCAATTGGGAATTTATGTAATCACTTATGAAACATTTATCCAATGAAATACTATGAAGTCATTAACAAGAAAATAAAGTACAGTTTGGATGTACAGTGTGATTCAGGCAGCAGTACTGAAAATTTTTAAAAATGTGTATTATTTTTACTTACCTAAAGCCAATTCTAAAGTCCCTTGCCTTGATTGTTGTCACAAGCAGAAAATATTTCATATGCATAGAAAAATTTTCGACATGAGGCACAGTGGTGATTAATGGTGGCTATCTCCTAGGGATGAAATTGAGAGACCTTCTTTTTCTGATCTGTATGTTCCTGTATTTTGTAATAATAATTAAAACACAAGAATCCCATCCTAGAAAAACAATAACAAAATCCTTGCCTGGAACTCTTTGAGTGGGATAATTTATAGGCTTTTCAGAGGCCTTCAATTAAAAAAATAAAATCCTCTTCGTAGACAAAACTGTGTCCTTAAAACTACCCCTAGAAATGAGGGTTCCCTCGTTAAGTTAAATCCAGTGAAATCTAGAACTACACTCGAATGGGGGGGGGAAAAAAAGAATAAACAAAGACAATGAAATCCTAGGCAAAATAGAATCAAATAAATTAAAAAGCAATGAAATTCTAAGCGGACTTCGTAAAACTATGTACGAATGCTTCTGGGAACACTGCAAATCTGAGTTGTTAGAGGAGTCTGGTGACCTGGAGTGTGAAGGGGTCAGTGCTCCATCTTAGCTGTCACTGCCCCTTCCCTGCCCCCTCCCCACCCTACCCTCCACCCCTGCCTGACCACACTCTGGTCTCTCTCTTCCAGGCAAGGTTCTACTTGTCTAAAGCTGTTATCCTCTTCCTGGTCAATCCCACTCAATCTTGCACACGCGGACAAGAATTCGCCTCAAGATGCTTAAAGATGCTTGACAGGTAAACGACTTGGCGGCAGCTCCCCGCACCCCGAAAGGCTGGACGGGAGTGGTGTGGCCTTTCTCAAGAGGACTTATCACTAATGGCAGGGCATTCTCCCTGCGGGCCGTGGTCATCTGTGATTGCTCAAACGTCCGACATCCGTGTTTCAGCCACCGAGACTCCAAACAGGATCAACAGCGGAAGCAACCTCACAGCTCGGAGCCCAAGCATTTGTCAACCCCTTGCCCAGTTATGTAGTTCAAACATGAAGTTTTCCCACAAGCTTCTGAGTCCGGAAAAGAAATTTAATTTTCACCCCCGACGCTGGGAGACTTCAGACTATTCTTTTCTATGGTGATGATCTCTGTGATGTCCTTCCACCCCTCGGGCCCCCGGGTTCCTTCCTCAACAAAGCCTTAGCTCAAAGGACAAAACTCAACACTCACTGTAGACGCTTTGGCAGAGGCTGTGGACTATAGGGCTGATGGGCTTGGTTTCCAATGCTTGCTAAAAACTGAAGAAGTAGAGATGAGCAGCAAGCCGACGTCCCGAGGCTTTTCTGGCATGACCAGAAGCTGCAAAATTAATTGATGGCATTTTCTCAAGGGAGTGGCTGAGAAACCCTTTCAAGTTTCTGGGTTGCTTGGCATTCACAGATGCTAAGTAAGGCCCAGGCCCTGGCTCTTTGAGGTTTCCGTCCCACAAGCTGGAGGGCAGCATGATTTAGGATGGTCAAAGGAGAGTGGTAAGCCCTACTTGCCTCTTAAACAAATAAACAAATGCAGCCCACAGCTTGGGCAGCCCAGGGTGGGGGAGTGGGGGGGGGAGTTGGTGGGGGCCTTTAGCACCTGGTAGATCCAAGGGGGAAGGGGTCCCAAGGGGGCATCAACGCACTCTTCACTAGTACATGTTAAGATGACAAGACAATTTGTTTTCGTTTAAAGCTGCTCTGGAAGAAAAGAGGTGGTTTTTATGCTGGTTTGTTTTTTGTTTGTTTGTTTGTTTTGGTTTTGGGATTTTTTATAGGGCTTTGGAAAGGGCTGGGGTAGGAATTCTACCCACATCAACATTCAACTAGTTCTCTTTGCACTCACTTCCTTCCCTGAGCACAGACCACAGATCCTTAATCAAGCATTTTCCCATCTGCCTGTTGCTCTTCTCCCTGCGGAGCTGACTCCCCTCATGCCAAGACTGGGGTTTATCACTACTCTGTTTATCTGGAGTCCTTATAGATTCCTCAAAGCAACCCCTTCGCAGAGACAGAGGGTTCTGGGAGTCAGGGTGCGAACTGCCCTAGGATATTTCTGACACGATTCATTGCCTGGACGTCAGTAACTAAGTTGTAGATGTGGGGTCTAGCCAGGAGGAAGGCTGAATACAGATCCTGACACAGTAGTCACCAAGAGGTTGACTTTGGTGTCTCGAGTCAATAGCTCTGTTGTAGTATTTTTCAGGGGGGTGACTGGGAGACTCTTTACGTGCCCCAGTGGGCACACCACGCTCACACTCACAGACACGCACATGCAAACACGCACCGATGGACATATGCCCACGTTCCCCGCACACCCATACTACTCATCCCGCACATGTAAGGTTTCCACACTCAACCAAGTTTGGAAATTCTGCACAAGGCCATAAGGCTTTGTGTCTGGTGATTGACGATTCCCAGCAAAGGCTCTGAGAAGTCCTGCAGTAAAGAAACCTGAGCCGCTAACTTGCTCACCTGGTGTGTCCCAGGTACACTGGGCCATACGCTGTTTCCACACAACCTGTACAGTTTCAGTGAAGCACACTGAGCAAATGGTTCAGGGGAGTATAGCTGCCTGCCTTCCTGGACTTGCATTTTGCTTTCAGACTTTAGGGGTTCATTCCTCTGCAAAGAAGGGCCACTGACCCCTCCTCTTCCACCTTTTGCTCCCAGTCCAGCCACTTATACCTGGGGTGGGGGGGCAGTTCCTCTCTGTGTTGTGGAAGGAGACCCTGCAACTTGGATAGAAAAAACCAGCATTCACAGGCTGGAGGTCACATAGACCTGCACCCCAGGTCTTTGGTAAAAATGCCCCCACTGAGCCTCCCGCCACTACAGGGAGAATGTAGTGAGAACCTTTTGGGGCACTTTTTCTGCCTACTTCTTCTTTCTGAGCCCATGCTTATCTAATTCAACTGGATGCATGATGATCGCACCAGGGTGATGAGCTATGCAAGCCCGGCGACTGATGGCTTGATGGGTGCCCATGGGAGGTCGCCGTCCTGTCTGTCCCAGCGGTGGAAAGAGATCTCCCAGTGCCTGCCTTCAAAGGACAGAACTAGGACCTAGAATCAGGATCAGGAAACCAGGATCTAGATTACTCATCGTGGAGCAGCATGTGGAGGCGCTTAAATTTAAGGTAATTGTTATTATGCATCCTCTCTGAAACGAGAAACAAACATTTAAAAATAGGTTTGGGATTTATAGAAGAGTCACTCCAACTTCACATTCAAAGACCTGGACGGAGATGGGCAAACCAGCCCGGAGCACCTGCTCGTACACCTGGAAGAGAATTTCCGGGCCCTCTCTGGAGGCCTGGTCCCTGCGTGGGCACCAGTGTTTCTTGGTGGACAAAAGCCACGCCATGTCACCTGTCTCTGCAGCCCTGCAGACAGGAATACAGCCCCACTGGGCACCGGAACCAGACTTCAATTTGGTTTACCCAGGAGCCCCAGCTCTGTAGCACCAGAATATGGTGTAAACGTGCCTGTTTCCTCCTTCCAGGACCATGGAATATCTTGGTTACGGAAACAGGTACAAGCTAGGAAGACGGTAAAAAACAACATCTAATAAATGGGATTAAAGGAACAGATCAAGACTTAGACAGACCTGGCTTTTATTCCCGAGTTCAGAAGCTTATAAATCTGGGACCATGAAACACGCTAAGCCTCAATTTTCTCAACTGTAAAATGGGTATTCTTTTATACGAGTTTCTCCTCCGGTTGTTGTAAGGCGTAAGTGAGATAAACATGGAAGTTCTCACCCGGGGCCTGTCACGTGGTACGTGTTTAATAAATGTAAGCTATCGTCCATGCGCTGCTCATACACAACATATAGTGGGTGTCGACAAATGCTTATTTCCACGCGTTTCTAAGTAAGATAACGCTCACACCAAGAGCCACAGTTCTCCCTGCAGCCGTCTTACTAATAAGTTTAGACATAAAAGAGTCTTGATTGTTTGTTTTTCCGGAGATGTTTTTGCATTTATAATTCATGACTGGATGAAATGATCATGTCTGCATTTTCCCTTAGGAAGCCAGAATTTGACTTGATGCCATGCTTATTTACTCTGCTGTTTGTACGGTCCCTTCAATATGGTAGGATTGCCTCACAAAGAGACCAGCTGGGGTCTCCACGGAAATCAGCGTCCAGGTGAGCTTGCCAGCCAGAAGCAAGAATGTGCCTCTGTTTAGCAGACATTTTCAGAGGCAGGGAAAGGAAGCTCCTGGCTTCTCTTTGTTTTGTGGTGGTTGTTTGGAGCAGGTTGGAGGACACAGGGAGAGATAATGGCCCAAGGAAGGCTTAGGCATCCCTTTGTTCTGGTTTATTTTAAGCCCCTTGAAGAGGCCCTTTTATTGTTCTCTTTGCTCCCAGTACTTCAAAGCTGGAGGGTTTTTCTTTGGGACTGCTGGAGGGAGGATGGAGTTGGTGAGTGAACAGGGTTCAGGGATTGCTTACTGAGAAGCAGTTAAAGGAGGGAGGAAGGAAGAAAAAAGAAACAATTTGATCTTGTACTTACAGTAAGAGGTATTATCTGATACTTGAGTTCAAAGACTTGGTAAAGAAAAAGGTGGTTTGTAATTCTGGAAACAAACCACCTCACACTTTCACCTGCAAAACAACCACCTGGGGAGCTTGTTTCAAAGGCCATTCCCAGGACGCACTTGAGGGGGGATGCAGTTTTGATAGGTCTGGAGGAATCTGCATTTTAATGTGAGCCCCCTGGGAAATGTGAGGCTCCTTGACAAGGTTCCCCTGACACAATGAAAGAAATTTGGGGTCCTGGGGCACCACTGTTGCCCGGCCAAAGGCAGCTGTTAATTTTCTGGATTGCTTTGCTCTGGATTCCTAACCCCCTGCGGCTCTTGGGAAATGCTTTCTCAGTGGTTAAAGGGAGATTGAACAATGGAGAATAAAGGAGGAGCCAGACCCTTTTATCCCTCTCGGAAAAATAGCTCCAAGCGCTCTGGCCGATTGACTAGCTGAAGTCAGGCATGCAGTTGTTAGCCCTGGGAAGGAGAAAAAAGAATTGGTCCCCATAGGTAAAGGACTCAGGGCATTGTCCTCAGGATCGCTGGGAGCTCATTACCCTTGTGAGCCTGCAGTGCCCCCGGATGGAAATGTGCCTCCTCAGAGCAGGCCTTCCGCAAGAACAGCTTCTCGAGGGGTCCAGGACCTTGCCTGGAGTCAGGTAGATGCACACAGCACAGGTGTCCACAAGCAACAGGAGCTCCAAAGTTCAACCATAACTGGAAAGATTGAGGGTTTATGAAAACAGCAGCAAAGACTGGCGGCTCTCACGCAGCGGAAGGAGATATAGCTCCCTAGATATTGTGAGACTGTATTTACACACAGGTTACACCACAAACTGAGTCACGGTTATAAATACCTTCCTGCGACCACCAGGAGGCTTTGACAGAATTTTCACTTCACTCCGCCCTGGGGGAAGGGTAAGACTCTTCTGGGACAAGTGGGCGGGGCCATGTGTTTTCCAAGTGCTTTGCTGACCTGCTGTGTTGTTTGGGAAGGAAAGGATTATACGATAAAATGCCGGGAAGATGTTGGGATTAAACTAAGTGAAGTAACAATTCTCTGTCGCAGAACTTCTCTTACACGTCTGTGGATTTGGCCATGAGACCCTTTGGCAAAGATCACTGTTCAAAATCAGTGTCTCCTGAACAGCTTCTGGAAAGGCTGGGTCACATGATTCCAAGGGTCCACTTTGGCTCTTATGACCCACAGGTGGCATAGAAGCGAGAAGGTGAGAAAGCACACAAATGCCCCGGTTTGTATAGCAGGACGACAGACGGATATCTGAAAACTGGTGAGCACCTATCAGCATAACAAAACGATAAATGCTTAAAAAAATCCATACACGCCATTCGCAAAATAATTGCCTCTCTGGAGAACACAACAGAGAAAAGAAAGTTGGCTTTATATGTCCTCAAGAATCAAAATAAATATCAGCCTGACTCATACTTGTAGTCTACAAACTACAAAAAGAAACTGTGCTACCATGGGGGGGGGGGGGTGAGGGCCCTTTTAAAATAAATGGCAAGTCTCACTGAAGGAGAAAATAAGTATGGTGATCTTCTGTGACTTCTGTGTACTGAGCCTCAAGAAATCATACATGGTGGGGGCGCCTGGGTGACTCAGTGTGTTAAAGCCTCTGCTTTTGGCTCAGGTCAGGATCTCAGGGTCCTGGGATTGAGCCCCGCATAGGGCTCTGTGCTCAGCGAGGAGCCTGCTTCCCCCTCTCTCTCTGCCTACTTGTGATCTCTCTCTCTGTCAAATAAATAAATAAAATCTTTCAAAAAAAATAAATAAAAAGTGACAAACAGGGATTATTACATGCCAAATTTAGTAAAAATAAAATTGAGAGAAGACAGCTTTAATGAAGCTAGGATTACTGCAAGATTAACTTAAATTTAGAAAAAAAAAAAGTGCAGACCTCATTTTGCCAGGGAGATGAGAGTATTAGTTCTAGCTTGAAAATAGGCAAAGAACCTCTGATCTCTTCTTTACATTATAATGTTAGCACATAGCAAAAATTGGACAACTGTTATGCCTTAAACACGAAATCATATTTTACTGCAAAGGAGAAAAGCTATTTTCCTCAAAGGACACTTAATATGAATCTCAAGGCAGTAATTAGCATCATACTTAAAGCTGAGCTCTCTAGGAAGACCCTTGAAAAGATAAGACCAGAAGAGGATGCCCATTACCACCACCTTCTCCAACATGGTCTTAGACATTGAAGCCAATGCAGTAAGACATGTGAGAGAAACAACTTGCAAGAGAAATTGTTTAATTGTTGAGAGACTATATCTTCCAGAAATCCCAAGATAGCCAACTGACATTAGAATTAAAACTAAAGGAAAGAGCATCTGATAAAGGACTGGTATCCAACATACAAAAAGAACTCTTAAAACTCAACAAAAAGGGGCACCTGGGTGGGCTCAGTTGTCAACTGTCTGCCTTTGGCTCAGGTCATGATCCCAGGGTCCTGGGTTGGAACCCCGCATCAAGCTCCTTGCTCCGCAGGAAGCCTGCTTCTCCTTCTCCCACTCCCCCTGCTTATGTTCCTGCTCTTGTTATCTCTCTGTCAAATAAATAAATTAAATCTTAAAAAAAAAACCCTCAACAATAAGAAAGCAAACAATCCTTATGAAGAAAATGTGCTAGTCCTTAACAGACACCTCACCAGAAAAGACAGATGGCAAATAAACATATAAAAATATGCTCCCCATCATAAGCCAAATACCACTCCACACCTATCAAAATAGCCCAAGTCCAGAACACCAACAGCACCAAATGTGAGCAAAGATGTGGTCTAACAGGTACTTTCATTTGTTGCTGGTGGGAATGCAAAATGGTGCAGACACTTTGGAAGACAGTCTGACAGTTTCTTACAAATTGAACATATTCTTACCATATAATCCAGCAACTGCTCTCTTTCGTATTTATCTAAAGGAGTTGGAAACTTAAAGCCCAAGCAAAAATGTGCACACAGATGTTTCTAGAGGCCTTATTCATAATTGACAAAACTTGGGAGCAATCAACATGTCCTTTAGTAGGTGAATGGACGTTTTGCTTATGGTACCTCCAGACAAGAGAATGCAGTTCAGTGTTATAAAGAAGTGAGTTATCCAACCATGAAAAGACATGGAGGAAACTTCAATTTGTATTGATAAGTGAAGGGAGACAATCTGAAAAGATTACATACTATATGATTCCACATATATCACATTTTGGAAAAGACAAAAAAGGAGACAGTACAAAGTTCAGTGATTATCGGGGATTGGGGGAGGGAGACATGAATAGGGTGGATTTAAAGGCAGTGAAATTACTCCATATGTAGCACAATGGCAGATACATGTCACTGGAACTGTGTCCAAACCCAGACAATTGACAACACCAGGAATGAACTCTTACATAAACTGTGAACTTTGGATCATACTAATGTACCAGTGTGGGATCCTGATAGTAGGGGAATCTATGCATGTGTTGGGGCAGGGGTATATAGGAACTCTGTATTTTCTGCTCAATATTGCTGTTACCCTAAAAAAGTCCTGTAACAGGGACACCTGGGTGACTCAGTTGGTTAAGCGGCTGCCTTCGGCTCAGGTCATGATCCCACTGTCCTGGGATCAAGTCCCACATCGGGCTCCTTGCTCGGCAGGGAGCCTGCTTCTCTGTCTTCTCCACCTGCCATTCTGTCTGTTTGTGCTCGTTCTCTCTCTCTGACAAATAAATAAATAAAATCTTTAAAAAAAAAAGTCCTATAACAGAAAGTCTTTTTTTTTTTAAAGCAACTTGGGAGATGTAATTAATGAATGAAAACAAATTATCAACCTCCTTATTCTTTTTAAAAATTTTTGTTTATTTATTTTAAGTAATTTCCATAACAAATGTAGGGTTCAAACTCATAACCCAGAGACCAAGAGTCACATGCTCTTCTGACTGAGACAGGCAGGCACCCTTCTTAATCCCATTATTGATAGCAACACTTAGTAGGAGAAATATCCATTGTGTGTATGTGTACATATATGTGTATGTAAATATGCAACTGCACATATTACATATACATATAGCATATATCCAGGAATAAACTTAGCAAAAAAAAGATATAAGACTCCAGGGGCGCCTGGGTGGCTCAGTGGGTTAAGCCTCTGCCTTCGGCTCAGTCATGATCTCAGGGTCCTGGGATCCAGCCCCTCATCAGATCTCTACTCAGCAAGGAGCCTGCTTCCCCCTCTCTCTCTGCCTGTCTCTCCGCCTACTTGTGATCTCTCTCTGTCAAATAAATAAAATCTTTAAAAGAAATGTAAGACTTCATTCAAGAAAACCAAAAGCAAACTATAAAAGATATCTGAAGATAAAAAACTGGAGAGGTTTGGAGAAAGTTGCCATGTTCCTGCAGGAATAGAGTTAATCAGAGCTATAAATATGACATTTTTATCCCAAATTAACTACAGGTCCAATGAAAGTCCACTTTCTATTGGATTTTTTCTAATATTGAAAGACAATTTCAAAGATAATCTGAAAAAAATTAATAGGTAGAAGAGGTAATCATTCTTTTAAAGATGAATAATGATGAAGCCCTTAACACATATTATAAACCTGGAGTAATTAAAATATAAACACATCTAAATAAAGGAGACTCAGCCAGACAGGAGACACAGAAGACTTGACATGAAAACAGTGACATCATAAATTAGTGGGAAAGAATTATTTGATAAATAATGCTGAGAACAGGGTTAACCCCCTAAAATTTTTTAAAAAGTGAAATTCAGTCCTTATCTGATGCAGTCTAAAACAAACTTTAATAAAAGTAATAAGTTAAAGAGCTTTAAAGAAAAAATTAAAAACTGTCATATATTGTCTTGATCTCCTATTAGGAGAAACTATCTTGGAACAAATGGGTGCAGGGATTTACAAATGTAAAGATTGATTCTTTCAGAATCAGAAGAAGTTAAATGCATAAAAAAAAGAGAGAGAGAGGGAACTCTGCAAATGAACTTAGGTTATAGTCAGGATCCAGTTTATAGCCTAAAATTCTTTACTAACTACAAGGAAAAATTAAAATAAAGACACGAAGCATTCACAAAAGAATGTTAGAGCCAAATTCAGGAATAAATAGGAGAAAATAGGAGGTCTTTAATAACTAATTTTTGAAGGAATGAAAATAGATATACCACTGGAAAAAGAACGAGAAGTTTAAAGACATCATAAGTAAATAAAATTAAGAAGAAAAATACAGAGCTGACATGACAGGAAGGTTAAAACCGAAACTACTTCCCTAAATTTGAAAACCTTCATGAAATTGAAAGGAATATTTATCAAAAGGAAATCAGCAAGAAAAAATAATCCTAAACTAATTTTTCCATGGGAAAATTTCATCGATATGTCCATGTGAGAAAATGGGGCTAGACAGGTCAACATGGTACAAGTACTTTAAAAATATAAGCAGCCTCCAATATCCATGCAAAGTAAACTGCTCCAAAATACATTTTTAAGAGTGCGCATGGAGGTGGGGGAAGGGAAGGATTCATGCTGTAAATGTGATAAAGAATATATTTATGGCATTATAAATATTAGTTGTCTCATAGCTCATGCTTCAAATGTTTTGATTACCATAAAATTAAAGGGTGGTGTTTTTTTTTAATGTGTCAAGAAATGCCATAAAGAGTGATGAGAGAAGTAACAAAGTTGGAGAGCATTGGCCATGCTACTAGACAATCAGAGAAAGAAAAGCAGGAGCTGCCAGATAGCAGCTGACATTTCTCGAATTCTTCATACACGCCTCATCCTGTGTTGGTCCTTTCTGTCCAGTGTCTCACTCAAAGAATAAGTGCACCAAAAAGGAGATTCAAATGCACTCTCCACATATGTTGTAAATGTCCACACAACTAGAGACTTTAGAAATACTAAATAACAGGACCAATTTGGAAACAAGAAGACAAAAGATAATACTCAGTGTTGACCAGAGTTTTAGGAAATAGTACTCATATACAAGGCCTGTTTAAGTTAAATTTGAACAACTTTTGTAGAAGGCAATTTAGCAATGTGCATCACGGGCATTTTAAAAACGTTCCTATCTGTTGACCTCCAAATTCCACTTTTTGCAATAATGTCTTTTGTCCGGTAATACCATCTCTTGAAATAAACAAAGTGCCCTCAAAGATGCACCGAAAATGTTTCAGGGTAGCATCGTTTACACTCAGAAACATGGGATCATGCCTGGCATTTTATTGATATAAATGTGTCAGAGTGTTTTCAATCACATTTTCTCATTTAACTCTCAAAAATCTCTTCGTCTTAAATTTATTATGCCCATTTTAAAATTTCAAAAATGATAAATTAGGAACTTCCTTAAAATCCAAGACTTAATTGGAGCTGGAGCTCGGACCGAGTCCAGGTCTTCTGTGGTCTGGTCCAGTGTCGTTTCTGCATGATCACATGTCTTCTAACATGCTAGGATATTAGAGCTGAGTCTTAGAAATTACCTGGTTCACACAAACCCCTCAGCTGGACAAGTGACTTGGGCTCATAGGAAGTAAGTCAGCCTGGTGAGCCAATGACTGAATGTGGCTATTCTCTTCTAATACAATATTCTTAGGACTGCATTGAATGTTTCTCTCAGAACGAGGTAGGGAATGATTTCAAGTAGTGCCTCGGCCATAAAGCAAAGATCTGGGGGAAACTCAGAAGCAGTCAAGATACTCCAGAACATGGTCTCTACAGATATCCAGCTCCGTCGCTACTCTTCTCCACCAAAATCATCCAAGTTTCTCTTCCGAAGGTCATCTGGGGCGGGTATGTCTTCCTCCTTGTCCTGGCAGAAAATCTTTTGACAGACTGGCAGAAATACTCTTTGGGAAATGCGAGGTCAAAGATTGACAATTCCTTTATACCAGTGAGTCTAAAACTTCTTCGTGTTTGAGAATCAGCTGGAAGCTTTGTGGAAAATGCAGATTCCAGGGCTCAGTCAGTAATGGTTCTGGTCTGGTGGCTTTGGAGTGAACACAGAGATGTTTTAAACAGCTGGCCTGACTCAACCAGAGGCAAAAAGTCTAAAGAGCCAACTGAAGCAATGTTTCATACTTCTTATTATTTCTTGACCTATAATCATAATTTTAGGCAACTCTCCTGAGCCCATGGGTATGTTAGTCCAGCCTTTAGGACGATTCTTCTTGTGTCTTCCGTGCATTTTAAAGCATTGTTCTTGCTTATACTTTTTCCAAGATCTAGACTTGGTCAATTTATTTTTTTTTCTGGTATATAGTATTTATTTCATTTTTTTTTCATTTTATTTATTTTTTTCAGTGTAACAGTATTCATTCTTTTTGCACAACACCCAGTGCTCCATGCAAAACGTGCTAGACTTGGTCAATTTATTGATGCTCTCTGTAACAGCTGACTTGACCGCTCTCTTTCCTTCATTTTGGTGTTTGAAGGAGAAATTGCATCATATTCCCATAGAGGCCATTGCCACGGGCAATTCATTTATTCAACGTATGCTGAACGGCAGCTCCCAGTGGTGCAGAAACTATATTACAGGACTTAAACGGACTTTCTTTGCAGGGGACTAAGATCGATGTGTCTCCTGACTAGTACAGCACCACCCCTCTTCTGGCGACAATGGCCATCTTCATGGGTATGGGACCAGGACCATTCATCTCACAGGTCCCCATGAAGGCCTGGCATTTGGTTTGATGCTCTGCTGTTATTGTCTTGAAATGCTTAATGCCTTTTGAAGAAGAGGCTCTGCTTTCACTTTTCACTGGACCCTGAAAATTCTACAGCCGACCCTGCAAATTCTATAGCAGGTCCCTCTGATTATAGTCAGAAGTTACATGTCAGATACTCAAGAAGGGAAATTGTATCTGGGGCTCCTGGTGTGTGGCTCTGGTGACTGGTAGTGTGGCTAGGACTGCTCAGCCTCGGCTGACATAAATTGGGTCTTTACTGCATACCACCCTCCTGGTTGCACGTAACAATTCTTCTCTTGTTTTAATGGTGATGAGTCCAAAGTCACTTTTATTTTGAGCAATCTTAGTTGGAGCTAGAGTAAGTCAGTCCTTGGCATGGAAAGAGCTCAGGGGACAGGTCAGATGTCTAGTTCTTCCACTTCACAACCACTTCTATCTTGACTATTTTAACCCATGAAGGTCAGAGCTTCATTAGCAACTGATGCTCTCGAAAAGAAGATATAGGTGTGGCTTTGTACCATGCAAACATGGCTGCGTCCCCTGATTGCTTGGCTGCCAGGGAGAGCCAATCCAAGCAGCGCAGCTTAAACAAAGAGCAGAAGCACCTCCAAAACCCAAAAGAAGTTACAGGCAACCCAGCTCTGAGAGATTCCAGGATCAAGACTTAGGAAGCAATCAGGGGCCAGGAGGAGACCACTCTCCAGCTCTGTCCGGAGAGCCATCTGCTCCTTCTTCCCTGATTTTTGCTGCATGCCATCTGTCTCTCCTTCTCTCTGAGGACTAGCTCTTTCTGTCCTACTTGCACCTGGCAGAAATGTAGCCAACTGAGGCACAGCTTTTCTTGGCCTCCCAGCCCTGCACAAATTGCAAAGTCCTGAGCTGCCAGTTCTAAACTTCAAAGAGAGGAAATCAGATCAGTGCTTCGATCACCAGTTGCTGTCTGAGCCTGGCAATAGCGCGAGTGTGAGTCACCAGAGCCATGACCCACTCAGAAGGGTTCACAGGAGCAGGGAAGGAGGTGGGTGAGAAATCCTTCCAGTGGATTCATATGCTACCTGGGGTCACAAAGGAATGGTGTGATCAATGTGGAGTATTGGAAGGTGGGTAGGCTTTGGGGGAGGGTGGGCTATGGGTGCAGCCTACTGCCGGTATAATCTACAACCGATGTATAGTTTTGGGGTTGGGTGACGCATTCACATGTGCTCGTTTATGTTGTGCTTGCAAACAAGGAAGCTCACTGACTAAAAGAGATCACGAATCAATGATGAGCCGAAGATCATGATTAACAAAAATTTAAGGTACATTAAGACAGAACCCTTACTTTTTATCTGGATGGTGGGTGCACATGTGTTTGTCTTATTACTAGCTTTCAACCCACATATGTGTTTCACACATGCATGCACACTGCCCTGAGGTTAGCCAATGCTATTCAGTCCCCAAGGGAGGACCAATTCAGAATTCCCTGAGTGACTGAGGCTCTGATCCAGCCATCTGAGGAGCTGCTCAGGGTTTCAGTGACCCTGCCTAGGGTGTCCCTCCTGCTGACCTGCGGCAGTGACCAGCAAACCTGGGTAAGTTTTCACTGCAGCCCAGGAAGCATTGCTAAAGAAGAAGCTTCTCGACAGGGGAATCTGCCCTCCCTGCATTCTTCCATTGGTGGCCAGTGGTTCCTTTCTCCCTTGTCTGTTTCAAAGAAAAGATGCATTCCTCCCATTCATATCTCTCTCACTCCTGTCCAGAATTAGGTTATCCTGATAAGTTTGCTGAAACTTCCTTCATGGAACCCATGTGCCCCTAGTTACATGCTTTCTGACAGAACAGGGGTGATCTTACCTCAGGATGGCAAATGAATGCTCAGGAAGGGAGAAATGGGGAACAACAAAGACGGATGTCAGATCCCCAGCCTGCCCTCCTCATCTGACCCTTGCTCCGCTGACAGTTTAAACTGTATTTTGTGACATAGAATGAGATTCATAAGGAAAGGCGCTAGAATGGGGCAGGGGCAGGAAAGTCACAGGAGACTAGAGGCTCTGACCCCATAATCAGCCCATCATCTGTATGGAGAAGGGGGACAACTCCTTTCTCCTCCAGCCACCTGCGCTGCCGCCGCATGATTCAGGGAGATGCAAATACTTCATTCCTGACAGTGGGGGCTCCAGACAGGGGAGGGCTCTCTGGGCACCACAGTCAGGACCGGGGAAGCCTCCAGCACTGCTGGCCTGCTGCTGATGGCCTCACTCAACTTGCTTTTCGTCCCTCTTCATGTTCCCCAGTCTTTACATCAGACACTAGGACTGTAATAGGCATCATGCCTGCCCCCTAAGATTAGCGTTTGCTGTCCTGCTTAGTTCTGGAGTGTTCAAGCAGCTGGTGTGCTTCCGAAAGCCGGGTCCTCTCGCCCAGCACGGAGCGGCTCCAAGGAAACAGGTCCCATGATGACATTGCCCGGGACACAGCGCTGGTGGCTCCACCTGAGGATAGGCAGAATGAGGGAACTTCACCTGCACCCTGTCCCTACATGTGCCCCAGGTCAAACCAGGCATTTCTGTATTCAAAACTATCGAGTCAGCAGACAGCGGCCATGCGTCTAGCATACCACAGTCTCCAAGCAGATGTTGATAATATGCCCACACAAGCCCTGGATTCTGAGTAACCTCTGCGCCATTAGTAGGAACTCATTTCTAGAAAGGGACTTGGGAAGCTCTGGCAGCCCCCAACGGGGCCCTGGCTTTCCGGTAATTTGGGAGGCAAGACTGCAAGTCATGTGCCAATCGGCTGCTTTGGAAACTCCCATGACTTCAGAAAATAGAACACTTCCATGGGTAACAGTGTTGTAGCCCTCAGCAGCTGACCCCCACCACCCCAAGGGGTCTGACGTTACCCCAACCTAATCTCATTAGAATAGTCGAGTATTGTCCCAATATTGAAACAGAATTAGAAGGAATAGGTAGACATCAGGCAACATTTTTCATTTTCCTTTGAGTCTTAGCAAGGAATCTAGCAATATTTCCTTCAGGGCAATTAGCTAATTAGCCAAGCAACTAAGTAAGTGACTTTGCCACTGTTCTGTCTGTGATGTCCGGGGCCACAGCAGCTCTGAACCATCCCCCGGCACCTTTACCCGCAGAATGTCATGTTTCCCAGTTGACTCTCCCCATATGTCTCACCAAGGAAGCCCTGCATCTTCCAAAGGGCCACCTAGAATATGAATTATTTAAGAACCTTAACTTTTTGTCCTGAAAGTTTTGTTCTGAAATTAGTGGTCTTACATTTTTTAAGTTAATGCTTCTCATCAATTCACTCCCCAAACGAGTAAACTGACTGATGGTCTGTTGAAAGGCAGGTGTTACAAAAATTGTGGTTTCTATAACGTGGGTAATACTCTTGCTTCTTGAACCAGAATCCCACACTGGACCCAGGTTGTGGACAGTGCCACAAGAAGGTGAAGGAGCTCCATGGGGCTCCATAGAACAGTGTGCCTTCTCCTCCTGGGAGTTACTCCGAGAGCTTAGGGAGTCTGAGCTGATGGGGTCAGGGGTCCCATGGCAGCGAGGGGCAGGAACCACTCGCAATTTAACAATAATTCAACAATACGCATGGTCCAAGATATTAGAGAAAACAGGCATCTCGAGGATACAGGGGAGCCCGTGCAAAAGAAGTTGTCAAGGAAAGCTCTTCCTTGTGGCGAATCCCAACCTACCCTTTTCCTCCTACTCGGCTCCGGACAGACTGCTGCTGTTCAGAAGCACTACCGTCGCATTGGAAAGAAGCCCCTTTTCATCAGTGTGTCCTTAAAAAGGGCAACGTCCTCCTGTTCCACGCAGGACACATGGAATAAAGGGGGTGGGGAAGTTTGAGTCTCATTTTCAGGCTTGTGCATGCCCCAGTTCCAGCAGTTTTCTCAGCACTTAGGTCCTTTTTGTCCCATATATGTCCCAGAAGCCTTTTCTGGGCTGTCCTGACCTTTTCCTCTCTCCTGGGCATCATGCCAATTTGACCCTCGGGAACTCTGAAGCTAGTAGCTGCCTGTATCCTCAGCTTGGGTAGCGGTCAAGGGTCCCAAGAGGTAATTTTACAGGGAGAAAATGCAACGGTTGTCTTGCCTGGAGTGGAATGATACAGTAACCAAGAAATCTGGGACGCCATTCACCAGGGACTTCCAGGCAGAGGAAGAAACTGCTGAGGCTTCTGTCTTCCAGCTTTGAATGTCATTGCAGGGAAATGTGTTGGTTCAGCATTACCAGCCCTTGGCTCTCAGGGTGGGGTGCTGCAAAACACAACCGGCTTGCCCACAGGACCAGCGACATGGGCAGAGCCCAGTGAGAAAACATGGGGCCTGGTTCAGAAATTCTTCCTCTTTTTAAAAAGATTTTATTTGTTTGAGAGAGAGAGAGGGAGAGCACATGTATGAGCAGGGAGAGGAGCAGAGGGAAAAGAGAGGGAAAGAATCTGGAGCAGACTCCCCACTGAGCGCAGAGCCGGACATGGGGCTCGATCTCACAACCCCGAGACCATGACGTGAGCTGCAGCCACGAGTCGGACACTTAACCCACGGAGCCACCCAGGCGCCCCCTCCTCCTCCCCTTGTTCAGAATTCTTACAGCATTTCGAGACGGGAATAGCAGATCATTCAGACGAAGCAGAGGGTTCTTTTGAACTCAGGGCCCTATGTGCCTGGACATGATGAAGGTCTCTCCTATGCCCTTGGTCCTGCAGGGTGTGTGACCTTGAGTAATCGCTATGCCTCAATTCTTCACCTGGAAACTGAGGATACTGGAGGAAGAGAGCTTCCTGATAAGTTCTCCACAATAAGGGGGAGGGCATAGTGAGGCCGGGGCGAGCAAGGGGCCAGCACCATGAACAGCCTCAGGAAGGGAGACATAGGATGGCATTCTTAAGGGTGAGGGAATCCCAGGAAATCACACCCTGAGTTAGGAACCACTGAGAGAGACTGGTGAGGTGCCGGTGGAGACCAAGCACGGTCCTGACAGGGCTGGTGGTAGACAGTGGGGCTGCCTCAGATCCAGCGGCCAGGACAGAAGAGCACAGACTGGGGTCTTCGCCAGTCAGCACTTAGTGAGGCTGCAGAGTCCAAAGTCAAGGTGCCTGCAGGTTTGGTGTCTGGAAGGACCCTTCCCTCGGTTTGCAGAAGGCTGTCTCCTCGCAGTCCTCACAGGGCAGAGAGAGCCGTGTCTGGTCCTCTTTCTCTTCTTATAAGGACACTCACCCCATCATTTGGGTCCCACTCTCATGATGTCATCTAAACTTAGTCACCGCCTAAGGCTTCACCTTCACATTGAATTTTAGAATTTCAACAGACGTTCAGGGGACACAGACATTCAGTCTATAACAGGAGCGTGGGTGTGCAGCCACAACGAGATGCCTGACGCTGAACCCCAGAAGACACGGACAGTGCACACAGTCCCTGGCAGTGTGTGTAGCCCACACCCCCGCCTCAGAGAGAGGCTCTGTGCCTCAGGGAGGGTCCGGTGAGCTGTGGGCAGGCAGCCAGTCTGGAGAGGGATTGCCTAAAGTTGTCCTATCAGTTTTTCTCCCAACCATCCGATCAGATAAACCCCTCAACCTTCTCTGGAAGAACGGACAGGGTCAAGAGAGGCAGGGATGTTAAATCCGTGGAGCTCACTTTATCTGGAAGGAAATCTCCAAAGCAGGCAATGTACCCCAAAGGGTATAAAACAGGAATTGTCATGATGCCCAGGTTTTTCCCAAGGACTGTTTGCTTTCATGGCACGTTGCTTCATTTTTCCTGGAACACCTTGCTTCTTCCCCACCTCCCTAGATGGCTCTGACATAACCTTCAGGACTCACTTTGGCTCCTTCCACCACTACTAACACTCCCCGTTTCCTCCATGCAAAGCCTCTTGAGGAGGTCTGCATTCTCCTCATGTTTTCCTTCCATGACATTCTCGAAGGCATCACACAGCACACAGTAGGCACTCCCTGATCTTTTGTTAAATTGATAAATGAATGAATGCACTTAGAGGCCATCAAGGAGTTTGTTTTCCTATAGCTAAAGCAGCAGAAGGCAAATTCCTCCCTCGGCCTCGTGTTGCTAGAGCACGGGCAGGACGTGAATGAGCAGAACACAGAGACCACCCATCCAGACAGAGACACAGATCAGACTCACAAGCCCAGAAGAAGCCCGCCAAACCCCCAGCCAGGACGCTCTGCCCTACAAGACAACTAGTAAGTAAGAGAGGTACTATTTTTAGCACTGTTTCAGGGGGTGACTGAAGACAGAACAAGAGTAAGTTTTAAAATAGTCGACGTTCAACCATTTTAAAATCAGAAGTCAGTTTGGAGTAAGAGCCAACAAGACCTGTCGATGCGTGGGCTATGGGGGTTGTGGGCAAGCACATGGTTGCTCATGGTCTTGGCCTTGACTGGAAGGGTAATACGGGCACCCCTGAATGGACCGCAGAACACAAGGAGAGCAGACTCAGGGGTTTTGTGTGTGCACAGTGCAGAAGGGAAGGGATTCCTCCAGACCTCACTGCCCAAAGCCCATGTCAGCTCCTGTTTCTGTGTGCAAGTATCTTTCCACCCTGAAGTTTTCTCTCCCCGAGATCTGAGCGTTAGGCTCTGCCTAGTGGGGTCAGTTAAGTCACCCCTGAGATGGCATTGCAGCGGACTGTGCTTCCCCCCCACCCCAGCCTCCTGCGCTGACCCTAGCCGGCTCCCCCATAAACCTCCTTCTTGGATCTCCACGCAGAAGGCTCGCAGGGGACACAGATGGGCATGGAGGCTAATTTATTTACACGGAGAAAAAGCCCACCCAGTGGCCCGGAGTATCAAGGGGGCTGGCCAACAAAGTGTCCCCTTCGCCTAGCAGAAATGAAGGCGTTACCAGCCTGCGCGGGAGGACCCGGTACCAGGGTAGATGGTGAATCCTGGGCAGCCACTCAGGCCTTTTCCCGAGTGCAGACTTCTGGGCTGGTCCTGGCACAAACCCGTAGTGTCAAACAACACAACAAAACACACACACAACAAAACACACTCACCCAAAAAAAAAGCCCCCAAAACTTGAGCAAGATTTAAAATTGAAAAAAGGTTGCTGATCCTCAGTGAATGAATGAGTATATTTTATTCACTGATGCTCCTTCCTGTGACATAGGAAACGTCTCCGTCTGATGAACAACATGCTGCAATTTATCTCACGGAGGGATTATTTCCTAGAAATAGTGACTAACGGGCAACTTTGGTCAAATCCATGTTTTCCTGGCCATGTGATCACGGGGAAAACCAGGGTCAAGATAGTGGTTACAGGCAGTTTTCCTAGGGATCTGCTGACACGCTTCTGGGAACGCATTCCCTTCTTCTAGAGGATCCTTCCCGCATTCTCTCAAGAGGACCCGGGATAGTCTCAGCTGAGTCAGCAATACAGGGGGCTCCCCTCTCTCGGGTCCTGGGCTGTGCTCTGTACTGGGACCGCAGAGCCTGGGAGCTGCTGGTGTGCCAGGCGGCTGCGTTCTGCCAGTGCCTGTCAGTGCCAAGGACTGGAGTCTGCCTGGGGACCCAGGTTCCTGCGGGGCAGAGCCTTCTGTCACTCCTGGACACCTGAGCAGGCTCTGATTGGACTGATGGGGGCAGTTCCTTCCCAGGCCAAGCCACAGAGCACCCAGAATCCAAATCAGAGCCAGTACACCCTGAACTTCCTTGCAATTTTAAACTTTTTCTTTAAAAAAGTCTATTGCTTGTTTATTGTATAATTACATCATTATTGTCCAAAATTTAAGAATCACAAAATAGAAAGGAGCAAATTTAAATCACCTATGATTTTGCCTCTTAGTCAGTGTTCACAATTGGTTCATGTCCTGTGTGTTTTGTTTTGCTTTGTTTTTAATTTTTAGCTGAAAAATAGCAGCAAGGAACTAAACTCTTCTTCTGAATCAGAGTTATTTAGAAATGTGTTGGTTTTCCAATTATTTTTGTTTTGCTTTGCTTAAATTTTAGTTACAATTTCTAGTTTAATTAGTTAACTTATTTATTTTCAAGATTTTATTTATCAGAGAGAGAGAGCACAAGCAGGGGGAAGGGCAGAGGGAGAAGCACCTGATGGTGGGTTGGAGCCCATGATCCTGGGATTGTTACCTGAGCCCAAGGCAGACGCTTAACCGACTGAGCCACCCAGGTGCCCTACAGCTTCTAGTTTAATTGCAAACTTCATACAATAGAGCCACTTTTGTAATTCAAGGATTTCCTCTGTGTTAATAGTTATTTTTACAAATAATCCTTAGGTGCTTGAAAAAAGGTACATTTTGAGTTTATTAATGTTAATCATTATTCCTTAATCAACAATATTATTTTATTACCCACATTTTCTATGCCTCTTAATCTTTTATTTTTTTTAAGTTATTTATTTATTTATTTACTTATTTATTTGACAGACAGAGATCACAAGCAGGCAGAGAGAGAGGGGGAGAAGCAGGCTCCCTGCCGAGCAGAGAGCAGGCTTCTTAATCTTTTTAACTGTCCCTTGATTTACGAAGAAAACCTTACCTTGGTTTGTAATAATCTCCTTCTCCAAATGTTTTTGTAGTGAATATCTTCTTAGACTGGTAGCAGTCTTTGCTTTAAGTACTATTGTCATGTTATTTTACTTGCCACATAAATATTCATGATCATTATAGTTTCATTTTAATTATATATTTACCAACCTGAAAAAAATCTTTCCTGTTTAATGATTTTCCCTCACATATTATTTTGTCTAAGATCAGCTTTGCGCAGTGGCAGTATCGTAGCCAGTGAGGTTTATCCGAGGCGCGATTATTGCTAATTATTTTGTCTAAGGTCATTTCTGAAAATCTTGCTTTCTGGTGTTCATGTGTGCCTAACATATCCTTGTCCATCTTTTAAAATTTCTGTTCTGTCCTTCTGTTTTAGGGGAGTTTAATAACAACAACTTACATTTAAATTTTCTTTTTGATCCAGTCTTAGAGTCCCTGAGGAGATTTTAACTGTTTGGTTAATTATCCCAAAAAGTATGTTTGCCTTTGCTTTTGCCATCTTATTTTTGTGCTTTTCTTTTTTAAATCCACCCTTGATTTTCCTTTCTTTTTGTCTTGTCTATGGACTGTCTTTTTTTTCTTACTATAATCTGGACTATATATATCCTGTATTTCCCCCCAGTGTTTTCTTAGATTGATATAATTGATGTATAACATGTGTGAGGTTGGGGGGGTACATCCTGTTGGTTCAAGACACACATATATATTGCAATATGATTACTACAATAGCATTAGCTACTTTTTCATGTCCTTATTTTTAATTTTACTAACATTACTTCTAAGTTGTAAGATACTTCACCATCTGTCCAAAACCTGGTATCCCCTGACTGACTTCCTATCTACTAAAATGATGTTCCTCCACAACATTAGACTCAAGCTGGGGAAGCCCACTAGAGTTAATCCCCATGACCCCACGCCAGCCACTCTGGTGCTGATGAAATTCCCTTCGCAGAGCCTTTGCAGCAGGAAGGGCCATTAGGCACAGTTCTGGTGTCAGTAGGTGTTCACCTGGGCCGTCCTACCTGGAGAAGGAGCAGAGTGTGGGTGACCAGGAGCTGCAGATCGTTTCACTGGTGGGTGCATCCTTTTAAAAAAGTACAGATTAGCAGGATTGTCAGTGGCTGGGAGGAGGAAATAGCCCTCTTCACCTCAGGGTGCCATTCCCGTCATGTCCAGAGCTCACTGCCCGGCACTTGCTGGCACCCCTAGGAAGGGCTTGGCTCCCTTCGTCTGACCTCAAAGCTCTGTTTCAGAAGCCACATTGTGCATCAGCTAATGAGAGTTCCTCCATCTGTCCTCATCTGCACCACTATTGGCAGAAATCCCTCCTAAAATGGGGCCAAGCTTTAATTGATATTCTTAGCTTCTGGTGCAGTTGCAATTTTGCAATTTTGCATGTGCCTTCATGGGTCTTTTAGCAGGAAAGGATGAATCAGGCAATCAGGCACCTGCTGGGAGCTACTATATGATTCTAGAAGTCTGCAAGTTTACTCAGAATGACAGAATGTGAACCACGGTTTCAATGTTGTTATATAAAGCTTATGGCCCTCATTTCAGCAGATACTACTGTCCAGCACTTTCCAAACTCTACATTGAGGGGGAAAAGATCATAAAGTACATTGCATTAGAAACAAACAAACAGACAGACAGGGGAGGAGGAGGTCACAGTCAACCATGCTGGGGCATCAGTGCATTCTATGCCTCTTGGACTTTCAAAACACATTGTAGCGTATTAAAGGCTAGGAATGTCCTCTTGCAAAGGAATTGACTTAACTTTGTTTAGAGCAGCACATCTCAATGCTCCACTTTGAAACCTTTTTGGTAAGCCTCCTGGGAATGTCTAAGAAAACTGATATTTTTCCAAAATACACACAGGGATGGATGGCCGGAGCATGTATAAAAGAGGGCCTGGGAGAGAAGGTGGCCGTTTCTCTGGGCCCTGCTCACACTTCATCAGAGACCTAGCATGGATGTACAGCTTGTCATTTCTTCTAGATTATTCATATTAGTTACATCTTTGGAAAACAAAAACGCCTGGAGCCTATTTTCTTAACCTTCAGCAGAACGAATGCTACTGATTTGTAATTAACAACATGTTTTCAAACTTCATAGAAAACGAATTCAGGAAGCTTTCATTTCAGTTGTGTCTCTGTGCCTTACACGAAACAGCAACTGAGAACAGGGTCTTTTAACGTTACTCAATACCCAAGAATAATCTTCAGAGATGGATTTCATCATAAGTGTGGTTGCATTAAACACACGGATAAATGTGTCTGATTTCCTTTTCAGCTATTGAGTGTAATCTGTGTTTTTCTTTTGGTCTTGGTTACCAAGAAACTCAGAAATAAATATGGTGTTCTTTCCCCAAGTTACTTTTTCAAAGATAATCTGGAAGCGTCAGCTCTCTTTGTCCACTTTGCATAACCTCTGGCTTTGGTTTCCAGTTTTATTCAGGCATAACTGACATATAACACTGTGTGAGTTTAAGGTATATAGAGTGACCATTTGATACACTTGTGTACTGCAGAAGGGCTACCTCACTTAGGTTAGGTAGCACCTCATCCCTTCACATAGTTACCATTTGTGTCGGTGTGTGGTGAGATATTTTAAGATCTATTCTCTGAGCAACGTCCAAGTGTATGATTCAGTCACCAGCTGTACATTACATCCCAGAACTTACCCATCATATAAGTGGAGGCTTGTGACCTTTGAGCATCTCCACCCATCCCATCCTCCTCTGCCCCCGAAACCCTCGTCTGCCTTCTAATTCCCACATCCAAATCTCAGAATTTTTAAATCCTTAACTCTCCTGTTTTACGTTGTGATTATTTCTTATACCATCAAGGATCCCTTCACAACTAACTCCTATCTAGACTCTCAATCTGCACATTTGATAAAGACAGGGAGACAATAAGTAAAAAATCAATTTGATTTGTAAAAAGGAAGTCAAGAAAATTTTGACATTTCCCAGTACAAACACTAAAAACACATCCCTAGCTTCAGAACACAAGAATCAACAGCACAAACAATAATGTTAGCAAAGAAAAAGGACCCAGTAAATATTATCTTTCACTGTCAACAAAATCTTGAACTATTCTCATTTAATGCTCTGAACTCTAAAGTTATTCTGACATTGAATTATTTTCATTTCCATAACTGGAGCCAGCTGGAGTTATGACCTTTTTTCTTTTTATTATGGAAGTTTTAAGCATATCTCACACTTGGAGACTGTAAACCTCCCCGCTGCTACCTACTGCTTCAGTTTCAACAATTACCATCATTTCCCTCATTTTATCTCACGTTGCTCTACTTCCTAGTTTTTTTTTTTAAGATTTTATTTATTTATCTGAAAGACAGAAATCACAAGTAGGTGGAGAGGCAGGCAGAGAGAGAGAGAAGGAAGCAGGCTCCCCGCCGAGCAGAGAGCCCAACGCGGGGCTCGATCCCAGAACCCCGGGATCACGACCCGAGCCGAAGGCAGAGGCTTTAACCCACTGAGCCACCCAGGCGCCCCTACTTCCTAGTTTTTAATTTGTTTTTAAGCAGGCTCCACACCCAGCATGGAGCCCAGCGCGGGGCTTGATCTCATGACTTTGAGATCAAGACCTGAGTTGAAATCAAGAGTCAGATGCTTAATCACCTGAGCCAACACAGGTGCCCCTTGTTTTTAAAATTTTTTAGAGCAAATCTCAAACATCATTCTTTAATATAAATATATCTCTAATAGATGACTTTTTTTAGCATAACCACCATGTTATTATCACACCTTAAAAATTAACCATAATATTTAATATCATCTTGTATACATTTCATAATTAAATGTCTCCAGGGTTCTCAAAAAATCTCTTTTCATCACTGGTTTGTTCCAATCAGATTCCCCATAAGGGGTGCACGCTGCCTTTGGTTGTTATGTTGGAGGCATTCTGAAGTATCACGGCAGATACCGAAATGAGAGGTGTGTAAGGGTGTACAGGTATTTTCTCTGATTAGGTAACTTATTAAGAATTCTACAGAATACATCACAAGACAGATCTCCCTTCCTTCTCAAACAAGGGGAAGGAGGAAAAGTCCCCTTCGTCCTACTGAGGGTCCCTGGCTGGGTCTGAAAATTAAGATGGCGGAGACAGAATAACAAGAGAAAATCACACGCAGTTATTTAACATAAATTTTACATGACATGAAGAAATGAAGGCCCAAAGGAATGACTGAACCCCAGTGTGCTGACCCTGTCCTGGGTCTGATGACGAGTGAGCATGAAAGGAGTGATGAGGCAGAGAAAGAGCTAAGTGTCCCGATCTCATGAAACAGGAAGGCTTTTTTTTGTTGTTGGGATTCTTCTCAGCATCCCTTTGTCTTTGGAGCTTGGGTGTTCCTTTTTCCTGCATGGGAGGTGCTCCTCGCATGGGAGGGGCTGTGACCCGCTTCAGGGAAGAAGGAGAGGGAAGGTCAGAGTGATCTTCCTGCTTCTGCTTTTTTCTCAAACTCCTTCAGCTTCAAATATCAGTCTGCCAAGGTGGCATAGTTGAGTGAGCTCATCCTGAGCCCAAGCAAGAGAAAATAAAAAACCATAGTATCACCAAAATACGGCCCTCTCTTTATTTTTTATAACTGCCAACACAGTGCGCACTGATTTCCACATTCTGCTTTTATCAGCTGATGTTAGACCAAACCAATTCTCCGTTGCCAGTGTCTGTATAATTATCATTTGTAACAGGTGCACATTATTTCACTGTCTTGGCCACTATTCTATTGCTTTAGCATTTTTGTAGCATTTGCTCAATCCATATGAAGTATTGGAAGGGGAAATGCTAGCCAAGGCTGAAAATGTTTGGCACCTCCTCCAACCCACACCCCCTTCCACATTTAACCCTGTGTTTGACGGGCTTATGGGTCTATGGAGGAAAAGAAGTACAAGGCAGGGAGGGGCAGGGGGGAGTAGAGAGAAGGTGGTCGTTTGCCTGGGATATGTTTGAAAGGATTGTTTTTCCTCCATCCTTTTGATTCATGCAGGGCCAGCCTGGGAAACCGTGTGTTTACCTGAAATTAGTTCTTGTTATAGAAGAGATCCAAACTGCCAGTTCTGTGTGTCTACTGCAAGCCTGGAGTGTGCAGGCTCTAATCAGCAAATAGTGGGTATGAACCACGCTCTACTGTGCAGAGGGGAGGCCTCTGCTCTGACCCCAGGAGGAATGAATGAGTGATGGGCACAGAACTCCAGATCTACAGAGTCAAAGTATTTCATGTCAAACAGTGTGATATCTCATTTATCATTAACTAATCTTCCTAGAATTATCTTGTGCCCAATGACCAGTCTTGCCAGGTATGATATGCAGGGAAAATCATCACTACATGAATCGTGGCAAATAGTGTACTCTGTATAAAATAAAATGGGGTATTGTACTGACAAGGATCATAAGCTGAGTGCCCTTTGTGGTGACAATTGAAAGCAATAATAATTAGGTTACATTATTTTTTAAAGATTTTCCTTTTTAAAAAATATTTTATTAATTTATTTGAGAGAGAGACTGAGAGAGAGAGAGAGAGAGAGAATGAGAGGGCATGAGCAGGGGGAAGGGGCAAAGGGAGAAAGAGGAGCAGACTCTCCCCTGAGCAGGGAGCCTGATGCGGGGCTCGATCCCCAGACCCTGAGATCATGACCTGTGCCAAAGGCAGACATTTATCCAACTGAGACACCCAGGCCCCCCAGATTTTCTTTTTAAGTAGTTTCTACACCCAATGTGGGGCTTGAACTCAGAACCCTGAGATCAAGGGTCACATGCTCCACTGACTGACCAGCCAGACACCCTGATAATGATTTTTGCTGTTACCAAAAAATTTTTTTTTCTAGGAATGTTTTGTGCACACAGATGTTTTTGGCTGAAATTTTTCTTTAGATTCAATTTTTAGGAACTGGACTATTGGATCTCAAATGAAATGTTTTTTAAGAGAGAGAAAAGAGAGGGAGAGAGAGAGTCATGTTCTTTTTCAAAAGAATGATGCTGATCACGTAGATCACAAATGTAAATACAAATCTGCAGCCATATTGATATGCTAGCCACGGAGATTTTAAACAGCAGGCACACAGAAGTTTGGAGAAAGAAACACTGAAAATATTTTCGTCACACCCTGAGTGCTTGAAATGAAATCTCTCTAGTACCTCTCTGTAATTCCATTTTAACAATAGGAACATTGACAATAGAATTAATTAACTCAGTTGGGAGGGACCTACACAGTGGAAGCTCCCAGAGAGGGTCAGATGAAGGGAGACTAGCAGACTGCAGGGGGATGGAGAAATGGCCCAAGTCGAGGAGTGGTTCAGGATCTTGCATATTAGTATTTTGAATCTGCAAAATCTAGCCCAACTAGAAAAGCCTCAGAAGTCACATAGGGATATCATTTTTATTTTCTAAAGCAACAATGAACAGTCCTGCAATATCAGCATAACTGAGCCAGCATAATTAAGAAGCCCGCGAGTGATGCAGACAGGTGGCACAGTTTGCATTCAGATTCACACAATTCCAGCCATGAGCATAATTGATGTTTGCTCAGGAATATTGAGCTATGTCACAGAATCTGTGAGACGATGCTTATCTGACAGCTATAAGAAGTGCCAAGTCAAGTACTAGGCAAAAAAATATGTTCCAGACAGTAACAGATGTTCTCAGATCAAATATTTCTCTGCAAAATCATGTAGGAGAATCAACTGATAAAACAGCAGAGACTATTTCAGTGGCTCGCATCATGGTAAACACACACACACGCACGCGCGCGCACACACACACACACACACACACACACACACACCCCAAGAAGAAGAAGCCTCTTGTCTGAGCTCAGTTTCCCCACCTGTAGTAGGCAGGCTGAGGTGCCCTCATTTCTGAAGTCATATAGCTCTAGAAGCAGTTCTGGGCAGAGGTAGGGCTGTTGTTCCAGAAGGGGCTGTTTTCCCAACAGGGATGGATTAGAAGAAGTACTACCAACGAAAGGAGCCAGAAGAAGAAAACACATGAAAAAAAAGGAAGAAAGGCAAGCAAGAATGAGGAGTGTAATGAGGGGTGGGGAAGGACTCTGGGATAATTGTTTGACTTAGTTATCCTCTCAGAGCTGGGATGCCTTTTGAAGGGAAAGATATATTGTCCCACCTAACACTCTTGGGAACCACTGGAATTTCATGGCATGTGGAATTTTTGCAAAGTTTTGGGTGAGAAACCAGGAATCACACAAATTTGGCATTCATGCGTAGGCATTTTGACAGAGCCATGAGGTCCCTCCCCCACCTTAGGACCTCCTCTACCTTTTACCAGTCACCCAGGCTTGAAACTCAGCTCCTTCCTTTAAGAAATCTGTCTCTCTAGGGGCGCCTGGGTGGCTCAGTGGGTTAAGCCTCTGCCTTCGGCTCAGGTCATGATCCCAGGGTCCTGGGATCGAGCCCTGCATCGGGCTCTCTGCTCCACGGGGAGCCTGCTTCCTCCTCTCTCTCTGCCTGCCTCTCTGCCTGCCTCTCTGCCTGCCTCTCTGCCTAGTTGTGATTTCTCTGTCAAATAAATAAAATTAAAAAAAAATAAATTAAAAAAAAAGATTAAAAAAAAAAAAAAGAAGTCTGTCTCTCTAAGCTCGTGAATGCTGAAGATGTTCCTGAAGATGTGTGTAGGAGGCCCATCCTCCTCTTCTCTTCCCTCTCACTTCCTCTCCTCTTCCTTGAGTGGCAACCAGAAGCTCCAAATTCCTCCCCCGACCCTGGCACAGCAGTGGACTCTGCCCCACTCCATTAGTGAACCTGCTCATCCTAACAAGTCAGGGTCTGCTGCCCGTGGTTTCCTGTTTGAGGGAGCATTCTCCTAGGGGCCTCCCCAGGCCTGGAACCTTAAAACTCACAGCCAGTCACGGGGTTTCTGGATTGTTCTGCATCACCCAGTTTCTCGAACCAAAACCTGGGATGGGAGGTTTCCCTTTTCAGCTTCCTTTTCTTCAGGACTCTGTTTGCCATACAGCATTAAGCAGCTAGACAAATCTGTCTCAAGTATCACTCCAGCAACCCCATCCATAACTGCAGTCCCCATTTCCCTGTTACCCCTCATTCTCTTTTCTATTTCTCTGTAGCATGAATCACCATCTGACCTATGACAGCTTCGCTGGCTTTTTGTGGTCCTCCTCCTCCGGTCCGCCCCCAGCCCCCAGTGTGAGCTCCATGAAGCAGAAACCTCATAGGTTCTGTTTCTCAATCTAGTATCAGCTTCTGGATGCATGCATACCCCATTGTATGCACCCAACAAGTACTTATCAGATGTCGAGTTAATTTAAGATCTCAGTAATAAGTGACAGATTCAGGATTTAAATTCAAACAATCTGACCCAAGATAGCTTAATATTTGCCCTTAAGGAGCTTTCAGGTACCAAGAAACACAGCATCCATGAGCTTCAGGTAAAACACAAGATACATTTTGGCAAGAATCACACACATAGGAGAAGCCATTATTAGGTCACAATAAGTCTATGAAAGATCACATAGACACACTTGGGATGAGCAAAAAAATGAAACCATTTTGTAGCATTTATAGATGACAACTTCATATGCTACCAAAAGGAAACCCAACTTCTTGAAAATCCATGCAGTGGTTTTGAATACTATCAGAAAATGCCAAGTGATGAAAGTCTTGAAGAGAAACACAAATCTGTTTATTAACATCTGGGGAAGAGACTTATTGAACTTAAGCATGAAAATAAACAACTATAGCAAAATAAAGAAACACATGATTTCTGCATTTGGTACACAGATGCAAATGGCATTAATCCTTGGGGTTCCCCAGGATCCCACTGGTGAAAGGGAAGAAGGAAGTGTGCGTTTCTACCCCTACTTCAGTCTAAACAGGCTGTGGAGGTATGTGCTTTGGTCCGGTGCAGAAGAAGAAGAAGGTGAGTGTACGAGGGAAGGCTGACCACATCCCTAGCCCAAGATGCAGCACGTGATCACCATGTGGCAGAGCAATTTCCATCATGAAACAGGAAAGAAGAACATCCCTGGTGGGAAAGAAAGGACTCCCCTCAGTAGACAGGTTCCAGGCAGCACAAAAGATTCTTTTTTTTTTAATTTTTTAAATTAATTTTTATATTTTTTATAAACATATAATGTATTATTAGCCCCAGGGGTACAGGTCTGTGAATCGCCAGGTTTACACACTTCACAGCACTCACCATAGCACATACCCTCCCCAATGTCCATAACCCCACTACCCTCTCCCTACCGCCCTCCCCCCCACCCACCCTCAGTTTGTTTTGTGACATTAAGAGTCTCTTATGCTTTGTCTCCTCCCGACCCCATCTTGTTTCATCTATTCTTTTCCAACCCTCCAAACCCCCCACGTTGCCTCTCCACTTCCTCATATCAGGGAGATCATATGGTAGTTGTCTTTCTCCGACTGACTTATTTCACTAAGCATGATACCCTCTAGTTCCATCCACATCGTCACAACTGGCAAGATTTCATTTCTTTTGCTGGCTGCATAGTATTCCATTGTGTATATATACCACATCTTCTTTATCCATTCATCTGTTGATGGACACCTAGGTTCTTTCCATAGTCTGGCTATTGTGGACTTTGCTGCTATAAACATTCGGGTGCACGTGCCCCTTCGGATCACTATGTTTGTATCTTTAGGGTAAATACCCAGTAGTGCAATTGCTGGGTCATAGGGTAGTTCTATTTTCAACTTTTTAAGGAACCTCCATGCTGTTTTCCAGAGTGGTTGCACCAGCTTGCATTCCCACCAACAGTGTAGGAGGGTTCCCCTTTCTCCGCATCCTCGCCAGCATCTGTCATTTCCTGACTTGTTAATTTTAGCCATTCTGACTGGTGCGAGGTGATATCTCATTGTGGTTTTGATTTGTATTTCCCTGATGCCGAGTGATGTGGAGCACTTTTTCATGTGTCTGTTGGCCATCTGGATGTCTTCTTTGCAGAAATGTCTGTTCATGTCCTCTGCCCATTTCTTGATTGGATTATTTATTCTTTGGGTGTTCAGTTTGCTAAGCTCTTTATAGATTTTGGATACTAGCCCTTTATCTGTTATGTCATTTGCAAATAACTTCTCCCATTCTATCAGTTGTCTTTTGGTTTTGTAACTGTTTCCTTTGCTGCAGCACAAAGATTCTAATGGAAGCCTCCAGAAATTTAGAAGAAGCTGCAGAGAGTAAGCTCCTTCTGCCTAAAGGGTTGGAGAGGGAATCTCTCGGAGATAAATGGCTTGGTTATTACCTTGTACAGCCATACCTGGAAGACCTTACAATACCTTTTACAAAGATCAAAAATTATATATAAAAAAGGGCACAGGTCTGTATCCCAGTGCATCAAAGTAAAAAATTAATCACATCCAAAAAAAAATCCTAAACCATTTGGAAATATGAAATTTAAAAAGAAGAACTTCTCCCAAATAACATTTTTGTGAGTCTATAAAAATCTACAATATGCTGACCTTGTACCAACAAATGTGTTTCCCAGACACCATGCCCTAGAAATACTTGTTAATGTGCTAAGATGTATGCCCTAGGACATTCATTGCAGCCTTGTCTGTAACTATAAAAACCTTGGGGAAAATCCCAATGACCTTTATAGGGGTAAATGTAATGAAGCCATGTGGCCATTACAAAGAATTCAGTGACACACTTCTGACATGGAAGGAGAGTGGTGTCTAAGCTCCATGAGTGGGGCGGGAGATCTCTGTTCTGTTCACATATGGATCCCAAGCTTCTGGAACAGAAACAGGCACATAGCTATACCTTAATAAATACTGATTAAGTGAATGGATCTCTGAAATGTATTGCTAAATGAAACTAGCATATGAAAGCAGCCTGCATAGCATGAACCTTCGGTGATAAAAAAAAAAAATATATATATATATATATATATATCAAATGTGTGTAGAAAGAGCAGCTAGGGAGAGGATGGAAGGGAGGCCCCCCAGCCCAGCCTGTGGTCACCCTGGGACAGGAGAGGCATCAGGACTGAAGGGGTGGGAGTAGTGGAGGGAGGCTGCCCCCTTCTTGTTCTGAATACTCCAGAGTTCTTTAAATATTTACAAGCATATTTTTATTCATGTACTTTTAAGAACAAAAAAGATGAAAATAATAAAAGAGAATTAATAAAGCAACCCCAAGCTCATTCTTTGAGGGTTTGTAGGGGAGATCTCTGGTAAGTCTCATAAAGAAAAGTCACTCATAAAAAGCAGAAATTTTTAAAAAGTGGTTATAGGGGCACCTGGGTGGCTCAGTGGGTTAAGCCTCCACCTTCAGCTCAGGTCATGATCTCAGGGTCCTGGGATCGAGTCCCATATTGGGCTCTCAGCTCAACAAGGAGCCTGCTTCTCCCTCTCTCTCTGTCTGCCTACTTGTGATCTCTCTCTGTCAAATAAGTGAGAAAACGGCAGGATGATATGCCAACCAACTTGAAACTTAATCAAGAGGCATCTTTTTTCTGCCCATGTGTTAAGTGAAAAATTTCAACCCAGGAAACACATGAAGACATTTTTCATGATGAAAAGAAAATTTAAAGCAAAATCAACAACAGAAAATAAAAACTAAGCATTGTTTCTTCCTAAACCTCAGGCTCAGAAGATTTCACCGGAGAAGTCATTTAAACTGTCAAGGAAAAGAGACTTCTCATACTTTATAAATTCTTCCAGACAAAGATGACCATTACACTATTCCTTTCATATAAATGACCTATATTCCAATAACAGTACTTTTGTCAAAGATGGCATATTATTAACATGGATGCAAGCATTCTCAATAAAGTACTAGTACATAAACTCATAGATATGTTACAATATTTCAATACATCACAGAAAGTTTATTCTTGGGAGATAAGAGTACTATAATGGTTGGAAATCTATGAATGCATACTTCAGATTAAAAAGATAAAAGCTGAGGGGTCTCTGGCTGGCTCAGTCAGTAAAGCACACAACTCTTTCTTTCTTTCTTTTTTTTAAGATTTTATTATCTATTTGAGAGAAAGACAGAGAGTGAGGATGAGTGGGGGAAGGGTAGAGAGAGAAACAGGCTCCCTGCTGAGCAGGGAGCCTCATGTAGGGCTCGAACCCAGGACCCTGAGATCATGACCTGAGCCTAAGGCAGACACTTAACCGACTGAGTCACCCAGGCACCACAGAGCACCTGACTCTTGATCTCATGGTCATGAGTTTGAGCCTCACATTGGGCACAGAGATTACTTTAAAAAATAAAAATGGTTTTTAAAAGGATAAAAACAGAAGAATATCAGTAGATGCCAAAAAGGCATTTAATAATGTTCCGTTATCATTCTTATTGGGGAAAACAAAGTAGCTAAGTATTCCAGGGTTATGTCTCACACCAAATAAATGATGTTATGCTTTGAGGGTAAAGAGCTAGTAGCATTTCCAATAAAATCAGAAATGGAGTCCTGCCATGTACTAATACCTAACATTGCTCTAGAAGTTCTAGAAACAATAAAAGATATAGCTTTTGGAATAAAGGAGACGATGGTATTGTTAGTTGCCTGTGATGTGATTGTGTACCTAGAAAACTCAAGAGTCACACATTTGAAACTATCAAAATGAATAGAAGAGCCCATTGATAAGGCTATTCTTCAGATCATGAATACAAATCAATGGTTATAAAAAATAGTAAATTTGACTTATAAAAACAGTTTGAGTTGAAGTCCTCAAGGATGATAGTGGTAGGTGGCTAATGAGCATGGGTTAGAATGGGGAACTTGCTGGACTTTCATGAAAGGAAGGGACACTTGGAAGGTGACAGTTGAAGCTGCCATTCTCCAATGGGCATAGTCCCAAGACAATGTGAACACTTGTGATGTGAGAGTTCTCAAACCTCTCTCTTCTTTGGTTAAGATGTTGCCCTCTATGTCTCCTCAGAGATTATCTCTTAAAAAATAAACAGTAAGAAAGCTTATCTATGAGCTTGTTCTCTAGCCATCCCAAGATGAGTCAACAGTCAAGAAGGTGCCTCACTTAGTGCCCAGAGCACCAGCCCCAGAAGAGTGGCTGGTGTAGCCCCATCTGAGCCCAGCAGCCATCATGGGCTTGTGATGACAACTTGAACCCAAGGGTATGGTCCTGGGAGCTCAGGAGGAAAGAAGTCAGATTTCTTGGCATTTCTCTTGGAAATCTCAGGCATGCCCAGTGACTTTAGGAAACGAGCATTTCCTAGAGGTATCTCTTGCTGCTGGTTCTGCAACCTCCCTCCAAGGGTGAGCACCTTCAAAAGATGACTGGGGTCAGAAGCAGTCATATCATGTCCTTAGTTTCAGGCAGGAAGAATATTCTTGTCTAACATTGTCTGAAAGAGGGATTTTCAAAACTGTGTGTCATGAACCGAGGAAGATAGTTGATTTAGTAGGTTTTGAGCAGCATTTTTTAAATTTTTGTTTTTTTTTTAATTTTTAAATTTTTTATTTGAATTCCAGTTAGTTATCACACAGAGTAATATTAGCTTCGGGTGTACAATACAGTGATTCAAACACTGGTATACAACACCCAGTTTGAGCAACATTTTTAAAAACCAACCTGAATGGGAGAGAAGAGAAGACAAAAAGCCAGAGGTTTTCACCAGTGTGCATACTGGCTCATGATGTAAAAGGTATTTCTTATTGTGGATCATAATCACAAAGGGATGGAGAAGCAGAGCCAGCTCCCCTTGTCCCTTGGGAGCTGTGTCTCCCATGCTTGTCCCTGGTCTCCCACCATCAAACATCTTCTTGGTAGCAGCAGCTGGAGCTAGACAGTGGGAATGTTTGCTAATCCATTGTTTCAAGTCTGAGTGTAACTGATGGGTGACTTCACTTTGGACATTCACAGCCCGGTGGCAATGGCTGCAGGAGAAACTGGCTCTAAGTTGGCAGCTAACATTTTCTGTATGAGGTCAAAATTTCCCCTTTTCCTCATTTTGGAAGAAGAAGGAAAAGCCTGTGACAGAGATTTGCTCCAGGACTAGGGGCAGTGGAGGCAAGCACATCCCTACACAGCCAGAGGCAAAGACACACAGTGGTCCAGGCCATGCCTTTGGCTTCATCCTTGCTGTCCCTTTCCCTCCCATCCCTGCATCTCCATCATGAACAAATTACATCTGCTCTGCCTTCCATCTGTCTCCGGAATCCAACCACTTCTCAGCGTTCCTCCTGCAAAATGGTAACCAGAATACATAGAAGTTGCTCATTAAACCCGGCTGGAAATTGCACTCTCTGGAAATACCTCTTGTGCCCTTATTCTGGTTATTTACAATTACATTGGTGACCCTGTGCATCAAAAGGCAGCAAGCACTCCTGTAAGAGCCATTCTATCCACCATTTTATTTAACTGATAGCACATCCTCTTTCTTCATAACAACTTCTGTGAAGCTGGCTCTCTCGTGAGACCAGGAGCCCTCAGCCTGGAAGCTCTTCCCCTTACATGCAACATTTGACTCTGAATTTGGGTTTTGTGGCAGAGACTCCCACTTCTGCCTCACAAGGCTGAGTAAGGTTGAGCTGCCTCAGCAGCTCAGAGGCTGGTGTAGATCTTTCCGCATGACCCGGGAGAGCAGCCTTGTTTGTCTGTGCTGTGGTTTCTCTACCTTTTTTTTTTTTTTTTTAAGGAAAGCAGTTATTCTCTGAGTCATGCTGCATTTTTGTGACCCATAGTAACACCCTGAGAAATATCTCTAGAAGTTACATGGTTTCCATTCAAAGACATAAAATTAAACAGTGGCCATGATTCCTTCTGCAAAGTCTAGAGAAGTAGCATCAGCTTTGCGGGGAGGACCTGTCAAAATGCTCTTCAGATAGGGAGGTAAACTTATGTCTGTAGCCAGTGGGCGAAGACAGGCCAGTGGGGCTGCTGGCCACCGTCAGCTCCACCCACAATCCTGCTTTATCCATGGGAGCCCCTGGCTGAGGTCTGACTCTGGGAAGGTGCTGGAGTAATAAGCTTGCACAGAGCATAGTCACCTGCTCCCCAAGATGTCGGGCTCAGCACAGCCCTGGCTTGATGTTTTGTTCCAGCAATTCTGTCTTACAGACTCAAATAAAATTGTGCAAAGATGTTAATTACTTGGAAGTCACAGCTCTTCTGTTTTTTTTTTTTTTCCGTCTGCCTCTGCACCCTGTCCCTAGTCCTGTGTTCCAATATTATTGTAGGCAAACAAAGAATCTTACAAATGGCATACAAATCAAAACTTTTTCAAAAAGGACTAGTAGAAAAGTTGATCGAATATGAAGCAGGTTCTCTGGAGAATATGCATTTTGTTACAGTATCCAATAGGTCTAGTTTTGTTGGCCCCTGTTGTTTGGACAAGGACTTACTGGCTCATTGACAAAGTTTGTGTTCTGGGCATCTGCTAGACCCCCAAGCAGGGCTGGCGGTGGATGTGGGCCATGTCGAGGTAGCTGGGGGAGGCAAGATGGCATTCTGCATCCCTGGAGCCTTGGAAGTGAATGGGTTCTGATGTCAATCAAAACTTGGGCTTGGTCCCACTTGTTTCCATTCAACCTGTGAGCACCCTGCCTTGTGTTCAATGTAAGGTGTGCTCAGAGGTCCCCAGTCTCCTGTCCTCATGCTGCTTGGCTCAAGAGTAATTTCTGAGAAGCCTTCATTGAAACCTCCAATTAGGTCCCTGGGTCTCTGAACTCTTACAACACCGATATAGTTCCACCCATATTACTTAGCACATCTTAGGACAACTGCCTCTTTTGTCAGATTATACATTCCCTGCAGGTAAATATTTTGTCTTAGTTCATCTTGGTATCCCAAACCTGACACAGTAGCCACTTGTATCAGCTAGCTATTGCCTTGTAACAAACTGCCCCACCTTTTGGCTTCTGACAGCAATCACTTATTGTAATAGTTCACGGGTCTGTGAACCTGCTGGGGAGAGGCTGCTAACCTAGACTGCACTTGGCTGATCTCTGCTAGGTTCCTTAATGCATGTGAGGTCATTTGGGGTGTCTGCTTTGGACTGGGCTTGGTTGGGGCCATTCTGCTCCCCCTGTCTCTCATCTTTGTCACAGGACCAGCAGGCTAGTCTGGGCATTTCCTTCTCACAGGGAGAAGAGCAAAAATGTAAGAGAAACCAGTAAGGGCTCTGAAATCAGGCTGGGTCCTGGTAGTACTCTGTCCCTGCCACCCCATCCTAGCGGACAGAGCTAGTCTGACAGTCAAGGCCACATTTGAGGTGGAGAAATAGATTCTGTCTTTTTGGAGGGTGAGGTACTGCAAAGCAAAAGATGTGATAAGGAGGGTGAAGGAGTGGGTTCATTACCCCAATCTGTCATACCTCAGAGCCCATACCCTTGGCAAGTTCAGGGTCAACTTGACCCCATTCTGTTCTCAGTCAGAAGGGATTTGGGGTTTCATAGTTTGGTGCAGACCCAGCATCAGTCACAAGGCTTGGTTCCACGCTGCCTGGCTGGTTAGTATCTAGCATCCAGCCCGAGAAATGCACCCTGATTTGAAATGGGTAGGAGGGCCTTACAAAGTCCTTGAACCTTGCCCGGTAGGTTAGCACCTGCTGATTTTTGAGAAATGTCACTTCAACTGGCTGCTTGTGTCACAACATGTATTCTGCTCTGAGATTCCTCTTCGTCCCCCAAGCTATTGGCTTATGCTCACTGAGCGTCCTTGATGTTTCTTACCCAAGGCTGAGAATGAGGGTTTGTTTGCCAGCTCATGTTCCCATGCACCCTTGCCCTTGGGTCTTCTCTTGTGCCTCACTCCGATGGGACTGTCAAATTTGAGGTCTTGAAACTCAGGTTTTGAGGGTCAAGTTTCCCGTGCTTTGTTTTGTTGTAACTGAACAGAAACCGAACAAGAGTAGACCTTGGATTTTTAAAATCCACTTCCATATATTTTATTTTACTTCATCCTATTAAGAGCGTCATGTGATGGAGGTGATTTTAAGCTAAGAAAACCAAAGAGTGACAGAATATATGCCACTTTCCTGAAATCAACCAGCAAGCAAGGAGCAGAGTCTGGATTAAAACCCAGTTCTCCCGTTTCTCGTTTAGACTTCTCATTCCTATCCTCTGACCGCTCCAGTGGTTAATAAAAACCCCCCAAAACTGTTTGATTGTGGAAGTGATATCATGGAGATCAGTGAATCAGGTATCGATGAATGTTCTTAGGGATTCTACTGGTTCCTTCCTTATACTCCTTCTGACTATGTGGGACATCGAGGAGCTGGTGTCAGGTGATCGCCTATGCCCCTAGGAATTGTTACAACAACTTCTCAGAGAGTGGTCCTCAGAGCATCAGCAGCACCTGATTGCCCGTGCTCCACTCCACACCTACTGAGTCAGAAGCACTGGGAGCAGGGCCCAGCCATCTGTGTTTTCACGAGCCCTCTGGTGATTCTGATGCACGTGTGAGTTTGAGAATAACCGATCTGGAAAATTCCAAGGTATCACTAGCTTACTGGTGACTGTTGTGGTGAAGGGCATGAGGGGTCAGTGAAGTCAAGGAGACCTTAGGTACATCGAGACATCCTTCCACATCTACAAGTACTGCCATAAGAGTCAGACGGGGGGATGGTGAGGGACAGATTCATGAAACGACATTGGGAAGGCTCTGATAGTTGTGGTTCTTTTTATACTTGGTGGACACAGGTTGGAAAGACTGGCTGACTTCCTCCACTGAGCAGACAGACAAGATGATCAAGCTAAAATCCTTTCATGCTGAATGGCTCACCTACTCTCTCGGTTCTCACTTGCTCCTGTCTTTCTGGGTGGAAGTCCTCAGCAGTCCCTTTGAGCTGTTATCCTCGGTTTCACTGTTTCTGGTACTGAGTGTGCTGAACCCAAAACAAAACATGCCAGGGTGTGTGATGTTTGGTGCTAAGTGGCACTTGGTCTGCATGTGTGGTGTTGGGGATGGGAAGGATTCTCTGTTACTCTGAAGATGCCAGGGGCAGGAATGTTAAGGTGAGTCAGCAGAGACAGAGAAGTCCAGGTGAATGTGATGTGGGTAGCTTCACCTGATATTGTCCTCTCCTCCCTACAGAATCAGCCTAGGTGTCCTCCTCCAGGAAGGCCACCATCACAAGCTAGGTAAGATCTCCATCCCTGTGCTCATCTCTATGGCAGTAATTACCGTGTGGTGTTAGAATTTCCTGATTGTTTCTTTATCTCTCCTCTGCTCTGGATCCCTGAGCAAACGGTCTGTGAGTCAGGCCTCTGTACTCCAGCAGTTCATCTCCCAAGGTTTAACACCATGAGGGACTGTAAGTTGGTGCCCAGAAGATGTTTGTTGAAGGAACAGTGACTCTAGAAAAGCTTTACAGCCTGTCCCACTGTTGGGTAGGAGCCAAGGATGCTCTGAGCAGGGAACCAGATAAGGATACCTCTTACCTGTGGTTGCAGCATGAATAACTCCTGGACAATCAGTAGCATCAGCCTCCTCCAGGAACACCGGGTCACAACTCGGGAAAACTGGACAAAATAAACTCACCCATTTAAAGAGACAAAGAAAATCCGAAGAAGAAAGATGAAAGAACCCCAAGGAGTGCAGGCTTACCAGGGAGCCCAGACTAAGATTTTATTTATTTATTTATTTATTTATTTATTTATTTATTTGAGAGAAAGAGAGAAAGCATGGGCAGGAGAAGAGGCAGAAGGAGAAGGAGAAGCAGACTTCCTACTCATCAGGGAGATGGACCTGGGGCTTGGTCCCAGGATCCTGAGATCATGACCTGAGCAGAAGTCAGAACCTTAACTGACTGAGCAACCCAGGCGCCCCTGTGTTTCCCTCTTTTTTAAAATTAAGCTTTTATTTTGTGATCATTGTAGATTCGCATGCAGTTGTAAGAAACAATGCAGAGAGATCCCACATACCCTTTCTTCAGTTTCCCCAGAGGTAGTTCTCCTGCAACACTGTGTTATAACATCGCAGTTGAATTATTGACATTGATCCCAAACACGGGTTTTATTTCCAACTCCCAGTTTCCCTTGCACTTTTGTGTGCATTTGGTTCCATGGTCCTTAATCACACGTGTAGGCTCAGGTGTCCACTGCCACAGTCAAGATACTCAGTGACTCCAACACCACAAGGACCCCTCATGTGACCCGGTTATGACAATAGCCGGCCCCTCCCAACCCCCAACCTGGCATCCCCTAATCTCTGCAATTTCTGTAAGTTAGTCACTTCAACAATGTTTTATAAATGGAATTATAGAACCTATGAAACATTTTGGGATGGGTTTTTGCTCAGCGTATTTCCCTGGAGACCCACTGTTCTAGATGTTGAATGCAACCATGGTTCATTTCTTTTATCACCTAGTGGCGGTCCAGGGGATGGATGTACCTCCCTTTCTTTAACCTTTCACCCCCTGAAGGATGTCTGGGACTTCATGCCCCTGGAACAAAAGCCCAAGAGTGCAATTGCTGGGTTGCCTGGTGATTGCACTCAGTTTGTTTTTTTTTTTAAAGAAACTGAATGGCTTCTGTTCTGAGGGGTTCTTCTGTCCCGTTGAGGAAGAAAAGATAAATGTCTAGCCTTGACATCAAACCTCTCACCCTCAGACACCCCTAATAGGCCTAGGGGCTCTGGATGGCACCAGAGTAGGGACTAGTTTAGGAGCCCAGGGTGAGAGACTTAAGGGACCTCCATCTCAGGGTCATGACCCTGCCTTTCCCCAGCAAGAGTGAGCACCTCCTCCAATTCTGCTTCTGGGGTGCCTCCCCTGCCTCTCCTGGTCCCCACCCCAAAGGACAATTCCAGAATAGACATCTGGAGGTTCCCAAGCCAGATTAAAAAAATAGGGGGCAGGGGTCACAAGTTTCAAGTGAGGGAGTTTTAGGATTCTTAAGGAGATTTTTAGATGGTTTCTTCCCTGGCTACAAGCAGCCGTGCCCTTGAGGAGGTGGCAAGGATGAAGTAGACAGTCCTGCAGGATGGAGATCTGCTGGAAGAGGGCTGGGAGCTCTGGATGCCACTGGCCTCCTCCAGCCCCACGATGACATGAAGGAGCCAGGAAGAGAGCCGGCTCCCCGCACTTGCCAGCCTCTGCAGGTCCTGGGTGCTCAGCCGGAGAAGGGGAAATAGGGAGATTAAATTAGCCCAGCTATCATCCTGTGCTGGGATCTGGGAGCTGTGACATCAGGGGAGATCCTGGGAGGGAGGCAGCCCATGCACAGGCTCTATGAGTCCCTGAAAGGAAATACGGGGTGTCTGGTGTTCACATCTACCCCAAGAGCACCCTCGCCCTCAGAGGTAGAACCCTGGTCATTGTCACCATAATACAAAGCAGGAGTGCACCAGTCCCCAAAAAGCACAGTCATCACAGAAGTTGTTTTCTGGGACCTCTGCCCAACCAAAGAGGGATGGCAGAGACACCTCCAGGGTTCCACTCCTGATGCTGCCCAGGGACACAGGCACTCCACCAACTGTACTCTATTTTGTTGTTGTTTTTATTGTTTTAAAGATTTTTTGCTTATTCATTTCCAGAAAGAGAGAGAGAGAGCACAAGCAGGGGGAACAGCAGAGGAAGAAGGAGAAGCAAGTTCCCCGCTGAGCAGGGAGCCCGACATGGGACTCGATTCCAGGACCCCAGGATCATGACCTGAGCTACAGGCAGCTGCTTAACCAACTGAGCCCCCCAGGTATCCCTACCAACCACACTCTTACACTTACAGAGGGAAATTTCACATAAAAATCACCCCCGATAGTTTGAATTTCCAAATCCAAATGAAGCCCCTTCCTGTGGAAACGTAGAGGACAACTCCGGTCCTCCCTGTGATTGGGAAGTCCCATGCTGATACCCAGACTGCTGGCGTGCATCTCAGCAGCATGGGAGCCGCAGACCATATCCATGCGCCACAGGGCAACCCTGACGTGGGAAAAGCCTCCCTCCACGGAAAGACCATGGGGTACAAGGAGGCAGAGGGATGCTGTGTCCCATGAGGGGAATCCAGTTCAGGAGTTTTCAACACTGCATGCCCCCGGGGCTACGGGGGCGTGAGGTTGTGCTCATCTTCTAGCCCCGTGAAGACAACCAGGACCGCCCAAGGGGTTCACGATGGAAACCCAGAGTTTGTGTCCACAGAGTGCCCTACCCCAGGCCCTGCTGAGGGCTGGTGTTAGGCTCCCTGCCCTCCCTGCCCCCACTCCCAGCCAGGTTGGTGACTCTCCTTGCTTGGCACTTTTCACTTCTTTTGAACTATAATTACCTAACTCCAAAGGAAAATAGGAAAGGGTCAAAAAACACTTGGGAAATGAAATCCACATGCACAGCAGATGGGTTTGGAATTTCTGCCAAGAAGTTGGATGTCTGTGTGTGCACGTGGACACTGTATTTGTGCATGTGTGTTTGTGTTCGAGAGTACGTGTATTTACCTTTATACGAACACGTGGATGTGGATAGACATGTCGGTATCTGAGTGAATCGGCACATGTATGCCTGCGTGTGAGTCAGTTTGCTTATGCAAGAATCTATGTGTTGCTATGTGTCTATCTGGCTTTACATGTATGTGTATGCCTGTAGCTGGTGTGTGTCTATGTGTGCGTGTGTGGATGCATGTGTGTGCATACACAGTGCATACAGAAGCAAAAAGAAAATTCTAAATGGAATCATTGAGCAAAGGGCCAAAATCAGAGCTGGAAATTAGAGCAGCGTGCCCTCAGGAGAGGGATGCCAAACCCAAAATGAAAATTCCTTGGTTTTCTTGCTATGACACCTGCTGGAAACCCCAGCCCCAGCATCATTGACACCAACGTCACAGAGCCCGGTTCCTTTGCTCCTGAGGAAGTGAGAAGGAGATGTGGCTGTTAAATGCCTTCCTAGCTGGGTTCCCCAAGTGCGCATCAGCCCTAGACTTCCCTTTTCTCTGCAGCCGCTGTGTCATTGTGATCTAAAAGTTGAACCTCTGTGGCTAGTGCATGCTGAAATATGCTGAGCCTCGGGTTTGGTTGCATAGGGTTTTCGGGATTTACAGCAGGGTCTGGAAACCTTCCAAATGTGGCTAGCCGATTAAGTTGCCAGTACCTTGTTGATCTGTCTGGGCAAGGGTGCGTGTGTGTGTGTGTGTGTGTGTGTGTGTGTGTGTAAGGGGGCATAATTGAGAGATACAGTTGCGATTAACTTTCAAAAGACAGGCAGAGGGAAAAAAGAAACAATCATTCCACATGTTACTAACAATACTTCTGCATCATCTTTGCCAGCTTCTTGGTTAGGTCCAGAGTTTGGGGCCAGATTAGATTTGTCTTATGTATAGAAAAGTCATGGGGTGCCTGGGTGGCTCAGTCATTAAGTGTCTGCCTTTGGCTCAGGTTGTGGTCCCAGGGTCCTGGGATCAAGCCCCACATCGGACTCCCTGCTCAGTGGGAAGCCTGCTTCTCCCTCTCCCATTCCCCCTGCTTGTGTTCCCTCTCTCACTATCTCTCTCTCCCTCTCTGTCAAATAAATAAATAAAATCCTAAAAAAAAAAAAAAGAGTCAGTGTATCAGTGATCCTTCTGTCACAAAAAATATAGTGCAAATATCTTTCAGTGTTTTGTCTTATTTATACCATTTATTCATGTTATTATTTTATGTCTTTTCAACAATTGGGCCTGATCTAATCGGATGAGTGGTTACAGGAGATGAGGACCTTTCTGGAAACAGCATGAGAGAGACCCTATGTGTGTGTGGTGGGGACAAATGCAGGCTTTGGGAATATTGGGGTCCACATGACAAGGAATGCAGGCAACATCTAGGAAACAAGAACGGTCCATGACTGATGACCATCAGGGAGGCAGGGACCTCAGTCCTACAACCCCAAGGAACTGAATTTTGCCACTAACCTGAATGAACTTGCAAGTGGGTTGTCTCCCAGAGCCTCCAGAAATGAACCCATGCCGGCAGCCACCTCATGTCAGTCTTGTATGACCCAGAGCAGAGAACCCAGGTGAGCCCTGCTTGGGCTTCTGACTTACAGAACTGTGAACTATGAAATCAGTTTTGTCTTACTCTGTGAAGCTGGTGGTATTTTTTATGTAGCAATAGGACATTAATATTGCCTAACTACTTTCTTTGAAGGAGGAAGGAAAAACTCAGTAGGAGAAACACAAGTTAGTATCTCACTAAATTAGCCTGCCACATCTGAATTAATACTTGGTCTCCCACAGTGAGTAGCAATTGCCTAAATTACTGTATCTTCACCAGCAATGAGTTTTATTATTTTATTTTAATCCCTGACAATGAAAATGTCAATTCATTGTTATTTTAATATGCATTTATTTCCTTCCCTTCTAGTGAGAAACACCCTTTTTATATGCTTCTTAGCATAGCAGCTGTTAGCTTGTAGGAACAGGCTATTTTAATTTCCAGCTGGATGCATTTTTCTATTTAATTTTTGCAGCTAATTTCTCTGTTTCTACAAAACCCTTACACATTAGGTGCTATAAAAATATTTGCTGAGCAACTGTCTGAATTAAAAAATAATGAATGAATAAATAAGTTTTCAAGAGCAAATGAGGGATTTTATTGCTGAGAAATTCAGCCTTTTGGTGTCGGGACAGGACTGCAAGTGGACCAGTGGAATTAGCTCAGTAAAGCAAAGACCCACCTGACATTCAAACGCCCTTGGCCATATCCACCTTCAAGGAATTTGGTCAAGTAGTAGCCAGTGGGGAAGAAGCCATTACAGAACAGACCAAGAGATGAGAGTGGAGAGAGATGGGAAACCACTTTGAACGGATGCCTGGCAGGTGGTTGGGCTGCTCTGGGGTGGATAACGTGGCAGTCAGCTTCTTTCTGTGATCAAAGATGCAAGACTAAGCTGGAATATCAGTTTGTTGGAAACTTATTTGTTATCGTTTCTTTTTTAAAATTTGTTTGTAAACTATTTTTACAAAAGTAACATATTTGCTATTTTAAATACTTCAAAGGGCTTAGAAGTATATAAAATACAAGGTAAAATATACCCTCAAGCTTACTCCTCTCAGATAATGCCCTTTGGATTATGTACATAATAATGGTGAAAGGAAAAATGAGTTGAGCTATGTATATTGTCTGCAACATAATTTATTTTCAATTAAGAAAATATCATGGGAATATTTTCCGAGATACAACTTTCAGGTGAGGAAAGTGGCCATAGGTCCCCAGGGGTCTCCATGGGTATTCAGGATATTCATGGCCCCTGAAATCTTGGGTGCTTTTTCAAGCTTTTGTGGACATTCCCTTGGTCTCTAAGCAAAACAACCCCTACATCATTTTCAAGTCTTTTCTGACATTGTGATCATTTTTAAAAATTAAGATGTACTTGACATGTAATATTGTTGAAATTTAAGGTGTACGTGTTGATTTGATACACTTACTTTTTGCAATATGACTGGCTCTGTAGTGTTAGGCAACTGTGCTCTCACATTACATAATTTCATTCCTTTTTTTGTGATGAGAATATTTAAGATTGACTTTCTTAGCATCTTTCAAGTATGTGAGCAGTTTCACTAACTATAGTCACAAGGCTGTGCATTAGATCCTCAGAACTTATCTTCTAACTGCAAGTTTGTACCCTTTGACCAACATTCCTTCTCTCCAAACCACTACTCTACTCTGTATCTACAAGTTCAGCTTTTTTGGATTCCATAAATAAGTGAACTCCTACAGTATTTATCTTTCTTTGCCTGGGACTTCCTTCACTTAGAGTAATGCCCCCAGTGTCCATCCACATTGTCATGAATGGCAGGATTTCCCTCCTCTTATGGTCAAATAAGATTCTAATATATACATCTTCTTTATCCATTTACCCATTAACAGATACTTAGGTTGTTTTCATATCTTGGCTGTTGTAAATAATGCTGTGGTAGATATGGGGATGCATATGTCTTTTTAGTATCCTGTCTTCATTTCCTTTGCATATATACCCAGTAGTGGAATTGCTGGATTGTAGGGTAATTCTATTTTAATTGTTTGAGGAATCTCCATGTTGTTTTTCTTAGTGAACCAACTTACATTCTCACCAACCATGCACAATGGTTCCTTTTCCTCCACATCCTCACCAACACTTGTTATTTCTTGTCTTTTTGTTGATAGCTATTCTAACAGGTGTGAGGTGACATCTCATTGTGGTTTTGATCAGCATTTCCCTGATGATGAGTTATGTTGAACATCTTTTCATGTGTCTGTTGGCCATCTGTACGTCTTCTTTGGAAAGATGTGTATTCAGTTCCTCTGCCTATTTTTTAATCAGATATTTACTGTTATTGAGTCATGACCTTGTAATCATTCTATTAAATTGTAATGCCTTTTATGAAATTGTCTCTTGATGATGAATATCTTCAAGCTCAGAAACTCGTTTTATAATTTAGGCAATACACCGGGAGATTAGGAGTACTTACGAAGTCTAAGTGCAGATAAAAATCCCAACTTGTTTGTCCCTTGGTACTTATTGTTCAGTAGATCTGAGCAGGATATTTTCAGGATTTCTTTGGGATTCCTTTTGGGTCTGCTCTACTGCCATGTCGTCCTTATTGTCTCTGTAAGTCTGTCGTTTCTTGGCAAGGTGGACACCATTGGTCTTTTTTTTTCTAGTTTTATTGAAAAATGATTAATATATATCACTATATATTTAAGGTATAGGGCATGATGATTTGATTACCACTGGTCTTTAAATGGGTAATAGACCAATCACCAAAGCTTCAGACCTTACTTACTAGGTCTGTGAGAACACCACCTCAGAGATTTTTATGCTATCCCCTCCCAGAGCAGTGTCTATGTGTGTGGCTCAGGGGATGGCCATCATGTGAATGGCATGCATGGCGTGGGCATCTGCTGATTGATCATGTGGGTATAGGTTATAGGGGATGGATGGTTTAGAGATGTCCAGGAAGGAATTAGGAATTAGGAATTAGCATGCCCTCAGGAAATACTAGTTTGAAAAATGTGTCAATTAAATTTTGACACTTGGGTTTTGTGAAACTACCTTTTGTGTGACAGTGAGACAATGTGTTGGTCTAGGTACAAAGATCGTTAATTCAAGTTGCAGGCACCTCTTTGGGGATGGACATGCCTTCTGCTCCTGTTTGCCAACGGTTTGTGATGTCCAAGGTGGATGACTACAGGTTCATGAAGAGATACTTTGAACTCACAAATCGAGTTCAATGGTGGAGCCAAAGTTGATTTGTCTGTCTGGGTCCTTTAAGAAGCAGAAACCAAGATGAAAGACTTATGGGAGGATATGGCTGTAAAGGATAGTTGGAGAGGGTCAGGAAGGTAGGGAGAGCCTTCAGATTGATGCAGGTCTAACACCTGGGAAAAGAAGGAAGGAAGGAAGGGAGCAAGCAAGCAAGCAAGCAAGCTAGGTATAAGAAGGACTTTGAGCTACAGCCTCAGCTGGTGGGGGTTCCTGGGCAGCGGTGCCCGGCTCCGGTCCCTGGCACCATGTTTAGTCATTGGCTGAATCCACTTTGGGAAGGGAGCTAACACCGTGGAGTATCCAAAGCTGCAGCAGCTGGAGGTGTGCGTCTACCGAGCAGGTTCTGCCTACCTGTCTACCTGTAGCAGGTTCTCTCAAAGGGAGATGTGAGCACCTCCACTGGGACCTGCATGTTATCTCCTTGGGCAGCCGCTCTGCTAAGATATTATTGTCAGCACTAGATTGGACACCATACCCCTGGCTGAAGAGGATCTGGCTTTGTAGAAGCACACAGAGCTCTTCTGGAGACAGATGGTCACCCTGTGCCTTGTCTTTATACTGACATAGGAACTCAGCTCCTTACCTGGGACTGCCTCCATGTCTCATAAGTCAGGACCATGAGCTGCTGACATGTGCTAAATGTTTTGCAGGTGTGCTTGTATTTACTCTCCATAGGCACTCTAGGAACTGGGCTGCTGTCACCAGCCCACATGCAGGGGACATTTGAAGCATGGGGATGGTGCGTGACTTTCCCAGAGTGCACATGTGGTCAAGGGGGAGTTGAGACCAAACCCAAGCTCCCAGTCCTCAGCGCTCTTGTGCTACTAAGTCCTTCATAAACACATGACTCATGTTTGCCTGATGAATGAAAAATGTTTGAAGAAATGCAAAGTCTTGTTAGTGTAAATCTGAAAGCTGAGGATGCAGAGGTGGAGGCTGGCATGAGAGGACAACAGGTTCCAAGGAGGCAGGCAGATCATGAAAATCAGGGTGAATGAAATTCATCCATTCACAACACACACTTCCATCAAGGTTCTTTGTTTGGGGTGTGCAGGGCCCTGGGGACATATAGGCAGTACCACCTGGACTCACAATCCAACCGGGTAGAGCAGCAGCCTCATGTTCAGATAGGAGAACAGTGCTAAGGAAGGATGGAAGAGGGAGCACATCACTCTGCCTCCAGGGACCAGGGCAGCTTCCTGTGTGAGACAACAAGCTGGCAGAATCTAACAGGAGAAAGAGGTGTGAGCCAGGTGGGCAAGGAGGAGAGACTCACGAGGAGGGGGCAGCGTGCACAAGCCTGGAGGCACATCTGTGGGAATGCCCCAGGTGACAGCACAGTGTTTGCTGAGTGGAGCCCAGTGGAGGGAGACGGGCACGGGTCATACCAAGATGACTTCCTCTCAACGACTGCATGTGAGGATCTTCAGCTGGGGTGGTTTCTTGTGCCCAGCTTTACTGAGGCAGGTGGTTGATCATGCGGAGCTGGGCTGTGGTCTCTGCCATCAAAGCCATGTGTGTGGGTGTGTGTGGGTATCTGTTTGTTACAGGGTGATGGTGGGGAGACTGATGTTCAACAGATCAGCATGTAAATATCCAATTACAAACAAGAAAAGACCATTAAGGTAATGACTAAAAGCTTTGATGAGACAACTGTTTTTAAAGGATCCCCTGGTAGAGTCTGAAGGACAGAAGGCTGGGAGAACAGGCACTGTCCAGGCAGGGAGCAGAGGGTCAGAATGAAGTCCCTGCTCTAGGGGAGGACCCTTCCTTGTCTCTTTTGAGCTTCAGGTAGTCACCCGTGTTCTCGGTGCTCCTGGCCTTGTGGAGGCATCACTCCCAACCCTGTCTCCCTCCTCACATCACCGTCTCTTCTGTGTGTCTGCTTTTTCCCTCTTTTTTTTTTTTTAAAGATTATTTATTTATTTATTTGACAGAGAGAGAGATCACAAGTAGGTAGAGAGGCAGGCAGAGAGAGAGGAGGAAGCAGGCTCCCTGCAGAGCAGAGAGCCCGATGCGGGGCTTGATCCCAGGACCCTGAGATCATGACCTGAGTCAGGACCCTGAGATCATGACCTGAGTCGAAGGCAGCGGTTTAATCCAATGAGCCACCCAGGCGCCCCTGCTTTTTCCCTCTTTTTAAAAGGACCCTATTTACCAGATTTAGGGCCCACCCTAACCCAGAATGATCTCATCTCAAGGTCTTTAGCTTGCTTACATCAGCCAAGACTCATTTTCCAAATAAGGTCACATTTACAGCTTCCTGGTGGGGGGGTTGATTAGGACTTAGACGCATCTTTTTGAGGCCCACTGTTCATCCTGCTACAGACAGGTATCTGTAAAAGTTCACAAATCGTAAGTGGACAGTTCAGTGAATTTTTGTACATGGAGCACACTCGTGTAACCACCTCCCAGAACAACTCCACAGATTCCCTTCAGATGCCTCCTCCCCGTCATCCCCTTTCCCTCTCCCCGGACTCAGCCTCCATCCTGACCTCTGCCACTATCCACCAGCTTTGCTTGGGTCTGAACATTATGTGGATGGAATGCTGTCTGCCTGGCCATGGCGGTATACCAGTTCTCCACTCTCAGTTTCTTCTAGCTATACACAGAAACCCAAGAGATCACTGACTAGTTGATGAAGTAATAGGAGGAGTTAATAAAATAACCAAAATCACTGTTTTAGCATACCAAAGTAAGTAACTTTTCTGTTTAGAAGCATCTAACCAGTTAAAAATATAATTTAGAAAATCCCACTTATAACAGCACCTGCAAATAGAATAGTCGAGAATATCCTTAATAATAAATATAAGGGACTAAATAAATTAAATGAAAACTGAGCTGGAAAATATTTTTGTTTTCAGAAGGAACAGCCATGTCTTGCCCTGGAAAATGCTAGGTTTTATTTTTTATTTTATTTTTTTTTAAATGGTAGGTTTTAAAGTGAATACCTTTCCCAGTTGAAACTGGAAGAGTAAACAAGGGGAAATACTTAGGAAAATCTTCTGCAAGATGTGGTGTGTGTATATATATATATATGTATGTATACATATATATATGTATACATACATATATATATATATACATACACACACAATGGAATACTATGCAGCCATTGAAAGAAATGAAATCTTGCCATTTAAGATGAAACTAGAGGGTATTATGCTGAGCGAAGTAAGTCAATCAGAGAAAGGCAATTATCATATGATCTCCCTGATATGAGGAAGTTGAGAGGCAATGTTGGGGGGTTGGGGCGTAAGAAAGGAATAAATGAAACAAGATGGGATCAGGAGGGAGAGAAACCATAAGAAATTCTTAATCTCACAAAACAAACTGAGGGTGGCCTGGGGGAGGGGGGAGGGAGAGGGTGGTTGGGTTACTGACATTGGGGAGGGTATGTGCTATGGTGAGTGCTGTGAAGTGTGTAAACCTGGTGATTCAGAGACCTGTACCCCTGAGGCCAATAATACATTGTATGTTAATAAAAAAATTAAAAAAAAGAAAAGAAAATCTTCTACAGAAAAAAGAAAATAAAGAAGAACTTGCTCTACCAGATTTTATACTGTGTGACAAGCCTGTAGCAAGTGAACATGAGCATCACTGGTATAAGAAGCAGCAGCCGATCAATGAATGGTGAACGGCTGGAAACTGATCAGTATTTAACATATGTTAAATGAGGTGTCACTCATCAATGGGAAATGAAAGATTTCTCAATCAAGGATGACACCATAGTTGGCAAGATATTTGGGGAAAATGTCCGCTTCTAACTTTACCACACACCAAAATAAACTGCAGATTGATCACAGCTCAGTTATTTAAAAAAAAAAAAAAAATAGGGGAAAAAAATAGCTCCTTGGTTTCTGGATGGAGAAAGGACTTTCTAAGTTTAAACCCAATGAAAGGCAATCAAAAGGAAAAGATAGATTTGAATTCATATAAAAGTTACATGTCAAACATCACAAAAGAAAGGACAGCCAATTATAGGCTTAAAATGTTTTTTTTAAAATACACAATATTGAGAAAGGGTTTAAAATGTCAATAAATAAGTCGTTCATATAAATCAATGAGAAAAGCTGGAATATTCCATTAAGTAAATGGGAAAAGAAAAAGTGTAGAAAACTCAGAAAGGTAAGTGCAGGAAGCTTACCAACAAATGACAATTTAGGCAATCTTACTAAGAATCAAAGAAAAACAAAGTTGAAGGTAAAGACCAGTGTTTGCCTCCTGACCTAGTGACATGAGAGTCTGTAAAGATGCAGATAAGTTGTGCATTTTTTAATCTAATGAACCATCTTTCTGAGAACAAATTTAGCAGTTTGTGTCAAAAGCTTAAAGCATTTTGATAAATGTGGAAAAAATACACAAGGGTTTAAACTCTATATATAATCATATAAAGTAAATAAAAATATCAGGGAAAGTGAATAAAATACACCCAAATCTTACAGTGTTATATCTCATATTTAGTGTTCTCACTACTTTCCAAATTTTCAAATGACTTTTATCTTCAGGGAAAAAAAAAAGGATTGATAAAACAAATGAAAAGTGCTAAGTTTATTCTGTGCAACACCAAGGGAATCACTGTTGCCACGTGGTAACTGGATAAGGCTGTGAAGATACCAACAATAGGAAATGGACAAATATATCTCTTTGTTCATAATAAACTGAGTGGTAGCACATAAACCCAATCAATAGGTAGTTTTTTGGTGGTCTCCAAGTAAATAAAATCTCTCACTAAATGGAATTTACTCACTTCATTCAGCAGAGAAGGTCATGTTTAGACGGAAAGGTTAATAACCAGGACTGTTTCAGATAGAACAGCCAGGGGAGGACACTAGTCCAAGAAGGACCGTGTGCAAAGATGGGATTTCTGAGCCATCCAGTGGGCTGGAGAGAAGGTGGGTGGCTGAGGATGTGGGCAGGAAAATAGGGACTGGACCACTAAGGGCTGCAAAGATTTTAGAACTGGTTCTGTATAGAGCAAGGCAGGAGCCATGGGAACACTGGATTTCCAGGAGAATGTTGCATCATCAGATGTTGTCTTTTTCAAGAAGAAGAAGAGGAAGAAGAAAAGAACATCACTTTTATCGACAAGTTAGGGCCACAATGGAAATGAGACAGTCCAGAAAGATCAGCAGTGCAGAGACTGAACACAGAGGTGGGGGAAGACTATACAGAGACTGCTGGATTCAGAAGCTTTTATAGTGGTCCTTCTGAAGAGTGATGGAATCGGAAACAAGGCCATCATAGTTGAGATGAATTGTGGTGGTGGGGGGGGCTTAGAATGTCAGCATTTTTGATCAAAGGGCTTTTTTCATCACTCCTGTTTTCGTAACCCTAGAAAAATAACTGGCCATAGCAGGTGGTGAATAAATTTAATTTGTTGAATGAATGAATCAGCAAAAAGGCACAAGATATTTACAATGTAATAAACTAGAAGGAACTGGTGGGTTCCTGGATTCAAAAGAGAATCATGAAAAACTTCAAAAAGGACATAAACAGTAATACCTCTAAAGAAGCTCAAAGTTTCTTTAAGTAAATCCATCCAATGATGCCTCATAAATGTCCTTAGATATTACTGTATTATATTCATTCTGGTTATAATTCTACAGGATATCAAAATGTTTCCAGGGGCCGTTTAATATTTTTCTTACAAACATGCCCATTCTACGGACATAAACTCCTTCCTAGGATTAAGGTAAAAACATTTTTCTCCCTGTCTGGTTATTTTGTAGTTTAATTTTAGTTTTTTTCTTAATACAGAAGTTTGATGTTTTTATATTTCCAGAAGTAACAATATAACACTTCCATACTGAATCATTGTGTTAATATCCATTTCCTGGTTGAGATGTTATTCTATAGCTATGCAGAAGATTATCACTGGTGGAACTGGGAAGGGTTTATGGGATCGCTCTGTATTATTGTATTTTAACAAATGCAGGTGAATCTAAAATGATCTCAAAATAAAAAGAAAAAAAAAAGAAAGAAAGAAAGAAACCCCTGAATGACTCATCTTCTTAACTGAAGACCTTTTTACATGGTAATGTCAAAAGGAAATCTTGGATTTACATACAGCCCCTGAGAAAGTGTTCCATAACTGTCTCTTCTTTATAGATGTGCCCAGAAGAGAGGACTGCCCCTTTGCTGTTGTCATTGTAGCTTTTCTTTTCTTCGGTTGCAGTTCCAAAGAAAACACACCTCTTATTTACGACCTCCAAATTGCGAGATTATCACCATGGTTATTGTCACCGCTCTTCTGAGCTTTATCATTTCCTCTCCGGATGTGGTCTGTTCAGCCCCAAGCAGGTTTGCCTTCATTTCAAAGCAGAGAAAGATGAATCCGTTCTGAGTGCTCTGCGCTGCAACATAGTACAATCTTGTTTCTCTTGATACGATCCAGCCCAGACGGTGCAGAGCGGATGCTGGTTTAATCAGCATGGCCCCTAGACTGTGGTGACAAGAGCAGAGGAACAGCCCTGGCTCCATATCTGTTTGCAGCCTTACCTGGGTGAGGTGGGGGGTTGCTGGGCTGCCAGCCTCACTGGAGGCTTGCCTCTTCCTGGCCCTGCCATGTTCTCTCTGATCTCAAGGCACCCCAACCTCTGACCTCTTCCATCTCCAGGCATCTGACTCCTGGAAGGTACTCTACACGAGCTGGTTGGACGTATCTGGTGTCCCCATTGCCCCATGCACGTGATTTCTGTCTCAGTTGTAGCCACCCACTCTTTCAACTATTGCACACACTCCCAAATTTTTTATTGCGTCCCCTTTGGCCCTTCTCGGATCTGTTTTCACCAGGCAGCCGGAGTGAGCCCTTCAAAAATTCCCTCCTTGGCTTAACGCCTTGAGTGACTCCTCAAGATAAAATCTGAAATATGGCACACAGCCCTTCCTGACCTGGCTACATGCACCAGCCCAGCCTCTGGGCTCCTCCCTCTGCAGGCTCCCCTCCAACTACACGTATGAGGCACACACAGATCAGCCCCACTCAAAGAGCTTCCGTGGAGTGGCCAGAGGCACCTTGGAGCCCCGGTTCATAATGGGGAGCATTTGAGCTTGGTATCCTTGTGAGTGTCTTATGACATTGGGAGGGTATCCTCACCCTGTTCCACTTCCTCCTACAGAGCCCGGGGTGTGACATCTGTAAGATGGTGGCTCCCTGGATTCAGAGTTGTCCTGTGCCTTCTTACTGTCAGGATGGGGGCAGGGAGGCAGGTCACATGTGTGACTATAGGCCACCTGGCTCAAAGATCTTTGCCTTCTGACCTCCTAGTCTTGAAATCACCTTGACAAGAGCAAACTAGCCACTATGTGGTCTGGACACAGACTTCAGGCCATAATATCCACCATGAGTTCCCTGATTCAGTGCAGCCGCACTGTCTCGAAACTTCCCAACCATCTCCATACTCTCCCCGCTCCTTCTTGCCTGTGAATAGGCTACGCATGGCCCCCACTCTGTAGCAGGTGCAGCATGAAGGCATGAGCTGGTAGGATATAGATGTCTGTTGCTGGGGGTTTGAGAAAGAGCTTCCTGTGATGGTGGCTGGAAGGTGCTAGAACAGGGCCAGCAGTAACAGCAGGTTGAAGACTGCATTTGGAGAAGGACAGTGCTGGGATCCTGAATCAGGAGCTGAGCACTGGCACACATCTGGTAACATCAAGAGCATTGGCCAGAACCCATTGTGACAGAGTCTAGAACTAAGTAGATGGACAGGTTGGCATGTCTAGGTAACTGAGCTTAGAAATCAACCAATCTAGCCCCTCACTTCACAATGGAGGTTCAGAGAGATTCTGAGGTCTTTTCTCTCTTACAGCTGGAAAAGCCAGGAGTGTTCTTGAACAAGGCAAGGCCAATGCACCTGGCTCACAGCATGAACACTGCAACAGAGCAGGGCTGCTGTCTGTAGCTGTCCAGGCCGTGCTTTGTTCCTTGCATACCGCAATATGAGCAGCTTCACCTAGGGGTGTGCAGTGCACAGACTGCACAGCTGTACAGAGAGATTCTGAGCCAGAGTCAGGGCAAAGACTGATAGTGACAAGGAGGTCACATTGCATGGGCTGGGTCCATGGTGGAAACAAAAGCAGGAGGCTGATCTGGAGCCCAGACAGCAGCCGGCAAGGCCTTTCCCCACAGAGGAGAGGAGGGTTCTTCTGGCGTTTGACTCTGAGGGAGACCAAGGCTGGAGATACTGACCAATGAACCCATGAACACCTGGGCCAGGCATCCATGGTCACCCCTCCTTGGTGGTGAGTGGCCCTAGAACCTGGCAGGTGGTCAGACTGAGTCAGGAGTGGAGTTCATCAGACCTTTGCAATACACAGACCCCAAAGCCCAAAGGGCAGAAGCAGGTCAAGGGCAGGGGTCACAGACCCCACAAGCTGACCTTGGGCAACACGAATATGGGACGTGAAAGGCTGGCGAGCGTGGGCGGCGTATCAATAGAGAGTCTAACCCTCACAAAGCAAGCACTGAAGAATTAATAACCCCTCCTACTGCAGACCTTTTATTCTTTTGTGTATCACGGCTTTATAAATATTTGCGTACAATTGCTTTATTTAATCTCAGAGGAAGCCCGTGATAAAGGCCTTATTATCATCTCACGTCCCCGCGCGTGGCTTTTGCAGGTTACAGGAAAGAGCAAAAAACTTGAACTGGTTTGTTGAGCGTCCTGCTCCACAGCGCTCCCTTCTGGCCAGAGAGGAAACTTTCCTTCAGCCGTTCAAGGGCTCGGAGCTGGGAGCCTGATGGAGAGGGCAGGTGGGTGTGACATGGGCCAAGGGGTCCTAAGTGTGGCAACAGCGAAACAAGACCTTACAATAGGTGGATTCTGGCCATGGAGACAGAGCCCTGTGTGTTTGAATCTCTGGGAACATTTCGGGCTCAAGTCGACCCCTCCCACACAGCTGGTCAGTGCACACCAGCGTGTGTTTTCGACAGACCCGCTCCATCTGGGAAACCTTCCTCCCTTCTTTGGACAGGTGAATCTCGTGTGTGTGTGTGTGTGTGTGTGTGTGTTCAGACGTCCTTCTTTCTGGCAGCACCCAGCAACCAACCCAGGCCATTTGCTCTGTCTTCTATGTCCCATTCATGGCTTTTATCACCCCACATTTCACACAAGATTAATTTGAGACTTTTTAAAATGATTTTTCTTTTTATTAAAAGAGTAGGTTCACCTTGCAATAAGGTGGAGAATGTAGAAAAATGGAGAAGTGAAAGTAAAAATCACCGGTGGTCCAACCCCTGAGATAGAAATCTCATTATAATAATTTGTATCATCTCCTTCCAAATTTAAGTACTCGACAGAATTTATACTTTAGTGAAACTGTCATCTTCTATTCTGTTAATTAACATTACTTCACAAACATGTTACGAAGATTTTTCCAAACACCCTTCAATGGTCTTATCACAGAGCATCCCATGGATGGTGTATATCACATAGCCGTTCTCCCTTACTGGACATTGCTGGGGTTCCCAAGTTTATTCTTTTGAACAGTGCTATATGGAAAAGCTTGGAGGTGAATCTTTGTCCTTGGGATGGAGTCCTGAAAGTGTGATCACCAGTCAGCGGATTCCCAGCTTGTAAATCTCCTGGCAGTCGTGGCTGGGCCACACCAGGCAGGCGGGAGCCTGCACAGCTGTCCCGCTGCTCCCAGACAGGTGGCCAGCTTTCGCTTTTGTTTCAGGGTGCATTTTTTTGGTTATCAGTCAGGCTGGACATTTTCGGCACGTATGGCTGAAGTCTCTGAAGGAGCCCACAAAATGGCAGCTCTTTCCCCTGCCTGCGGTTTGACAATTGCAGGAAGACCTAAACGGGACAGGGGGACTAGAATATCACTTCTAATCCTAACGAAGGTGAAGGGGGAGGAGGCAGCTTCATGTGAGGGTGGAACGGCTATGAACTCTGTTATGAATTCAATAGCCCCACTTCTCTGCATCCCGGTTAGTACCAGCTGGACAGATGAACAGAGAGTCCGCTGGGACAGACCTTCCCTGGCGTGGGCACTGTCCAGTGAGTCTCAGCATGGGGGAGAGGAGGATTCCCCCTCCCTGGCAGGCATCTGGCTCCCAAAAAGAAGAAAGGAGCATCTGAGTAACACCTCTTTTTACTTTTCAGAATGGTCCTCTTCTCTAAGGGGAGCATTAGGAAGGGGCGGCAGAGACATGGGTTCATCTGGGGAGAATTTGCCCTGTATGGGTGTTTGGAGAGTGAAGAGAGGTCACACTTCTCTACTGTTTTCATCAGCCTAATGTGTCTCCTCCTATCAGTGCATATTCTGCTCATTTTCTGTTCAGCTTGAAATGCGTAAGTGCTTTGTCGAGTCGTTCTTAAATTTTTATTTGTCTTTTCTTCCTATTTAAAATGTCTTTGAATTATGCATGTTGTGCAATTATTATTTAGCCGTATTTACCTTTTTTTTTCATACTGTTCCAATCCTGGAAATGAGCCACTTTTACCGTCTTCATCAGAGTCAAGTGAATCTCCTGTGCCGGGCGTTCTATAAGACCTATAAGCCTCATGAAATCTTCACAGCAGCCTCAATAAGGAAGAAATGGCTCTCCAAACTCATGGTTTGTGAGGGGCAGTGAGATGCCAGGTGCTCAGATGGGGCAGGGCCAGCGTGGTCTGACTCCAGTTGCTGTGTCCCCATGGCCATGTCACCCCAGAGTCAGGAATTATAGGCTCAGGGCTCCCAACCCAGAGCCAAGCATTTGGGAAATAAAAATGTTTATTTATGTGGGCTCCTAATTACTCTGCCAGGAAGCGAGCTTGTCACTTCTGATGATTTGGGGTAGGAACGATACAGATTCCAACTTACGAATGATACAAAGCTACGGGAGAGGCTGTGACTCAGCTTAATGCTCTGCTTTGAGAAACATCAAAGCTCCCACAGATTTATCTGTCTGCCGGGATTCAGCTGTTCCCAGAAACCACTCTCACCCTTGATACACTTGGTGGGCTCTTTTCTCTCCATTTGATTTATTTTTCTCAGTGACAGAAGTAAATCATTGAAAGTTTTTGAAAAACCACAGTAATGGATTTAAAAGCTGGTTCACAACCAGATATTCCCTCCTCCCATCAACTTTTTAGATAATACTTAAATAATCGTTAGCACTTAAATAATAAAGAATAAAGAACGGAATAATATTAATTAACACTTCAATAATAATATGTGCCACCATTCATGAAGTTCCTACTCTGTGCCAGGAACCCAGGTGAGTCCATGTAATCCACAAAGTGGTGGAGTCTGGCACTCTTCCTACCCCTGTTTCCCAGGAATGGGAACAGAGACACAGAGATGTTAGTAGGAAGCCTCAGGTCCCACAGTCCATATGTGTCAGAGCTGGGATCTCAACAGCAGTCTCGGGCTCCTGAGCCCCTGGTCACAGCTACTCCATCCAAAGCCTCTGGTCACAGCTACTCTCCTCTGCTAATCCTTCTGGGCAGACTTTCTGGAGATGTTAATGCTCTTTGTTTAAATAAACACTGGTAGATGCCGAGGAACTTACGCAGGTCAGGCGACCACCTTTTCTTTCTTCACCCTTTCTTTATAGCAACATTACTTGTTTCACCTGACAATGTATTTGGACATCTTTGCAGAGGTAACATAGAGAGTTAAGAGATGTTTTACAATGTTTTATAGTACAGTCAACCACAAATTGTGGCTGACTATACTGTATGGGACCATTTCACTACTTATGGGCACTCAGATTATTTCCAGTTGTTTTCTCGAGAAGTAAGTATTTTTATGCACAAACCTTTATATAGCATGGTTTTTTATATCAACAGAATATATTGCTAAAATTGGGATTGCTGCATCAAAAGGCTTACATATTTAAAATTCGAACACATCAGTCCCATGTGGTCATAAGCTAATTCTACCAAAACTTTAGGAATGAATTTCATACAAATTCTGACAAACAATAAAAAAAAAGAGAAAGAGAGATTACTTCCAAAGTCATTTCATAAAGTCATCAAAACTGCATGCTAGGGGCTCCTGGATGGTTCAGTGGGGTAAAGCCTCTGCCTTCGGCTCAGGTCATGATCCCAGGGTCCTTGGATCAAGCCCCACATCAGGCTCTCTGCTCAGCAGGGAGCCTGCTTCCTCCTCTCTCTCTGCCTGCTTCTCTGCCTACTTGTGATCTCTCTCTGTCAAATAAATAAATAAAATCTTTAAAAAAAAAAAAAACGCATGCTAATAGAACTCAATGACATTACAGAAAGAGGGTATTTTGGGGTCTATGTAATTCATGCCTGTAGACATAAAATATTGGAGAATGGAACCCAACAACATATATAAAGATGATCCAGAACAATACATTTGCATTTTATACCAGTTATGCAAAAATGGCTTGATATCTGAAAAGGCATATATAGAATTGAATATGCCCATCCGTCAAAAGAGAAACAATCTAGTAATCTCAGTAAGTTCAAAATATCACAATAAACAAAAACACCCAATCGTGATTTTATTTTAAAAGTCTAAATTTTGGAATAGAGATTTCCCTGATGTACTAAAGTGTATCCATGAAAAATACAGAACAAATTTCTTCCTAGATAGGGAAAGGTCAAAAGCCTTCCTTTTAAATGGAAAAAAATGAGTCTGAAACATCCTACCACTGTTTTTGTTAACACTGTTAGTCAAGGGGAGCAGATGGTCTCTACATCAAGGTCAGTGTTTCGGCCATTCCAGGTTAAAAGGTACCCTAAATTCTGAATCATGTCTTGCCTTCTCACTAAAAGTGGCCCCGGGGCTACCTTCATGGGAGAGTAAGCACGTAACATGGGGGGGGGGGTTCTCACAGGCAAAGGAAAAGCTCCCCCACTAAGTGGATCTTAAAGGATAGGGAGACAAGAATAAATATGCACTGTGATCACAGCCTCCACGATTGGTTATTTAAAATAACTGTTATGGGCACAAAAGTCAATAGCTCGTTACTGAACTCAAAACCCAGGCAGAAAATATTAAGCAGACAGCTTCTATTTACAGTAGCAACAGAAGCAGAATAATTAGGAATAAGATAAATAAGAAGGTACAAGATTTATATGAAGAAAACGATATATAAACTCTGCTGATGCATATTCAGACAAAAACCTGTTAAAAAGAGAGAGAGATGGGGCACCTGGGAGGCTTAGTGGGTTAAAGCCTCTGCCTTCGGCTCAGGTCATGATCTCAGGGTCCTGGGATGGAGCCCCACATGGGACTCTCTGCTCAGCGGGGAGCCTGCTTCCTCCTCTCTCTCTGCCTGCCTCTCTGCCTACTTGTGATTTCTCTCTCTCTCTCTCTCTCTGTCAAATAAATAAATAAAATCTTTTTTTTATAAAAAGAGAGAGAGAGACTGGTTGGCTCAGTGGGTGGAACACATGACTCTTGATTTTGGGATTATGGGTTCAAACTCCATGTTGGGAGTAGAGATCACTAAGAAATAAAATATAATATAATATAATCAACACAGAGCAGAAACCCAACATTATTTTAAAACGTTATTTATTCTCACCTATGTTAGATAGGACCCAACCTATAGCCCCAGAGAATTTTTGAAACTTGGCCAAATAGTTTTTTGATAGGGAAAAAGAAATATAGAATAGCCAAGACATTGCTGGAAAAGAAAAATTATAAAAGGAATATGTTTCCTTACCAGATGAATTATAACCTGAATTATGAAGCTAAAATTCATTCATTCTACAAAATATATTGAGTGCCTTCTCTGAGCGAGATGCGACTGAAGACGTGGGTAAGTTCTGGGCAGAAGCAGGAAGCATTGTGAGAGCTTCTCCAGTGCTTGGCTTCCCCCATAGTGACCCAGAAGGTGCCGGCTCCCCATGAAGAGGCCGCTGCAGAACACAGAAGAGCCAGCATCAACTCCTCAGCCACCTGGACCATGATGAGCCTTCCAACAAGCAAGGTAGGAACTGCATCATCTTTTTGGAATTGACCTCCAAGTCAGCGTGGCTTTGACTGCAAATTGCAAGCAAACCACATGGGACCCAGACTACAGTGGGAGGGGAACCAGGTTCTCCTTGAGGCAGAGCAGAGGCTGGGTTCTAGCAGAGCCTGGCGCAGGGAGATGGCATTGCTGCTGACTTCAGAAAGTACAGTGTTCCCAAGGTGAATGTCAGTCGTTTGCTGGGGAGCCTGGCTTCAGCTCGGGTGCAGAGCTGGAACAAGAAAGCACTCCTAAGAGGTCAGTGGAAAGCAGAGGCAGGCAGCCAGGGGACCAGACCTAGGAGGATGTCCTACAGGGTCAAGGGTGGGATGGCATGTATGAAGCATCTGGGTACTATGCTGAAGGAGGTGCTCTCTCTTGGGGCCATGTGATGACACACTTCCTTAAATTTGGCATGCACGTGTCTCCCTCATTTCAGCTGAATTGTGACACCAAAGCAGTAGCAAGAAAAACCTTCAGATGAGCAGAAGTGAGCAGAAGGTCACTTCCAGGGACAGGGCTACTGGGAGCACCATGGCACGCAGTGTCCTTGGGCTCCTGGTCAGCAGCTTTGAGGAGGAGGCTTGTGGTCAATAACCCTTAGTACAGACTGTGTCCAGTTTTGATGAAGGAGACTCTGATATATCAAAGAAATGTCTTCCCTGGTGGCTGGGAGAGAGAGGGTATTAACAAGTTGGCAAACATCCATTTCTTGATCAAATCAACATTGGTCCACAGAGGCTGGAAATTGTAATGAACTGGAACTGGAGTGGTCATAGGAATGTCCAGAAGAGCAGGTCTCAGGCTCCCTTGGGCACATCACATCCTTCCTTCTCTGCCATGCTGCAGGTGCATGGAGAAGTGGCTGCCTACAGGTGACGCGGGCTGGGGAGGGTAAAGGCTGGCACTAGTAAAAGGAGATGCCACCCTAGGTCCCACCAGACAAAATCCCAGTGATGAAAGATGGACATTCCATGTCCAAAAAAAAAAAAAAAAAAGATACTCAGTGTTGGCATCTGGCAATTGTGGTCCCAGGGTCCCAGATCCAAGCTGTGTAAAGACCCTCTAGGGCAGGCTCTGGGCACATGTGAGCTTAAGAGGCCACAACAGCTGTGATACCTGTCACATAGCTCTGTGATCATTCCATGGTTCCTGACTTCAGGTGTTCCCAGGAAATTCATTCACTCTAGAGAGAAGATCTGGCGTCCTCCCTTGCTCATTGTGTCTGCCACTAAGGTGGTGTCTTCCTTGGTCCTTCACCCCGTTTAATGAGAAAGCCACATGGGGGTTGGGGAAAGGAACAAGCTGAATAGGGAGGAAATACCACATCTGGGATCAAATAAGCAAAAGAAAGTTGGAGGTATAAGAGGGAGGGTGGGGCACAGAAAGGAATGAGCTTCAAGTACCAGGAGGGGCCAAAACACACATTTGAGGCTGAGTAGGGGAAATGCCAGGGCCACCTGAATGACTGCAGGCAGATAAAGAGGTAGACTAAGGACCAACATGAACGGGGGGGGGGGGGGGGGGTTGTGGAATCACTCTGGCTTCTTCTCCCCAGCCTTCAGGCAAAGTGAGTTTGATGGAGTTCCAATCTTGTTTCTTTGGTTCTACTTCGTGTATTTATCCAAAGATGAGAATGTAGGGAGATTCCCGCCCCCCCCCCCTTTTTTTTAAAGTGTCTTCCATAGCAAACTGTCTCTTTAAGCCCCAGGCCTGAGAGAGGAGTGATCCAGATCTGAGGGTCACCAGGAGCAGAAGATAGCCCTTGCCTGAGATCCATGTCCCTGTAATTCTACTCCAGGGACCCTCTCTGTATCCTGCTCCGAAGAGCCACTGGCAAGGGGAGGTAGCAGTGCTGCTTGGCACTCCACAGAGAGGTTCCCAGCTGGGGCCAAACCAGTGGGGGCCATGGGGAAGGAAGCAGGCAGCAGATGGGTTTGGCCTGGAGACACATTTTTCAAGTTTTTTTGACTTTATCTCTTCCTCTTTCCCTTATTTCTGTAGAGCTCCCTTTTAGCACGGCGACTCTTTCGTGGCATCAGAAAATCAAAGGACTGAGAGAGATGGAACTCTTGCTTTCAGCTTTGTGGTGCCTATACCTGGAACATGACACATGTCCCCCTTCTCTCTGATGCTTACACCCTAATTGTTCAGGTAATAACTCTGTGGTCTATTGATAACGTTGGCTCCCTGACAGAGAAGACTTTGTACACATTGTCTGGCACACATCTCCTGAAATGCCATCTTGCATGAAAAAATGCATAATGACATGCTCAGGTAGAGTGAGTGGTTGGCATGGATCTTAATGAATCAAACTCACTCAATCAGATTATATTCGTGTTGATTAGGACTCATCACACACGTTTAGGATAATGGCGATGACAATGAGGATAAAAACGCCAGAAGGTAGAGTCTCTGAAATACTTTAGGCAAAGAGTATCTTGAGATGGTTATAGGTTCAGAGGCAGTTGAAAAAAATGCCCTCCCATGATAACATCTTTCAAATCTATAGTCCGCGGGTGCCTGGGTGGCTCAGTGGGTTAAGACGCTGCCTTCGGCTCAGGTCATGATCTCGGGGTCCTGGGATCGAGTCCCGCATCGGGCTCTGCTCAGCAGGGAGCCTGCTTCCCTCTCTCTCTCTCTGCCTGCCTCTATATCTACTTGTGATCTCTCTCTGTCAAATAAATAAATAAAATCTTTAAAAAAAAAAAAAAACTATAGTCCGCTATTGCAGTTAGGATATTGGCATTGATGTGGTCAAGATATAGGACATTTCATTCCTATAAGGAGCCCGTTGTGTTGCTTTTCTATAGCCACAACTGCTTCTTTCCTACTCCTAACTTCTAATCTGTTTTCCATTTCTGTGATTTTGTCATCTTAAGAATGTTATATAAATGGAATCCAGTATATAACATTTTTTTCACTCAGCATAATTTTCTGGAGTTTCTTCCATGTTATTTGATTCTCAATAACTCATCCCTTTCAATCACTGGTAGTGTTCCCTAGTGGAGTGTAACTCCAAGGTATGGGAGTACCTCCAGGGTATGGGCACACCCCCCTGCATGGTATAAATGCATCTCCCTCCAGGGTATCTGTGCAACTACCTCCAAGGTATGGGTGGTCCTCCCTCCATGGTATGGGTGGTCCTCCCTCCAGGGTATGGGTGCGTCTCTCTCCAGGGTATGGGTGCACCTCCCTCCTGGGTATAGTTGCATTGCATTTGTGTAACAATCCACCCATTGCAGGATATCTGGGCTGCTCCCAGTCTTTCACTGTTATGAGTAAAGCTGTTAGGAATGTTTATGTACAGGTTTGTGCATGAATATACACTTTCATTTCTTTGAAATAAATGCCCATTGGCAACGGGTTTTTTGTTTTGTTTTGTTTTGTTTTGTTTTGTTTTATAAACTTATTCTTTTCAATTAACATCCAATGCACATGGAATGCACTGGTAAGCTAGTTACAGGTCCTTCCCCCCCCCCCCAAAGATTCCATTTATTTATTTGACAGAGATCACAAGTAGGCAGAGAGGCAGGGAGGCAGAGAGAGAGAGAGAGAGAGAGAGAGAGAGGAGGAAGCAGTCTCCCTGCGGAGCAGAGAGCCCAACGTGGGGCTCGATCCCAGGACCCTGGGATCATGACCTGAGCTGAAGGCAGAGGCTTTAACCCACTGAGCCACCCAGGCACCCCGGCAACGGGTTTTTAACCCTCAAAAAAGCTAGTGGGGAGAGAGTTGTTTCATAGTGCCTGAAAACTGGGAGAAATGGCTTCTGAGAAAAAGAAGACAAGCGCAGGAAGAACTGAGCAATGTGCCAGATTCTTCATGTTGTAGCAGATGCGCAAAGATGCAAATTGCTGAGTCGGTTTGTATTCCACAGTCTGCACATTAGTGGTCACCTCATTGGTGCAGATGCAAAAAGCATAAAAATGCCGGGAAGTAGAAATACAATCTGTGAAAACCCTACTTTAAAGATTAATTTTAAAATCCCAAACTGAGAGCTCTGGGGACACTACCTCACTGTGTTAGGGAGCCTGAAAGGAGACTGTGGGTTGATGTCCAGCCCCTGGGAAGAAACCTCCATGCATTAACAAGGGTAGTGATGGAAATCAGGGGTCTCTCATAGATGCTGGGTCACAGCGACTATGTAGCACCATACAGTTCTCCAAGAAATAAATGTATATGCACCCTCTGCATATACATTTATTTTATTTATTGAAAAGCAAAAGAAACTTCAGGAACATTTTATTTTCTATTAATTACGCAGAATGAGGATTACAAAAAGATAAGTATAGGACCAGCATGTGAATCAAAAGCTAAATAAAAACTTACATCAAAGGCAATATCAACAAAGATTCATTTCCAACAGAAAATCACATCCATTCTTGTGGAAGAGAATTTTGAAAAATCAGAACACAGAATAAGAAATAAAGAATTGAGAAGATGATAGACAAGGTAACAGACATGGAAGAATTTTAACAGAAAACCAATCTAATAGTATTCCCACAAAGGAAAAAAAGAATAAATGGAGCAGAAGTGGTATTTGAATATAGGAAGAATAATTTTAAACCAATGTTTCAGATCTAATAAGACTCAAATATGAGGAGTGAGTTGGCCACATGAACTTAACAAATTTAACTACAGGCTGGTAACACCCAGACTTACCTGAATTACATTTTTAAAAAGTCAAAGGTCATAAAAGAATTTTATAAGTATTCAGGGAGGAGAAAAAACCCAAATGGGTAACATGTTGCCTTCAAAAAATAAAAATCAGATGAACTATAGACTTCTGTGCCAGTTCAAGCTAAGAAAATTAATTTGGTTTGGAAAAACAAAAACAACCACAACAACAGTAAGATGTGACCCTAATCATTTTTTGTCTGGAGAATTTGTGACTGACATTTGAAAGCAGGAAGCTAAAAAACATTCTTCAGCCATATCCTTTCCTGTGATGCAGCAACATAATGCTTTTCCTAAAAATAATTACTTGTAAATGTTCTTAAGATCACTGATACAGAATCATATTTAAGTATGATGAAGTTTTGTTGAAAGTAATTGGGTAGGTGATAAGGATTAAAATCTGTTCAATTGAATTAATTAATCAATTAAATTAATTAATCAATTAAAATCTGTATAGATAAGTCACAGTAATTCTTTTAAATTTGCATGTGAATTTGAAATCATAACAAATAGTCAATACAAATAATAATAAAAAACTAATCATAAAAATGTAAATAATGATGTGATGTGGTTTATGATCTCAGATAAAATCACAGGAGACTGGGTAGTATTGGAATAATAAGTCAATGCTTAAGGATCTTCACCTCCCGTGAAAGAAAGAAAAATGGGCTTGGTTTCTTTTTCAGTGTGAAAATACGTAAACTTAGGTTCAAGACCTTTTTGCAAAGCTATAAAGTAAAGGTTTGTAAAACTAAAATCAGATTTTAAACTTCTAGATTGCTGAAGAAGTGAAAGCAGATAGAACAGTGTTTGTAACGAAAGATGGAGAAAAAGTGAGAAGGAAGAACAAGAACATATACCCAAGCTTAGAGAAGAACCAGCAAAAACATTATGGCAGTAAAAGGGCTTTTGTTCTCTTATTGAATAGCATGATTTGTATTAGATCATTAAAAATTCATTAACTAGCTTTCTATTAAAAAATCCACTTAAGAGAAACAGAAGGTTAAACATAAAATAAACTCTAGAACCAAACCAGTAAAAACAGAATTATATAATTTTTAAAAGGCAGGTATGACGACGTTAATATCAGACAAAGAATTTTAGTCAGAAAACATGAAGCAGGACCTGAGGTCATTTTATGCATAGACTGAAGAGCCATTCTTGGTTCAGCTACATCACAAACTAGGTGTGTGCCCTGAATGCTTTGTGCAGAAATTCAGCAAAATAAACCTATTTTTTCTAAAAGTCACAATTGTGTAGAAGACTTTGCATGGCCTAAAAAGCTGTCAGCATGTCCTGGAAAACAAAGAACATATCTGAACCATAGAAGGACTGAGGGGAAATGATAGATACCACACGTGGTGTTCTAAACAGTTTTAAAAAAAAGTAAATAATAGTTTTATAAGCATGAAGCTTTTCCACAGGTGACTCGGGCAAAGGACCATGGACATCCTCCTTCTCTTTGGGCTAATTAGCCACAAAATTTCTTTGACAGTGGCCATCCTCCGAGGTTTACGTGCAGAACCCATGGATGGCCCATCACCCTGGGACACAATCGGGGGCCCCCGTGTTTGTTTTGGTAACAGCTCCAGAGGCATGCAAAAAATCCCTTCTGCTGGTATAATTACTGTCTCTTTAACTGTTTATGTGATTAGTCAGCCTTTATTAAAGCTACTGGGTGTTTGACCCTGGGCTGAAAACGTGCTCTATCCATCTTATTTAACAAACCCGTCATGACTCCAGAGCCACGAAGATGCGCTCTCATTTTCATCTCAAAGTGTTCCGACATTATCTTTATTTTTTTAAAAAAAATTTATGTATTTATTTGACATGGAGAGAGCGAGTGAGAGTGCACAATCGGGGGAGGGGCAGAGGCAGAGGGAGAAGCAGACTACCCACTGAGCAGGGAGCCCGCCACAGGAATTGATCCCAGGATTCTGGGATCATGACCTGAGCTGAAGGCAGACTCTTGACAGACTGAGCCACCCAGGCACCCGGACATTATCTTTCACATATGGAACAGCAAAGGATCTGGAAGTGATTTTTTAGGGATGCGCTAAGAGAAGCATCAGGATTAATTTTTTCTATCAAAATTTACTGAAAATTTTATTAATCTCCCAACTCCCTTGCCTGCCATGTCACCTTTATCATAAATTAAATGATTGTGCATGTGTGGTCTTTTTCTGTACTTCATTCCACTCCATTGCCTGTCCATCCTCTCTCCTCAATATGCCATCCTTCAGTTTACAGCTCTGTAGGTAAGGAGAGCTGGTGACCAGGCACCCAATTCTTTCCCTCAGGATTGCCGTGGATGTTCTTGGAGAGGGGCACTCCTGACAGGGCCTCAGGCAGTGTGTCACAAAGGCCTTAGGGGACGTTAAGGAAGAAAGGGATTTGCACACGTCTGAATTATTAAAAGTTGGCTTTGGTCACAATCCAAGTGTGGTCGGGCCAGGTAGGCAGCTCTTGCGGCAGCCGTGCATTTTGGGAGAGCAGCTGAGGGAGAATGTGTGATGAGGAGTCCCAGGGGTGACCAACGCCTCTCCAGAGCCCATGCTCCCCATCTCAGCTGCACTGCCTTTCCTGGCCCCTTTCTCTTCCATGCTCCTCCCTGCCCCAGGACCTTTACACATGTGCGTCTACCTGCCCGAAAGCCTCTACCCGCTCCCCTTGGTCTTATTCCCTGCTCCTGGTCTTCCATCTCTGCTCACATGACTTTTCTGCAGAAAGCCCTCCTCCAGGATGATAACGAACGAGACTGGCAACAAAAGTGCTACAATTTTTAATTACTGGCTACCAGATACCAGGTTCTATTTGGAGGACCACTGAGGAGGCAGCATTTGACAAAGCAGAAAAAGTGCTTGCTGACGCCTTCACAGTCTGGTGGGAGAGATAAACAGCGAACAAAACATTATATGACAAATTGGACATGAATAAGTCTTACAAAGAAAGCTTAATCAAACACATCCCCTAGATCTGCAACTGGAAGCAAGGTAAGATTTCTGAGATAAGGACACCTTCCTGGCCCATCTACAGCCTCATATTGGGGAGGAAATAAAGAACTCGTGCTCTCATATTTTTTTTAAGTATGCTCCACATCCAATTTGAAGCTCAAACTCTCGACCCTGAGACCAAGAGTGGCACACTCTACTGACTGCCAGCCAGGCACCCCCTACCCTAGTATTTTGAAAGTGGTGAAGTGCCATCTAGAACTCAGAGTGCCATCTGCTAAGGCTGGGAGCCTGCTTGCTTGTCCACTGTGCACAGTAACACTCTTCTAATGGGAGGGTGTTGTCATGGCAAGCCCACCAGAACGCTGGGGTGCAGTGGCAACCTGATCAGATGCCACCCCTCATCTTGCCATGTTCCCCACTCACAAGCCCGGCCTTAAGTCTGATCCGTTCAGGAGCGAAGTGTCCACCTCTGTGATGAACATCCTCAGCAACCCCCAGTGCGGGCTGTGCTCAGGAAGAAGTGGAATTATAAATTTCATTTTCTTCCAGTTTCCTACAAGAGATGGAAAAGCTTAATTGCTGAGTGTGTGGGTTTATTTTTCTGTTTTGTGCTGCTCTGAGATATTTTAAGGTATTATTTGAGGGGAAGAAATAATTCCAAGAAAGAAGCTTCTGGTGTTGAAAACTCTAGGGTTTTCATGTGATAAGACATGGCATGAAAGGAAAGAAAAAAAAATACTCTTTTAAAATTGTCATGGTTCCTGAATTTCTCCAAGGAAAGGACATCTGCCCATGTTGTTTGGGGCACAGAATTGCTAATGTTCACTGGGGATCAATAGGCTGCTTCTGCTTCCGGTCCAGCATTCTTGGGGACACTTACTGGAAAGAAGAGCCTCTGAGATTTGGGAGGGCAGGGACTGCCAGCTCAGGGAGGAGACAGCCTTGTCTTTCAGCAGACTCTTCCCACATGCTGCTACCCACGTGAGTGGTTTCTGCCACTCTCCTGATGACAAGCTGAAACCCCTCCGGACCTGGCTGTCATGGAAATTCTATAGTCTGTCAAACTCTGGGCCAGGTTTGGGGAGGTGGTGGTGGTGGTGGTTGCCAAACCTCATTCCTGAGAGCCTGGGGAGGAGGGATTGTTAGCGTCCCTCTGAGGTGCCTCTGAGGGACAGGCAGTGGCTGGTGGCCCACGTGGCCGTCGTGTGGTTTAGCAGCTGTTCCTCTTTTGGAGCCTGACCTATCTCCATCTAGTTCTGTTCTGTTCTTTTTATTTTGAAGATCACTCATCGTACCTCTTCTTGTTTTCAAATTGAGTCATAGAAAGTAAGAAATGGAAAGAAGAAAAGGCTTCACCCTTCCAATCTGTTGTATAGCATGTAACTACTCTTCACAGGTGGTGGGTAGCCTTCCTGAAATCGTCCTAAATTCATTCAGATCTATTTATATTCTTAGGCAGACACATTTATATAAAACAGAATCGTGATGTGTGTGTGTGCATGTGTGTGTGTGTGATGTTTGCATATGTACAAATAGAATTACTTTTTTTAATATCATGGACATATTTCTAGACCGGTATGTGTCGATCTTCCTCATTTTTAATGGTTTCGTAGTGTTCTTCTATTTGACTCTAGAGTAATTTATTCATTCTTCTCTCTTAGAGATGCACGTGCTTTTCCAGGATTTTCCCCTCGCTGGTTTTTACATTGTCATTCCATGCATGAGCTAGCCTATGACTAACTGCAATGATTGCTCAGGTGGCCAAGATTTACCACTCTGCAGAGCAATTGAAGGTGCTCGTTCATCTGAAATCACCTTGATATTTAGGATCCAACTGTGTGCACAAGGCACATTCTCAGTACTGGGATATAATAAAAAAAATGAATCAACCTTTTTAAAATAAGTGTTGTGCTCCTGATTAAGAAGTACTGTGCAGGCCTTGGATAACACTTTATATAATAGTTAATTTAAGAAAGACAAGAAAGTTTAACAAGCACCAGCTCTTCTTCTTCCATTATTCTTTGTTATATTAAATAGTGGGTTTTCTATCTTACTGATTTTTTTCAAAGGAACACCACTTAGATCCATTCACCAATTCTTCTGCTTTCTTATTGATTCTTCTGTTTGGTTTTTATGGCTTTCCCACTTCTTGAGTTGAATGTGTAGTTTTTAATGCATTTCAAAGTTAAAGAACATGTTGAATGCTATGAATTTATCTCTAGGAACAACTTTGGCTGAATTACATCTATTTTCATATGTAATATTCTGATTTCTAAATATTTGCACTGAAATTGTGATTTCTCTTTGATGCAAGAGGATTTTTTTTTCTCCCTCCAATTGTTTGTATATTTATTGTTGGTAGTTTTGGGTAATTCTTGATTTTCTTTTGCATTGTAGTTAGATAATGTAGATCATTTGTATTTGGGGGAGGTACTGAGATTTTTCAAATATAAGAGAGTATTTAAGAAAAGAATGAAAATACCAGTGATGGAAAACAGCAAATTTTGTCATAGATTCGAGTAGAGTTGAGAACTAAATATATGACAAGTGTGTCAGAAACTCATTGCTTACTACCCAGTGCTGACACAGGTGGCTCTCTGTGCAAGAAAAGCAAAACTAAATCCCTGCTTTCCTAACAGAGCAGCCACTGTGGGCCACAGAAAATGCAGAGACAGCTAATGTAACGAGGAGCCAAGGATAAGAGAGTGTCTGGACAGAAGAAAGGAATGAGCAGTAGTCTCAAGCTCAGTAAGAAAATGATAAAAATGTTTTTGCTTTATTCAGCAATTAGAATGTGATTTGTAATCTTAGTAAATGCAGTTTTAGGGAGCAGTAGAAGCAGAAAACAAATTACACTATATTGTAGAGTGAATAGGAGATGAAGAAATGAGACATTGAAAGGGGGTCAATAAGTTTGGATGAGAAGAGGAAGAGGAACAGCTGGGAGAGAGAACAGAGGCACAAAGGTGAGAACAGTCTGGCCACACTTACCTACTGAAGGAAAAAGAGCCTGTTCAGAAATCAGACTGTAGGCACCAAAAAGGGAAGAGATCCCTTCAGGCAGGGTCTCCACATCCCAGTTTCCTGGGACAGTCCTCACATGAACCCGTTGTCACAGCATCCAATTGATCTTCCCAAAGACCGTATTTCACTTCCCAAAGTGTCCCAACTTGGACAATACATTGTGCAATCACCCCTCCTATGGAGCATCTTTCCAGAGAGAGTGTGGTCCAAAACACAGGTGGAGACAATGGCCTTAAATAGAAAGAAGGCCATCTCATTTTGGGGGACATGAAGGAGGAGAGAGAAAGGACAGGGCTAAGTCTTCAGTGTAGGATATCCAAGATTCCACAGTCAGCCCTAGTTCCTGAAGTGGTGGCAGAGGAACAGGTGGAGGCAAACCCCACCTCCAACATTCTCTGAAACGTATCAGGAGCTTCCAGAGTGTCAAACCGGAAAAGTCTCATTCATCCCATATCAAACCTCCACCACTATCCACTGGAGCTTCGATGAGGAAGCCGTGGGAAAGAATAGTGTTGTACATTGGGAACACGTAGGCTTGCCCTACAATAAGGATCCAAGTTAACTTTCTGAAATATGAAGAGGTAGTCATCATGCCAGAAAGATTAATTGCAAAGCAAGAGACATGTCACTTGATAAGTAGGCAAAAGTAGGAATTGAAGAGAACAGTGGTGGCTGTGACTTATAATTTATCCCCAGGCCTTAGGAGGTAAGCTGCCAGTTGTGTTCTTGCTTGTCAGCAGCATCCTTGATGAGGATGTCCTGGATCCTGAACTCCTAAAGAAAGCTTTCGCTGTTGACTTTATAGACTAACTAATGCATGCAATGAAAATGTTGTTAAAAATCTGTGAAGGGATGTAGCTGGTATTTTGGTTATATAAGGGGTAGCAGTAATGGAAGCTACCTTGTAAGAGCTGAGGAACAAATGGGCGGTGAGGAAGTGGAGACAGAGGATGTAGACAGCCCTCTCAAGACTGCCAAGGGAAACAGTGTGCTAGGAAATAGATGCAGTCAGGAGAGGAATTTATTTGAGAGTAGAGAGAACTAAGTACATTCAAATTCTAACTGGAAAGAGCCAGCAGAGGGAACATCAATGATACAGAAGTGAAATGAGATGTCAACAAAGTGTGGTCCTGAGGGAGAACAGGTAGAAGAAATACTGAGCACTGCGCCTGATGGCTCTTTTCAAGCCAGCAGTCCCTCTGGCCATGTTGCTTTGGGTGCCTCCAGAAACATTCGAGCTCTTCTGCCCATCTCTGGGCTCATTCTCACTGCTCTGTGAAACCTGACCCTATATCCTGGATCCACCTGGCCTTATAGGAGGAAACTGGACAACACTGAGTCCCCTTGTGTAAGCCTTCCCTCTTAGTGGGCTGCTCCTTGGACTTGGGCTTGGACTGAGCTGGCTTGCTTGGGACAAATGATACAGCAAGGCAAGGTAATGGGTCTGACCAGAAGTTGATCCAGGTCAAGTTGTAGCCAAAACCTGTGAGACTTCTTGAGACAGAGTTCTGATAACTTTGCCCTCTCCTATTCTTTCTGGTAATTTCACCCTCCCCTAAAATTTTTGATGGCTCCCATTGTCCACACAAGACCACCCAACTGTCCAAATGGCATGCTAGGCCTTCCACATTGTAACAGTGACCAGGCACTTCCATATTTTTCACAGTGCTCCTTGTCCAGGTTGCTATAGTATATCGCCACTTTCTTTTGCTCATGACTTAAGTGGGAGAATGCTATCTTTCCTTCAAACTCATTGCAAATGCCATGTCCTCCATGAAGCAGGAGGCAACCACATTCTTCTCCCTCAGAAATCATTCCTTGTCCTCCTCTGACTGCCATAGTGCTTCTTCTGCACCAGGATTCCCAACCTAAGCCTGATCCATCTCATCTTGTCCTTCAGCAAGCCAGGGTGTGTCTTCAGGGCACAGGAGGAGAAGCTACCAGGGACCTATCTGCCTGGGAGACTGTGGAGCCTCTTAGCAAGAACTCATTCCATGGGAAGAGAGCTGGGCCCACCAAAAGTTCAATGACAATGGGTCTGAAGACATCAAGCATCTTGGCATCAGAATCCATGGAAACATTTCCAGTTGCATCACAGCTGACTTTATGAGTGAGGACCAGCCCTAAAGGGTGCATGCAGACAGGCAGCTCCAGGGAGGACATCCAGGCCATCTGGTGGCAGCAGGGACTGTGTTGGTAAATGCAAGAAGTGAAGTTGAATCAGCTGAAGCTGAAGAGGAGGATTTAATGGCTCACACAACTGGGAAGGCCAGAGGTGGGGCTGGTCTCTGAGAAAGCTGGATCCCAGCATACAAATGATATCCTCAGTGTAATTTTGTCTCCCTTCTCCTCCTTCTCTGTGTTGGGCTCACTCACTTCACCTGCAATGAGTTTTCCTTTACACTTCAGATAATATGGACATAGTGGAGATCCCAGCTCAGTGACCCCCAGGAGAACTGCCTTCTGCACACTTCAGTACATGTAGGGATGGGATTGGCTTGACAAAGACCCCTGCACTCGCACATGGAGTAATCAATGTGGCCAGAGGGATGAAGACTATAAAAATCGATAGCCCCACTACAGTGAGCTGGTTACAATAGAGGAGGGAGTGGTTTCCCAAAGAAAATGATCCAATTATCAGAAGGGGTGGGGAGGTAGGAGAGGCCCCAGATGGAAGTCATGGACATCCTCTATGGAGGTGTCTTCTGTGGACATTGGGAGCAGAGCCACCACAGGAACATCCCAGAGAGCTCATCAGGAGGGTGCTCGTGGTGGACCTCAAGCTGGAGACCAGGGACCAAGTCTTCTGAACACCCAAGGAGAACCTGAGGAGGCCCAGAACCCATGGGAGAAAGTTGCTGAGAGACCTCAGGGCAGTGGCACCCCTCCTGGGAGGGTCTTTACCCCTGGTGGCAATGGCCTGAGCAAACCTGCTCCCAGTACTTGCATTCCAGACAGATGCATTCTTAACCATGTGATGAATTCCTTGACCTGTGTCTGCTCCAGCTGTAGTCACCCCAGAGAACACAACACAGAGCCCAAGGAGGTATGTGCAGAAGATGTAAATAATGATCATACAAATTCATATTTATTCTGATTAAAAGGCCCAACTTACCTTCTTATCCCTTTCATTTTCCACCTATCTCTACGCCTCCCCACCGTGTCAGCCCTGAACAGTTGAGAGGCATGGGCCTCTGTATATGGAGCTGCCATCAGTGGGCACCACAAAAACTCATGTGTAATAAGGCCTCCATCCTCCTGTTGTGACTGTGGGTTTCAGAGATCCTCTTCTACCTGGTCCCCACGTGTTTCCAGGCAGGGAGGGTGTGGGCTGAGGGGCTAGACATGCTTTGCTCCTGGGACAGGTAAGCATGGGACAGATCCAACACCGGCTTGCTCCTGTTTCCAGGCCAGGGCTTGCCTCGGCACATTTCCCTCCGTGCTAGTAAAGATGATTCTGGATGAATGACTCTTCTTTGAAATGACTGAAGTTTTGGCCAAAAATCTCTTTTGCTTTTGCTGTGAACTATAGCTTTTCTAACATGTAACCACTTCTTGCCATGATTCAAAGACCCAGACTATCTGGGACAATTTATAAACAACAAGTTGAAATGTGTGTTGCCATTTGAAGCTCCATCTTTGGATTCTCCCAGTCAAAGGACCCAGGGCTTCCAGAGCTCTAGGGAAAGCAGCTCAGTAACTTGTTCCACATTGTTGGAAAATCACCTGATGAAAGAACGTGTACCCTCTGCCTTTTGCTGTCCGTATTCGGTATTCCCCTGACCCCTGCCCTCTGCTTCCCCTCAGTTTCATATCTGTGACTCACAGACCATCCCATACCAAATGTTCTCAGCCTGCGCCAGCATCCTCCTTGTCAGGAGATGGATCCCACACGTGCTCCTTAAAACATGCCCGAGCAAGCCAGGATGAAAACTGCCTTTCTAATCCCTCCGCTTTGAGAGAGTAGTATGTCTTTGCAGGCCTGCAAAAATGTCAGAAATGCTAGCTCAGAACTGACACTCTCTCTTCCCCATGGGGAGACAGCCTCACCTCCACCCTCTTCACTGTGGCAGTGGGGATTGCTGAGAGACAGCTCTGGCTGGAGGTAGACTATTCCTCAAACTCAGGCTGGATACTTCCTGGCCTTCCATCCCTGTTGGCAGGGTCTTGGGGTGCTGTCTCCACACCTCCAGCTCTGACGGTGAGGAATTCCGTATAAGGACACAAGCTGGTGGTTTCTGACAAGACCAGAGCTAAGTTCTGTGGTCACTAGAGAGGATTTGCAAAAATTATTCCAGACATAATGCCTGAGGTTTTGAACCTTCACCTATATTAAGTTTCCTTTCCTTCCCTTTCCTTTCCTTCCTACCTTCCTTCCTTCCTTTCTTTCTGCCTGTCTGTCTGTCTGTCTGTCTTTGTTTCTTTCTTGTATTATTATGTAAGCTTCCAAAGGCAGGACTCCAACTCTCTTGCCCTAACCCTTGAATCTTGTTGGGCTGTGGTAAGAGCCCAGTAGGTATTCACTGTGATGTCTGATGTTTCGAAATTCATACTCAGGACGTTAATGGAACCTTTTCTGTGGCCTCTTCTACTCTGAGTCACCACATACTCACTCCACGATGACGGTGATGCTTTTCACGTGTCAGACCCAAGTGTTACGCACTCTACACTGGGTTCTGTCATTTGAATCTCACAAACCCTCCGGTATGGTTTTGCTGTCATTTGCATCTTTACCCTCAATGGAACCAGGATTTCGAGGTTTTCCCACCCAGAAGCAGAGGAGTGGAGATTTGAACCCAGGTCCCGCTGGGTGCAGAATCTGTATCCATCCCTAGGTATCTGTCAACAGGTGCTTTAAGTCACCTGTGTGGTGACCTGAGAGAAGTGACTTCTCATTTATGTTTCAGCAGTTTTCAGTGACTTTCTATTAAATGCAAGGGTGACCCAGCAAGACCGCCATGATTTTGACAGTCAGTGACAAAGGAACCCATGAGGTTGGCCAGCCCCAGACAGGCAGGCAACCCCCACCCCCATCTCATGGAGAGACCCACAGTCTCTTGAGAGGCCAGGACATGACCAGGACTCAACAGAATAATACTTATTCCAGAAAGGTTGGCCTGGAGGGATCAGCAAACTAAGTCACATGGGGGTGGATCACTCTCCCCTTGAAGGAATGCAGACTGGAAGCCATGCCCAGCCATGCCTCACTGTCCTGGCCACCTCCCACCTCTGTGAGCTACAGGATTCCTCAGTCCCCAGCTTTTACCCAGTGGGGGCTAGCTGTGCCCTGCACCTCTGCCCCGGACAAGTGCCCTGATTTCTCTAGATCCCCTTAGCTTATATGCCCACTCTGTGTTTCTCTTAGTTCAACTTAGACAAGGATAACATTTTAAGTTTTTTTTTTTTAATATTTTTACTTATTTGACAGAGAGAAATCACAAGTAGGCAGAGAGGCAGGCAGAGAGAGAGGAGGAAGCAGGCTTCCCGCGGAGCAGAGAGCCCGATGTGGGGCTCGATCCCAATCATGACCCGAGCCGAAGGCAGAGGTTTTAACCCACTGAGCCACCCAGGCGCCCCAAGGATGACATTTTAAGATATGTTTTTATAAAAGATTATATATATATAATCATATATATATATAGGCTATCACATACATATATTTTTCTATATAGTTATTATATATATATATCCTATATACTCACATATGCCATACACAGACACACAGACAGACACACATACCTCTACCTAACCTGGAGTCGTTGGCCCAACATAACAAAAGCCCAGCAGCATCCAACCACAGTTTGACCAGGTTAGGAATAAATGCCAGCCCTTAGACTAACATTTCTCTTCTTCAACCTGACCTGGTTGAAGTAATAACAGGTTCATGGTTGACGGGCTTATAACAGGGACATTTGCTTTGCTTCTAGAATTTCCACACTTCAGTAAGAAACTTCACAGGCTTCTCAGGTGTCTGTCCAAATGGTGCGGCTTAGAGAGGTGTTTCTGATTGGTTCTGTCAAGACCATCCCTGGTTGTATTCTGCAATGAACCATGGCTACCCAGTTTCCACTTTGACTATGCTGGGGTAACTGGGCTGGGATATTCTAGCAGCATTTAGTACCACAAATATGATTTGTATCTCTCCTTATATTTTGAATGAATGACTCTGACTTCTTTGTTCTAACCAATTTGCATTGAAGTATCATTAGTTGCTAAGCTGATTAAGTGCAATGCTTTCTTATAAAAAGTGTTAACATTTAGCAGCAAAAACTATCTTGGTTTATATACATTGTATACATATGTATTTTTTTATTTGTACATATTCTAGAAACGCTAATCACTTTGATTTTGGAGCTGCCTGATGCTTGTATCTTAATCTTTCTTTCATTCTGTAGATTCTTGAAGGTTCCAGAAAGATATATTTTGGCTTTGAATATATTTCTACTGAGCCCTGAACAAACTCAAAATCCTGATTGCGCTTGAAAGCAAATCTTAACTGTAAAGATAAATGGTTACTTTGTTGATATTTATTTTAATGTTTTAATAAATGTCTTGTTTCTCCACCAAAATCCCAGACAGGTGCAATTGGCATGCAGTGAACATGTACAACAGACTCCTCTTGTGTGGTAAAGGACAATGCCATCTGTGCCCTCTTTTGTTTAGCCAAGGTATCTCGATTATTTCCATTGAAAACAATAAACGATGAAACCTCATCCGTTTAGGAAATGGCAAAAATGAACTTTGAATTCAATTATGTATTATAGTTATTCATCTAGTTCATGGGCTGAGGAATACTGTTGCCTGCAGCGGGGCCTATCATTTTGACCAAACAGTATTTGTTTAATCAGATTTTACAAATGAACTAATGGAACAATAAATACAAGGCTCTGTATTGGGCATTAGAGGACAGAATCCTGTCCTGAGTTGAGGAGCTTACAATCTAGTCGGTCATACACTTGTTGGTTTTCTGAGCAAGATAGCAGACAATGCTTCTCCTTTAAACAGCTATAACCTGAAGTCCCATGAAACATTTTTGAAGTGAGCATGTTTCTGTATCTATCTGTCCACACGTACATGCACCTCTAAAATCATAAAATAGAAACACTATCTATCTTCATTGCAAAATAAAATTAAAAATTAGTCCCATCCCAGAATCCATGGAGGAGTTTCTGAAAATACCATGTTGTTGGACAGGACCAGACAGAACACACTGATTTTTGAGAAAAGCTTCACAGCCCGAGATACAAGCATGTTCCTATTAAGGAAGTATAGGGGACTCTGATAATACCCTCCAGCCCTTCAGTTTAAAATCATGGACTCCTGGGAGATGGGCTCTAGCTGGGGTTCTCTGAAGCCCCCTGACTTGACTTTGCTTCCCATCTGTCCAGCAGAAGCTCTGAAACTCCACTGGCATGGAATCCCTCCTGATGGGTTGGTGTCTCAGGCAGGTGTGTGTGTGTGTGTATACACGTGTGTGCACAGGCATGAATATGCATGTGAGACTGTATGTGTTGTGAGTGTGTATGTGCATGTGCAGGCATGTGTTTGAGTGTGCAAGAGTGTGTGTGAGCATGCTGGTCATACATGTGTGAGTGTGCATGCTCCCACATGTGTGTAGTTGGCATGAACACTTTCCATGGAGCTCTGCAGATCTCTTTAGGGAGTCAGCTTGGGGCAGGGATGAAACAAAGCTCCAGGCTACCTCCACTGACCAGTTTGTCTTCGCTGACCCCCACCTTCCACCCTAGGTTGCTCTAAGCCCCAGGATTCTGGCTCTCCAAAGATGGATCTCTCAATCCATGACCAATGTTTCTCTTGCCTAGGATAGCCAGAGAAAATACAAGACATCCAATTAAATTTGAATTTCAGATAAAAACAAGAATTTTTAGTAAAAGTGTGTCTCAAATATTCCATAGGACATGCTTATATGAAAACATTTTGCTGTCTGTGAGATTCAAATTTAACTGGGCATCCCGTTCTGTTTGTTTGTTTCTTTGCTCTTGTTAAACACTCTACCTCTGAGTGACTGATGCGTGTAGGCTCCAGTCTCAGCAAGGCAGAGTGTTAACAGCAGGGAACCTTGGGACAAACTGCCGGGGCTCTATCCCTGACCACACCACTTATGGGCTGCAAAACCCTGGACAAGTCACCTAGCCTTGCTGGACTTGAGTTTTCTCATCTGTAAAATGGGGATACTAATAGCACACCCTTCCACGGTTTTATTGATTCAAATACCAATGGCTGGATAACAGGATGATTATTGGGTTGGTCAAGGCTGGTGTTCATTCTGGTGGAGAGTGATCAGAACAGACTTGAACTGTAGGACCAAAGCAAGTTTCTGAGCTGACCACCATATAGTCCTAATGTGGATGCATGTTCAAGAGAATACCAAGACAATATCAAGAGGACTTATCTATGATGGGTTTTTTTTTTCACAACAAAAAAATGGAATTCATGCATTAAAATATAAACAGATAAAATCTTCCAACACGCTGGCAGAATTGTAGCTCCCACATGGGAAAATGTTAATGGGAAAATAGCAGGTGCACGATTACCACGTCAGTTCCCACATGTGGTCCTGCTGGTTACTTGGCAGCCACCCTGGAAATCGTGAACGTGACCGAGACACATCTATTTTCACATGCTTGTCTGCCAGGAATAAGGTGAGAAAAAATAGTGGGATTTTTTCACTGTAGGACTTGGTCACCCAGTGCTGAAAGAGAACCAAGAGAGGGAGAAGGTGCTGGTGGCTTGTTTTACCAGCTGCAATGACCAGGCATGTCTCCTTTCCCAGACCCCACCATTCCTTGAGAATACAGATCTTGTCAAAAGTTCATTTCAAATCTCTGAACATGTGTTTGTACGTCCTGCCACCTCTTTCTTTTCTCTCCTTCCCCAACATGGATGTGTGTTCAAACACCAGTAACTTGAGAGTCAAGGGTAAAATGATGTTGAAAACAGCATCCCAACTGAGTGATGCTCATGAATAAGGAATGTGACAAAGCAATATTCATTTCATTCATTCCAATGGTTTCTTGATCTAGCCTCTAGTTCAAGCAGGTAGTGTCCTACTTTAACACTTTCCTGGGAGAGCCACTGATACAGGGATGGAGGCTGGGAGGAGATGGCTCCAGTTCAGAAAAAGATATTACCTTGCTCAGCAGTGGCCTCCATACATACTTCCCTTTCAAAAGCAAGCAGGGATTTGTGTACAATGCGTTACTGTAAGGTGACAGGATTATAATTGTCACATGCAGTTCATCAAACCAACTTCAAGGTCACACGTCATCCAGACTCACTTTCTACAGTGACCACTCATGCTTCGCATTCCACATTTGAGCTTCCCATTTCATACCATCATTCCCTGTTTTGTGTGTTAGTACCTTTAAAAGAGGTTTCTTACAACTGATGAAGTGTTATGCTTATTTGAATCTTGAGCACATAAGTAAGATATTTTCTCTAAGATTATTCTTTGTCATCCTCCTGAAGAAAAGTTATGTCCAAGGAAGACAGGCCCTTTGGGTCTTCCAGAACCTATCCATCTCTCTTTCTGGAAGAGTGTTGAATTGCTATGGGCTTGAGGATTCTTCTGTCAACTTGTTGGAGCAAGTCCTGTGTTTGGCCAGTATCAGCCATTGACACGTGGGCGTTCAGTTGGACCTTGCCAGAGATCACTGTAGAATCTGCTCAAGTCCTGAGGGAGTTCCAAGGTCAGGTCCAAGAAGACAGGGAGGGAAGAATCAGGTCAGGGTGAGTCTCAACTCAGAGCTTCATTCTTGGCTCGTGATATGGACAGTATTCCAAGGAAAGTTTTCACACTGAGCCCACCTTTCTGCTTTTTCCAAGGCTTCTGGTGTCACTCTCTTCCCTCCTCTATTCCATTGGACACTTACTGCTTCCCCTCTGCTGTTTTGAGGCAGATCTGGGGCTAGGGCTGATCTTACTGCAGATTGAATTAAGGTCACATTTGTCCAAGAGCCAGTGTTGCAATTCCGGAACTTTAAGGACCTGTAAGGGTTCAAGACATTCAGCCAGTTGCTTGAGAATTGAGTGTGTCTTGGCACAAAACCCAGTAGTGGTGACCAGGAGTCATTCTCTTCTCTGGCAGTTTTCTCCTTAAGAAGAAGGAGAAGGAAAGGAGAACACTGTGTCTTGATTGCATTGTACCTGTATTAGTAAATGCAAATCAGTTGAAAAAAATTATATATAAATCACCACCTAAGAGCTAACCATGCAAGATTTTGATGCTTAGCATTTTCTATCATCCATCTACCTACACTTTCAAAACAAAAATGGATCATATCCTTTGTGTTTTTTTTAACTATGGACAAATATGTGACAAAAATTCTTCTACTTGTGCTCTAGTTGATTCTGCCACTGGTTCTCTGGTTACAGGGGTTCGCCCCTCATCTTCTGATGAGAACCCTCATGAATAAGGAAATCTTTCCAAGAACCCATCTTCTGATGAGAACCCTCATCAGATGGAAAGATTTTGTGGCAGAGGTAAGGAGAGTTAACAGAAGAGGCACAGCTCCCCATAAGAGGCTGTCCACACTGTGGTGAGCTTTTGTGTGGGTGAATCTCCCTGTTTCTGGAGATCCTGTGATCTCATAGTCCTCACATTCCCCACCTGCATGTCCTTGTAGAAATCTCCTCAACTACAGCTTTTCCAGGACAAGGAAGCCTGGCTGGAAGCAGATACTGACGTAATCCAATAAGCTTGCCTTTCTCCCCTTTTTGTTTTTTTAAGTATTGAAAGTGACCTATTTAGAAATCTATTGATTTGTCATATGCTGAAACCAGTTGATTAAAGGTAGCCAGTGATCCTAATCCATACTGTAATGTGCTTCTACATAATTTTTTTCCCCATGTCAAGTGTATTTTACTGTGGATGAGCCTCAGAATGGACGGTGTTCAGGGTTAGCCTTGGTGGGATCGTGGATCAGAAGTCAGGTCATCTTTTGCATCAGAACAATCAACCTGAGCACTTAGAGTTGGGTTAGCACAATAGGGACTAAGAGTAGGAGTCTGAAGTGAATTGGGAAATCAAAACATGCTTGTAAAGCTTCCAGGACCGACCAGACTCAGGGCTCTAGTCTGTGATTCAATCTCTCTTCCTGGCATTTAGAAATGTGTCTCCTTGTTGAATGCCTTTTACCTGCCAAGGCTGGGTCCTCTCCTCTAAATAGTTGATGGATGATTCATCAGTTTAAAAAAAGGGGGGGTGCTTAATGAATGGAAGTGCTGTTATCTGTCTTTACATTTTACATTATGGTAGCTTCTCTTGTTTCCAATCATGCTGACAGAGGCAAGGTAGTTTCCAGGGGCAAACTGGACAGCAGGACTGTGGGACCTCATCTTCCCAAGTCAAGCAAGAGCCTTGTGTAAATGCTTGAGGGTTGAATCTGCTCAGCAGTAAACCCATTCCCTCCAGTCATCACCACCACATGGACCCTCCAGTATGTGCCGTTGTTTGCCGTGTGTCTGTGTAAAAGTGCTTTCTTGCTGTGGTCCCAGGAAGGACAGCAAGCACCAGGAGCCCTCCGTCCCAGTGGAAGACAAATGGAACAGCTAGCACCTCAGGATGGAATGGATAAATCCCTTAGAGGTGACAGAGAGGATGGAGTTGTTTGGAGTAGTGGACCAAGAACTTGGCACCATAGAGGAGAAGTTTATTCGTTCCACAGTCAGGAGATAGAGCTGGACGGAAAAGAACAAGATGTCCAAGAGAGCCAGGGCACTGGGTCCTGGAGAGCTGCTCTGCCAAAGACCGTAAGTTTAGGGAGGACTATGGTCGCAGGTGGAAGGAGACAGGATACAGACTTCTCACGGGGCAGTCATTGGTAAGAAGGATCCAGCTTTGAGTAAAATGAATATGGGTATCCCAGCTTTTGGAAAGTTCATGTGACACCACTTCATTTTTACAAAAGACCTAATGCTAGTACCTGTTTTCATTAACTGAAGGAAATCCAATAGGATTTTTGTTTTTATGAAAAAAGGTGAAAATCAGCAATAATGAAGCATTCAGCAGTGGTTTGCAGTGAGCAGTTATAGAGGTAGCATGCACCCTGACTGGTGAGAGGAGCCCCGTCCAGCTCCTTCCCCAGAAACCACTTTCAGCTGCCAGAGCCTTGAGCTGTGTCTGAGCATCTGCGCTTTATCTCGATTTATTTTGTGCATCCGTTAACAGGATATACCCTAAGGTATCAGAAGAGCCTAAAAGAGGTGATTTGGGGGGTCTTGGAATGCTCAAAACTTTTTCCATGTAAGTTAATGCCAGTTGCTTCTTTGCTGTATTCTCTTTCACTTTATGGAAGTTTTTATAGAATGCTGTACTTTCGGATACTGAAGAAAACTTGTGTTAAGAATTTGGGGAGGCCCAAGGTAACTTGTAAGGAAAGTGGAAGACAGGAAGTATAGCACGTAGAGATGTGAATACCTAGCTGGAAAGAACTGTACATCTCTGGACAAATGTCCTTGTAGAATTCCCCTACAACCCTGTCCTCTCTGCCTCTTACATTCTCTGTCCTCTGGATGAAAGATACTTTCAGAAGACTGTTGTCTTAGTGAACGGAAGCAAACCCATTCCATAATTCTTATCCAGAACAATTTAAGAATACTTCCTACAGGAAGTTTCTAAGAAACTAAAATTTATTTTAGAAAATTTCCCAACCATTTCTTCTTTTTCTTCCCTCATTTTTCTAGATCAAAGTGCCTCAAAAAATTCTGAAATGTTATATCCCCATACAGTATTTTAGACTGCATCTAATGTGGTCTAAAATCACCTACCTCCAAAGCACTGTGTATCTTACCCTTAAATATAACCTCATGGAGATTTTTAAAACTGTTCTCATAGAAATTGAAGAAGTTTGCATTATAGACATCACTGAACACAAGAGGGAACTTATTGTCTAAATACTGGGATTTTTGCATACTTAAGATGTATATCAACACCTGCCAAAAAGAGTTGAGTTCCTTCCCCTCTTACTATGCTGTCTGAAAATCAGCTTTATAAGGCTGCTCTTTTTTCTTCCCTTCGTTTCTTCTTTCCCGGCACCCACCCCCGCACGCTTTCCTTATTTCTTACTAACAAAATAGCTTCAACCTCTGTGACTTGCTTAACAACTAGCTGATAACTTTAAACAAGCCACTCATGGTATCTTTCAAGGTCTGGATTTTGTCAGATAAAAATTTTAAAGTTTGGGGCCCATCTTCAGTGCTCCTGATATTGCAAAAACCAATATATATTTATCACAAAAATCTTGCAATTCCAGGGCCAGGAGAAACCCTTGAGAGAAACTCTTTATATTTGAGCAAACCCAGATCCAGGGAGCAGAAGTGACTTTTCAGAGTCACATAGAAATCCTGTGGCAGAGCTGAGATCAGAATGTGGGTTTCCATCAGCCAACATGGATTTGATTTTCCAGTATGATGTATTGGACTTGATTTTAACAGCAACAAAATTCAGGTTGTCATTAAATTTTCTCATCTCTACTGTGTTCATTTTTCAAATAGAAAAAAAAAAAGCATCTTTTTTCTCAAGCCACTCAGCACAAACGGAAATTACATCTCTCATTGTATTGTTAGATATAACATGATTAGATTTAAATATTAATTACATACCCTATTGTCTCCTGGATTGAAATGATTGCTAATAAATTTTTGAGATCTTCTTGAGTGATTAGATACCATGAGGTTTAACAGCTTTTTTTTTTTTTAATTTTTAATCATCACTTGAAACTTCTGAGGCTCTCCAATGGATATTGGTTTCTTTCAGTAAAGTTGCTGGAAAAGAGTCATTTGTGAGTCATGCCATTAATATGCCATCGGAGATAAAGAATGTTCCTGTGTGTTGTTGCATCATATGTGTAGCTTTGTTCTTTTGTTCTTCCTTCCCCTCAGTCTCATGCTGGGAGTGTGGCTTTCTTAGGAAAACAGCAGTTTACTCACTATGCTGTCTTAGCCAAGACTCAAAGTCACCTGAGCACCAATGCCAGCAGAATCTTGGCAAAGCCACTGATAACCACTGAACTCTCTGGGGGAAAGTTTTTCAAAGACCAGTTGACTTTTAACCCCATGTTCTCAGCTTCTTGTCAGTGAGACTCATGGTGCTAGATGAGAGGAGGGAGGCAGACCAGGAAGAATTTCAGGAAACCTGGAACTCAGAGGGAGATGAACAAGACCCTGAACCCCAGGCTCCATACAGAAGCAAACCCTCAACAGACAAAATCAGCCTTGATATACATCCTTGGGATTGCCCTGAATAACATGCAGGTGAATATAAATTCAAAATTAATTCTAAAACATGCAAAGAAATAAGTCACGGCGAGGAAAAGGAGCAAATAACAAACAGAATGAGTCCCCTCAAGTACTTCAATAATTGTAATTATCATATACAGACCATCACATTACTATTTTTATTTGAAGAAATGAAATACTATGAATGACCACAAACAAGGGACAACAGAAATTTCTAGGAATAGTTTTTTAATAATCAAATTTTACAAGTTATAACTGATAAAACAAGGAACTCAATAGATGGGTTACGAGTAGATTAAATACAGCTGGAGAAAGAATCACAAAGCATAGAAAGAATTGGCCAATGTTGAGCACGGAGAAATGAGATAAAAAATGTGAAAGAAAGGTGAATAGACACAAACTAGGGAGTGAGGAAGTATGACCTGTGTCTAAGCAGAATTCCAGAACAGAGAGAATGAAAAAGGAGAAGTGTTTGAAGAGATAATGGCTCAGGACTTTCCACAACTGACGAGAACAAAAATCCCCAGTTACAGAGAATACAATGAAGCCCAAGCTGGTTAAATAAAAAGATACCCACACTATGCCAGATTACAGTGAATACAGAAAATTCAATGAAATATAAAAGATCCTGAGAGCAGCCAGAGAGAAGAAATAGCCAAGCTACAGGAGGAAACTGGGTTTACTAGAGATGCATTATTAGCCACAAGGAGGCCAGAGAGCATATGATGATCCTTTCAAAGCACTGACTTCGGATAGCCAAACTGGCAAATTAAATTTCCAAAAACAATTGCAAATTCCACAGAATTTTACAGACACACAATAGTCGTACTGCTAAGAGACTTTAACAAAAAGGACTCCAAGTTATGTTCTCCAGGAAGAAAAAATGATTCCAGAGAAAAGTTGTCGGATGTTGAAAAAATAGTGAGTAAAGTAATTTTTAAACAAGTGGCTACATTTTAAAAAGTCTATATAAAACAACAACAACAACTTAAACAAAGGACAAAATGCTTGAAAAGCAATAATGGCTAAGTCTGGAGGTGGAATGATTGCTTAGGAGTGGTCAAGCTATTAAGTTTAGATTGGAAGCTTGGTAAGTCAGAATTCCAGATGTGGCAGAGAACGAAGGAGGGAGAGTTGGAGGGGGGAAGGGAGAGGGATGGGAGAGGAGAGAGGGGGAGGGAGGGGAGGAAAGGGAAGAAGGGGGAGAGGTATCTGGGAAACACTGGCTGTAGGAGACCATGGGAGGGACTGGGACAGAGGGAAGGAGAGAGGGAGGGAGGGAGGGAGAGTGATAGGAGGAGGGAACTGGAGGGAAAGAGGGAGGGAGAAGAAGGGAGAAGAAGGGAGAGGAAGAGGCGGAGGGAGAAGGAAGGAGAGAGTTTCATTTTCAAGTTGCAAGAGGAGAAAATGGAATCAACAACAACAAATCAACTTATTCAAACAGAAGAAAAAAAACAAATAAAGAATTAGCAGGGCAAATAGAAAGCACAAAGTAAAGTAAAGATGAAAAATAAGGCTTCATATATAGTAACTGTGGTAGGTTAAAATGAACTAAACTTCCCACTGAAAATACAGAGTTCCAGTTTCACATAATAAAAAAATCTACAATGCCCTATTTAAACACTACCCTCTTAGAGCATGAGAATACAGCAAGCTAAAAGAGGGCTACAAGGCAAATACTAAAGGAATCTGGAGCAGTTATAAAAATAGAAAAATTATTACTAGGGATAATAATACTCACTTTATATTGCTGTGACAATCCTGAGTTTATGTTATCCTAAATAACTACAAATATATATGGCAAGAACTGAGAGACTATAGAGAGACACTGAGATATTCTCCACCAGAATGGAAAGTGTGACCTACCTTTCTCAGTAACTGATGTGTCAAATAGACAACAACATTAGTATAGAGATACAAGACTCGTCCAATGCTACTTCACAAACTCTGTTCAATAGATGCCCAGATATCCTGGCATTCAACAATGGGGAAATGCACATTCTTCTCAAGTACAAATGTATTATCTATAAAAATTGAATATGCAATAGACCATAAAGAAAATCTCAGAACTTAAAAATTTTTTAAAAACCACGCCTTACAGATTATGTGCTTTGACAACAATGCAAATTTGTTAGAAATTAAAATACACATTTCTCTAAAATTTAAAGTCCCATGTGTTCCATATGGCTGGGAAACACTGGCTGAAATCCAGTTTAATAATGATAACGGAGGGGAGAAGGAGGAGGAGAATAATTTTTCAGCTGCAGAAGTTCTCATAAGCCTTCATCTACTAATAAGTATACCATTGTCATCTAGGCGACAGTGTTTAATGCAATGTTTCATATGTTCATTTTACCATACAATTTTCTACTCATGGAGTGACTCATGGGACCAAAGTTCTATGGAAAACACTTTGGGAAACATTGTTCCAAGGCTCCCCTAGGGTTAACTTCACATAAACCATATTATTTCTATTAACCCTATGTCACTTGCTCGGACAACCACATGGCTGGATACGACATCTGACGTCAGAATCCCTCTTCTGATCAAACCACACGCCGAAGCTGCTGATGAGAAGCATCACCAGACCTTCGACAGCACATTACAAGGAACAGAACAGAAGCCCTTCACCAGGAGGAAGCCATGCGCAGTGAGGAATATCTGTGTCTTAAAAGCGTTCTCATCTTTCAAGACCCTCGCGCCACTCAAATCTGCGTCAAAGCTCTGAGACCCACTGTACGATCCCTCGAACTACTTCTCAAACTTGTCAGGACAACAATGACTCTCTTGGGTTTGACCCTCATCCAAAAGCCTCACTTTCTAGACAGTTAAGAGACCTGACTTTTTTCCAGCTCAGTGAGTCTGTGACAGGACGATGAATCACTGTGCGGTTGAAGAGTTAATCTATTATGTTGCCTGCAGCACTAAGCCATTTCTGCCCCTTTCCGGGGCTTTCTCACATACCCTCCCTCTTGCATTGAGAGAATTCATTAGTTCTGCTTTGTCAGGGGCTGTGTTAATGAGCAACCAGATGGATCGGAGGGATAGAAAAGCAGTGAACCCCTTCTGGGGCTGGGGCAGCTCTATCAGTGGGTTTTTGTTTTTGTTTTTTTTTCTACAGGAATTCAAACGCTCCAGGGTAAGAAAAAGCTCACACATCATGAGTTCACTTAACTGTGTTTTCATACATCTGAGGAGATATATATATATATATGTTAACTCAGAGTGATAATTTTTAAAAGTTGTCCAAATGGGGCACCTGGATGGTTCCGTGGGTTAAGCCTCTGCCTTCAGCTCTGGTCATGATCTCAGGGTCCTGGGATCGAGCCCCACATCGGGCTCTCTGCTCAGCAGGGAGCCTGGTTCTCCCTCTCTCTCTGCCTGCCTCTCTGCTTACTTGTGATCTCTCTCTCTCTGTTGAATAAATAAAATAAAATATTTTTATTTTTTATTAATTTTATTAACTTATTTATTCATTTATTAAATTAATTTTATTAATTTCCAAAAATTCTTGATAGTCCTCCATCCAAGAGATGGAGCACAATTCTCTTTCCCATGAGTGTGGGTTGAACTTAGGGATTCATGAATGAATAGAATATGGCTGAAGTCAAGGGATGTCACTTCTGAGATTCAGTTACAAATGAAGTTGTGATCCTCTCTTAGGTGTGCTCACTGGCTCTCTCTCTCTCTCCCTCTCTCTCCTACGTCTCTTACTCTAGGGGAAGCTGTGTCACCAGCACTCCCTGGAGAGGTCCGCTGGGAAGAGAGAGACTCCTCCTGTGACGGCCACATGAATGATATTGAAGGCAAGCCCTCTAGTCCCAGTCAACCTTCAGAGACTGTAATCTGTGTCAACAGCGTTACTGAAATCTTGTGAAAGAACCTGAGCCAGAACCACCGAGCTAAGCTGTTTCTGGATTTCCGACCCTCAGAAACTATGAGCTCATAACTGCCTATTGTTTTAACAGGCTAAGTTTGAGGTAATTTGTTATGCAGCAGTAGATAACTAATATACCCAGTGATCAGAGCTGTTGAGGGTACAGGGAAGCCATCTTAGGTAATGTGTAACTACTTCACATGCCTGGGGCTGTATTGGTCTGGCGGGGAAAGGAATTCCCTATAATTAGAAGCCTCACTAACTGGAAAGGAGGTAAGGATAGAAGGAAGCTCATAAGATACAGGAATGGTCCTGCAACTCAGCTCTACCAAAACCAGACCGAAGGGGCAGGGTCCTGGCCATAAGGACAGAGTTGTGGGGTGGACAAAATGTCAGACATGGAGGCAGTGTTGGCAAAGGTGTTGATGAGGATTGTCTTATCTGTGACAGATCCTGCTGTGATGAGGGTGTGGAGAAGCCTGAGTACCAGTGTTAGGTTTGGTTTGCTGGTGACTATGGCTATGGTGGTGATGAGGAAACTGGACCAACTCCAATGGGCTCCACCAAAGCTTCGCCTGGGGGTGCTGGCAACAGTGGTGCAAAGAATTTTGCAGAACATGAAAAGGAGTTGGCTCATCGATGCCTAGACCTTTAAGCAGGATGGACTAAAGTCTGGTGTGAGTGGTCTTGATTTCTCCTTCCCACAGAGGATGGTAAGTTCACATTTGAACATGTGGATTGGAATTTCAAAATTAAAACCTAAGGTGTACCTATTCTTTTAAAATTGGGTGTTACTTAAACATTAAGAAACTAGATGTCTGTATCTTTTTCTTTCTTTTCTTTTTTTCTTAAGATTTTATTTTTAAGTAATCTCTACGCCCAACATGGGGCTCTGAGACAAGAGTCACAGGTTCCACCAACCAAGCCAGCCACGCAGAAAGAGACCTTTCTTTATCATCTCTCTGATAATTTATTTTGAGACTTCATGAAAGAAAAATAAAACAGATTAGAAACGTTTAAAAATCTTAAAGAACAAAATTTTAATAACTGCTGCCACAAGGTCTACCTCCCAAATTCCTATTTCATGAAAACTAATTCTGACGTGGTCTTGTAATATTTGTCTGAAAAAAAAATTCAACATGGAATCAGTTTTCCGTTCCTGATGGGTTCGTTGTTCAAGTGACATCAAGGTGACATTGTAACAATATTTTTTTCTGGGGAAAAGAATTGATTCATTGTTTTAAAACCTGTTCCAAGAATAGATTTTCACTAATAATCGAGTTTCATTAACAACAAAAACATAGTGACATGACATTATGTGAGAATAGACGTTTACCGTCTATTTATCTGTTTCTTCAACAGATGTTTGCTGGAGGTCCACCATGTGTCAGTCAGTGTATAAAAGACCTAGAAGGTGAGTTGTAAATAGCTTGAAACTGAATGTTTGTCAGGAGGAAGGCAAGCATAGTGATGATGAAGATGCTCCCTGTTGCTATTGAATGCTAATATTACTCAGTACTTTATGCCCAGAGCCAGGCTAAGTACTGCACAGTCATTAGCTCACAAGATTGTAACAATAACACTATGAAGTTGTTACAACTCCGATTCTCATTTTGCAGATTAGAAAAAGAGGCTTATTAAATTAAATTAATTTTCCCAAAACATACGTATAGACTGGAGCCTATATTGACAAGCAAGATCTGATTCCAAAGCCTGTGTTTTCATTTTTATATCAGAAGGAGAGAGAGGAAGGGAGCTGTGTGCACAGAGAGAATAGTATTAGATGCTAGATAAATTTCATAATTAAAATTAGCACATGGAAGCCATAAAGAGAAGAAGCACCCTCTGTGATATGGAGAAGCAGCTGAGAAGTTCTCTCAGAATGCAGATGAGAAGGACAAAATGTGAAGCACTGGAGACTGTGAAGGGTATCAGGGTAATTGGAATTTCTGTGGAAGAGATCAGAAGCCATGGAAAAAAGGAATAATATATGAAAGAATAAAAATTCCTTTATTTAAGAAAAACTCGATTCTGCACTTTGAAAAAATTCATTCAGTACAGACTAAAATTACCCAAAAGATAGGAGCAATAAATGTGTTCTGTGTATTTTTATCTTAAGTGAAAAACAAGAAAATGCACAGATCCTAAGTGTTTGGTTCTATAAGTTTCAACGCACAAATAGAATAGAAAATAATTCCCAAATCCTAGTAAATGCCTTCATGCTCCCTTAATCATTCTTACTCCCAGAGGCAACCACCATTCTAATTTCTCTCACTATAGATTAGTGTTGCCTATACTTGAACTTCATATAGATAGAACTATATGGTGTGCAACTGTTGGGCTTCTTTTCTCCCCATATGTCTTCACAATCCATCAGTAGTTTATTTCTTTCTATTGCTGAGACATACTCCATTGTATGAATAAACAACAATCTGTTTGTCCTTTCTCTTGCTAATGAACATTTGAATTGCTTCCGGTTTTTGACTATAATAAATAAAGTTGTTCTGAATGTTCTCATATGAGGCTTCTTGTAGACATATGTTCTCACTTCCCTTGGGTAAGTACCTAAGGGAGGATGCACTGAGACAGGACGAGCTTGTGTTCAACTTCACAGGAAACCATCCAGAGCTCTAAAAAGCGGTTGTGATTTTTATACTCTTACCAGTAGTGTCTCAGAGTCCTAGGTGCTCCATATTCCGGCCAACTTTTGGGGCTCTTGGTATTTTTCATTTTAGTTTGGGTATGAAGTGACATCTTGTTGGTGGTTTTAATTTTCACTTTCCCGAAGACCAGTGACACTGAGCATCTTTTCCTGAACTAACTGGTCATTGTCTTCCGTGGTGTCTGTTCAAATCGCTGGCCCATTTTTAATATCATAGCCTCTCACAGTAAGCCAGGTGAGAGGTTATGAAGACCTGAACTAAGGTTTTCATAATGATGATAACAGAATGACATGAGAGTGAGGGAGGGCAAAGTGAAAACTGATCATTGAGGGTCTGTTGTGATGGATAATGGTGGTAATGGTGAGTTCATTCAGACACCGGGGCTTGTGGTCCTAACCATTTCAACACTCCTACCATGATTCAGAAGAAATCTTAGAGGAAGTCTTCTTTACACCTGGTCTTCATCCAACACCCACTCCAGCCTCTACTGTCTACATCATCACATCCCTGATAATCTGAGGTAACCTACGTGTCTCATGGGCTCAGAAGTTCTAGGAGGTCTCCATGGGAGATTTTTTTAAAAAGAGTTAAATTTTCAAAGTCAACAAAAGCTTCTCTAGTGTTTTGTGTCATGTTTATGCCCCCCTAACACCTGTGTTTAATTTGGTTTGGATTTCTGTAAAAAAAAAAAAGAATTTCAAAAATAAATAAATAAATAAATAAATTTATTAAAAAAAAAAAAAAGAATTTCAGGGGTACCTGGATGGCTCAGTGGGTTAAAGCGTCTGCTTTCGGCTCAGGTCATGATCCCAGGGTCCTTGGATCAAGCCCCACATCCGGCTCTCTGCTCAGCAGGGAACCTGCTTTCCTCCTCTCTCTCACTGCCTGCCTCTCTGTCTACTTGTGAGCTCTCTCTGTCAAATAAATAAATAAAATCTTAAAAAAAATTTTTTTAATAAAAAAAAAAAAGAAAAAAGAATTTCATCATGTAATCTCCAATAATCCTGCCCCAGAACAAGGCCTTCCTTGGGACTGTTGAAATCATGACTCTTGTATATTCTAAAGAAACATGGGTGTCTCTTTCTTGGAGTTATCCGTCATCTATGTTTAATGATGTTTTTGCCTAGTTATTATGGAGACCAACCTGTGGATAGAGTGAGTCCACTTCTCATTACCCAGAACCTTTGCATCATGGAAGTGTTTATGCCTCGTTTAGAACGAGCTTAGTCATAGTGAGCTTGCACTTCATGAAGCCATGACGAAAATCTCTCTTTAAAAGCCTTTTCTGAGTCATTTCCAGAAAGATCCTGATGCCTTGTTGGTTTCCACTTCCCATTTTTCCCCTTCATTTGAGTGTGTGTTTGAACACATGCCTCATTATAAATGCTTTTGGATGGAAGTTGCCAGAGCAGGAAGCATAAAATGAGCTCAGTCAGCTTTATTATATAGAGGTTTGCTTTCACTTAGTCATTAATGTGCAAATGATGGAATTCCCATTGGTTAGATCCAAGAAATACATTTGCATAAAATGAAGCAAATATGAATTGCATTTTGGATGGTGTGAAAGAGAACAGCCCGGAGTCACTTAGATTGCAGCGTGTACACCATGAACTCATAGGTTGTGATCTCAGTGTGCTGTTTATTTCTGTGGTGTCTTGCTCCATTTTGCCTTGAGAAGTATGGGGAGACATGTAATACCAAACTGTAGTATAACACTTATTGTAGCAGTTGATTGAAAAAAAAAAAAACCCAATATCATGATATTTTAACAATAGAGACAAGAAACCAACTCTAACTAACTTCTGAATTCTCAGAAGCAGAAAATGTTGTACAGGGATAGAAGCAGAGCTCATAGAAGTAATACCTGAAAATTTTTCTTAGCTAAAAACAGATACAAGCCTGCAAGTTGAAAGGCCTAGCAACACCAAGAAAAATAAGTAGAAGGAGATTTATAGACCTTGAGGATGTGTTTTAAGGCTGAGGGGATCTTATTCTTAGCACCTAGGTTGAGCATTTTAAAGGTAAACATACAAGTCAGATTGACTTCAAACTTATCTTCTGTAGGACAAAGTGCTAAAAACCAACATATCAGTATCTCTACAGTTCTGAGGGAAAATTACTGTAACCCGATTCTTTAGCTTACCAAGCTATTGTTTATGTGTGAGAGTAACATACGATTCTCAGATATAGAGGAACTTTAAAAGTATACCGTTTTAGTTTGCTACTGTTGCCATAAAAAAAACCACCACAAACTTCATGGCTTACACAGTACAGATTTATTCACTTACTGTTCTAGCAGTGAGACATCCTAGAATCAAGGGCTGCATTTCTTCCAGAAGTTCTAGGGGAGATTCTTTGCTTTGCCTTTTTCAGTGCCTAGAACTCATCCACATTCTTGGTCTTGTGGTTCCTTCTTCTGTCTTCAAAGCTAGCATTGTTGCATCTCTGACCATTCACCCATTCACCCAACTCCCTCTGATGTTCCTGTTCTGCCTCTCTCTCCCATTTAAAAGGACTCTTGGGATTACATTGGGCTAACCCAAATGACCCATAATATCCTCACCTCAAGATCCTTAATTTAATGACATCAACAAAGTCCCTTTGTCATGTAAGTTAATCTGTTCACAGGTCCTGAGAATTAGGATATGAACATCTTCTGGGGGTAAGAGGCATTATTCTGACTACCACGTATACCAAACAAACCCCTTCTTGAAAAAAGGTACAGATCATATAAATCTAAAATTCTGTGTCTAGGGGTGCCTTGGTGGCTTAGTTGGATAAGTGTCTGCCTTCAGCTCAGGTCATGATCTCGTGATCCTGGGATGGAGCCCCACATCGGGCTCCCTGCTCAACAGGAGTCTGCTTGTCCCTCTCCCTCTGCTCCTTCCCCTGCTCATGTTCTCTTGCTCACTCACTCTCTCAAATAAAGAAACAATAGCTTAAAAAAATAAAATTCAGTTGGAAGAAAACATAGGAGAATAGTCAAAAAATTTTGAAAACAGAAAAGTAATGATTAGAACATACCCTAATAATCTCTAAAATTGTAGAGCTACAGTATAACTGACACCAGAACAGACAGATTGAAAGTCCACAAATAGGTCCAAACATCCACATGAATTTAAAGCAATGAGAGAATGAGAAAGAAATCTGATACAAGTTGTTAGGAAAACTAACAAATCATTTGAGGGGGGATGAAAGGTTAAAACCTAAACTTGTATCTTATGTCCACAGAGAGTAAAGATTTAAATATACATATTTTTAAAAATGAAACCATGAAACTATTGGAAGAAAATTTCATTTTACTTATCTATTTTTGACGATTTTATTTTTAAGTAATCTCTACATCCAATGTGACACTCAAACTTCAACCTGGAGATTAAGAGTCACACACTCCATGGACTGAGCCAGTCAGGTGCCCCTACTGGGAGAAAATTTTAGTGACTAATTCTGTAATTTTAAAATAAACATGAATTTCTAACTATAACTCCCAAGCCAGAAACCCTTAAAGGAAAACAATGGATGTATATGAAAACATAAACAGCTAACTAATAATAAAAATGATTTCTACATGACCAAAATAGTTGAAAGACCTATGATAAGTTATTTATAACAAAACTGGTAAAAGTTAATATTCTTCTTATATAAAAAGCTTTTACAAATCAATAATTAAGAGACAAGAGAAAAGTGGGCAAAAGTGGGCTAAATAGACACTTAGGAAAAAGAATTGAACAGAACAAGCATGAAAAGAGTACCTGTCAGAGGAACTGGTGATATTTTTTTTTTCAGAAAGTACCAAATAGGAGAAATCAATGGGCCATAAGTCCTGATTATGTAGAGATGCTAATCACAAATCATGCAAACTTCAATTATCATGTTCCAGTCTGCCTCTAAAAGCAGAAACAGGTAAAGATTATCCTACCTGAAAATCCCGATGATTTTTTTGTTTTTTAGACAGTATTCTGTTTTAGTGTGTGATTTTAATTGGTTCAAACTTTCCGCAAGGTAACAACATTTAATAGAATCTCAGATGTGTATATTCTTTGTAGCAGCAAGTATAATTCTTCACCAGGTGGCTGGAATAATGCCTTGACCAGCAGGGGGGAGTTATGCAGCTCCTATTTGCTCTCCCCACTATTGATGATGGGCAGGGGGACACCTTGTTTTCATTTAACACATTCCTTCCCTTACTCCCTCCTGCTCCCTACTTCTCCTCTCCATCATACGTGCTGACCCAGGAGATCCCTTTAATTCACACTCAACTATTGCGAATTCAAGGATGGGGAGGACAGTCGTGGTTCTGTGAGAACAGTCTGAGTGTGGGCAGGCATAATGCACTCGCCCCAGGCTGGGGCTGGCAGAGCGTGAGGCAGCTAAGACCTTCCATTCATGGGCAGTCTCCTCTCTTGTTAGGTCTCCAAACAGAGCAAAGTCCCTTTTTTTTCTGAGTTTGGAAAGAATTTCACTCTTTTCTCTCTCTTTCAGGAATATTTAGGAAGTTTCTCTCCTTGGCCATCAGTGGGAAAAAAGAAGGGTGGTGGTCGGGGTGTGTGTGTGTGTGTGTGTGTGTGTGTGTGTGTGTGTGCGCGCGCGCGCACGCTTATCTTAGTTAAACCTGAAATTCAAAAAGCAAATACTCTTAGATAAATTCTAAATCATAGCATTTGGCATCATAACAGCCTATGTGTGTGCATGTGTGGGTTTTTTTTCCCCCCTTATAATTAGAAGTTTACACCTTTGAGGATTCAGGTCGGCTGCTCCCGTGGGAAATAGAGTCTGGCATCTTAAAGGAATTAGCTGCTGCTTAGCCAGCATACATCAAGAGCAGAAAATACATTTAAAATAAATTAATCCTTTACATAATTAAAATACTAATGCTGACTCTAGGGCATGTGCCTTCACTTATATACACAAACACTTTCTCATCCAAAAATCAGACATTTTTTATTAACAACAGTTCAACTTCAAAAGAGCATGACAAATTCATATCTACAGATTCAAAGTTTAAAACCTCAGGAGACTCCAATCCACTGTCTTCTATTGCCCAATCTTGTCCCCACACCAGCCCCTATAATTGACTAGCCCAATGGGCAGGTGTAAATTCTAAGACAGATGCAGGAAAGGCATCAATGTGAATCAACTTTATTCTTAACAAAGCCGAGTAAGAGTATCAGAGATTCCGGAATATTCTCTTCCATGTGCTACAGTTTCCTGTCCACATTAGGCTCTCATGTCGTTAATTGAAGGGGTGTCTGTGCAGAGAGACGATGTGCCAGATGGCCTCACCCTAGACGGTCCCTGCTGTTGGCCTGGTTCCACCCGTCTCCTCCTGGCTCTCAGATTTCATGTCTTCACTGTTCCTGAGAATCCAGCTCCCTCTTTAAAGTGGAAAGTGATACAATAAGATGTATTCATGATTATGTTCAAATGCATTGATGGCCATTTCTGACCCCCACAAAGCAGCAGGAAAGCCTACGGGTATTTTTATATAATGACTCACAAAATAGAAAGAAAGCCTTCACTAACTTTGCACACTTGCCTATAATTGCGCTAGCCCTGCATTCTCATTAGAATATAATCATCCTGTTTTTCATTTGCTTAAGCTGCCATCTCTGCTTTTCCATTGTGAAGGGTGGGGAAGACTTGATTACTTGCTTCAGTGTACGAAGTATAATTTTCCCAAAAAGGCTACTTATACAGACGCATTTTCCATCAGGGCTCCAGAGCCCAGAACAAAATTTTGATTAATAGTCCGTCAAGGGTTTCAACATATGGTTCAGTGTTCAAAGGATTTTAGATAAATCCACTAAAGAAGATACAACTCTGGTTATGAATAAAATAGTATCTGGCTTTCTGGCAGAACTGTAGCCAGTTTAATATACAGACACCGGATACCCTCACATAGGTGGAAAGTGTCTTGCAGGCAGGGACCTAGGGTTCCTCAAAGGGTATCTCTAGCATGTGACAGTGCCCTGGACACACTGAGGACAATAAGCATTAAATGAAATGTTGCTCAGCCTGATGAAATATGTAGAAACCGTGTGCAGAAAATCAACAACTTCGGACAGATTCTCTGAAGACCATGTTCCTGCTGGTGCTGCCCATCATTACATAAACTAGTTAAATTCTTTACTGGGCCCATTCAGTCAGCAAACATGCACTGAGCACTCACTCTCTACTACATCATGACCCTGGAAATGATAAACAGCTCATCAGCAGAATCCATTTCTTCTTTTCTCTGAGTCATTTCCCTGTCTCCCTCACTGCAAAGGCCATGTGGTTGGTTCTATCTAGCAAGTGGAAAATGAAGGAAACTGTCTCTCTTCAGGCTGTCCTTTGGAGTTCCTCAGTCCCCTCCCAGTTGGCTGGATAAGAAACAACATGGCAGCCATGGAAGCCGTGTGCTGAGGGTGGGAGAGCCTTCTTCAGCCTGATTCCCCAAACACCCCACCAAACTGAGCACCTGCCCACGACTGTTAGGTGAAAAGAAAAGAGCTTCTATCGTCCTGAACCCAATCCCAACTAAAACATCAGAGATACAAGGTGAGAGGAGATGTTGCCCTGCCTGTAGGGGGCATCTAACCCCAGTATGGACTTCAATGGGCCGAAGACCACCATATGGCCCTTATGCCTCCACAGAAGAGTATCACACACAGAAAGAGTCCCTCCATGACACCTGCTCCAAGATCAGCAGACCCTTTATGAAAAGACCCTGGTTGGAGACCAGTAGCCAGAGATGGCCTGCCCTCTGGGATGAACCAACTGCTGCAACCGGCCAGATGTGGGATGTGCACATCAAAGGATGGGTTTGTGAGAGGCCAGACAGATGACTTGATGACTGATCCCTCATGTCTCAGGCAAGTAGATCAGCAAGTGTTCGCCAAGGGGACACTCCCTAACAGAACCCTTCTGACCAAGGCCCACCTCCTCCACTTAAGGCCTGCTGTTTGCTTACAGCCAAACTGTTTCCAGTATATTCATTTGAAGGACCTTGGTATCCTCCACTTTGAAAATACTTGCATATGTGTTTCTGCCTTAGTCCTCTAAATGACCTTGTTGAGCCGTGAGGCAAGTTGGCTCAAGGTAATATGGCTGGTGGAGATTTTGGAACTCAAATGTTCTGACACCTGATTCATTCAATGTCCTCCCCACTGGGTCAAGCTCTAGTTTTATGTCAGGGCTTGGGACACACTTTCCTCTATAGCCCCCAGTATTTTTTAATACCTTCTGTGAACCCATGAACCAGCAGCAGATTTGAGTTTGACCGGAGAGCCAGGAGCACACAATTGATGCTCCGCCCCACCCCAACTACTGCACCACCCGGAGACAGCATCTCAGCTATGCAGAGCTTTGGGAAAATGTCACGGGTAAGATTTAAATGTCACAGTATCAATCTGGGTCTCGTGTTCAGTTCCCCAGGCAGCATACAAATGAGGAGGACCTAAGGATCATAAAAGTTTGCCAAAAAAAAAAAAAAAGAGAGAGAGAGAGAGAGAAAGAGAGAGACGCTGAGCTATTTGTTAAGAATGTCAGGGTGATACTGATATATTTCACTGAGGTTTCACTGGTATATTTGAATTTTAGTTTCCATAGAAGTTAGACCCTCAACCATTACATCCCCCTCCTTTTTGCACCTCACAAATATCCCCTTCACATTACTTACTTCAATTCAATAAATATTTACTGAGCACCTACTAAGGGAAAGGCTCGCTGCTGTCTACCTGCTATCCATCTCTATGATGGCACTATGTCAAATCAGGAAGATAATTCTTTACAAACATAGAAATTGATCGTTCCTGCGTTCTTCAGTCTTCTGGAGGCTGTCTCCATTAACATCCAAATGAAACCACCTGAGTCCCCACCACTGATAGAAGGAAGTCAGCACTGTGCCTGGGATCTGAAGGCAGGGAATGAAGAGCAGCAAATGTCCTATTACCACTCACTACAGATGAATGCTACAGGCCCAGCTCTCAACGCAAAAGATTACCTCTCCTCCAGCAACTTCATTCATATATGTCTTTAGCAAGTGTCTATGGAATTCCTACTAGTTCCCAGGCATGGTACTGCATGATGAATAAGACAGAGAGCCCTGATCTTGTGACCGTGTCTCTTATAATCTAGGAAAAGACCCAGACAATTTACTAACCAGCAGTTAGATAGTAGAACAGCTACTCTCCCTTGCCTGAACATGGACACATGTCTTCTTCCATCCTTCCCCCAAGCTCTACCAACTCAAGGCTGCTGTGTACAAATCTTTTATTGGAAGTTTGGGGAAACAAAGTGTGATTATAGGTTAGAACTAAGAAAACCTTCCAATTTAATGTCAGACTTCACTATCCCCAAAAATTCTCTACCCAGTCCCCACCAAAAGGCTTATTTTCCTGAGATCCCAGTATCTGGATCTCTGCCCCTTAAGCATTTTCTTCAATCTTCTCCCTTGTTATGGGTTGGATTGTGTCCCTTTCCCAAAAAAGATATGATATTGAGGTCCTAACTCCCACTACCTCACACTGTGACCCTATTTAGAAATAGAGTCTTTTCAAAGATAATTAATTTAAAATGAGGTCATTTGGTGGAAGGGGGAGGGGAAAATCCATTAATGACTGGTGGTTTTATGAAAAGGAGAGAATTGGACGCAGAGACAGGCATGCGCAGATGTGAAGACACACAGGGAACTGGAATAATGTGCCTACAAGCCAAGGAGCACCAACATGGCTGCCTGGATATTCAGGAGCTGTAAGAGGCAAGGAAGGATTTGCCTCCACAGGTTTCAGAGGAGCCTGGCCCTGCCAACACCTTGATTTTAGGCTTCTGGTCTCCAGAACTATGAGACAATACATTTTTGTCATTTAAGGCCACCCAGTTTGTGGTCCCCTGTAACAGCAGCTCGAGGAAGCTAAAACACTCTCATCCTTGAGAATCAAGCTTCTAATCTGACCCCTTGAGCCCCCGTGCATGAGGCTGCCTGCAGAAAACTCAAACACTTTCCTATTTCAAAGCAAAGTAGCTCACTTTAATCTCCTATAGCCTGATCTCCTTCAAGGCTTTCCAGAAGCAAAAAAGTCATTTATACCCCACCCCCACCCCCAAGAATTTTGCTACTTCCCTACAAGAAGGAAGGAGATGCTGGCAAATTATTTTGAAAAGATGAAAAGTCAACGCTCTGGGTGATGCATGGGCTGGGGAGCTCGGTACCTGACCACCAGGGCCTCTGTGGCAACCAGGTGGGAAGCCCTGGATAAGCAACTGACCGCTGAGTAGCCACCCTCCCTGTGCAGTTAGGGCACAATCAGGTTTCTAGATTTGATGTCCAGTTTCCTGAGAACCTGAGTGCACAAGCTATCCAATTTTGGGGTCCTTCAGGATACCAAGAGATAGGCAGCCACCCATGATTTTTCTGCCAACTCCCACTCCTTCAGGATCTGGATCAGAGTAGTGGAATGGGGTGGTTGAATGGGGCGAGATGTCTTAGTTCTGCAGTCCAGAAGAAGTGTGAAAAGAATTTTTGCAACAAATGGACAGGATGGGGGTCAGGGAAAGAATCCAAAAACAAAGATGGCATGCAGGCCTGCATGCTGGCTGGAGGTGGGAAGTGGAGTAGTTGTAGACGCCCTTAATGAAATCAGACCCCGGATTGCAGAGGAAAGATGGTGTGGACCACGTGAACTACGTGGAATTTCTTTTCCTTCCCTGTCCTAGGGTTTCCAACCTGAGCCCAAAGCAGGAGGATGATATGTGTACATGGATCTTCTCTATGGCTGTAAAGGCAGTAGCGACACATTGATCCTCATGGAAATTCCATTCTAATTTACAGAAATATGCCAGAATCCGTGACTTCTGACTTAAACATCTAGGGCAGCATTTAAGTGTGTAATAACACCAAGTATTTCAGAAAAGTCACAAAGACGAATGAGCCATCCACCAAATTGATCTCAGTGGCCCAACATAGGTCAATGACAGTTCAGTTAAAGGTCATTAACAAATACAAATTGCGATCAATTATTTAAATATAATTTAAGACAAATGTAGTGCAAAGCCTTTCCAAACCAGACACAATTGATTTACTGAAAATAATGTTGTACTTCCAAGAGGCCAGCCAGGCCCAAATCAATAAAGTTACCTCTAACTATAAACCTTTTATCCAAGACCAATTCATCATTATCAATACCTTTTAACAAAACAAGCATTTGACATGCCACTTAGAGGATCCTTAGTGGTGATTTTCCTGAAAAAGCTTATAACCAAACAGTGATTTATCCCTCTGTTCACACGTGCCATCCCCTCCGGGTGAGGTTTTGGTTCAAAGGAATCCACGGTGTTATCTCTATGCTTCTGTTCTGAATTGAGACGGCAGGATTTGGTGTTCAATCCAACCTGACCATCACTTACTGGCATCTAAACAGTGGATCTCAATCATTTGATTTCCCCCGACCAAGACAATGGTGCTCACACATACAAAACCTTCCCCAGGGTGGCCCGGGACAACCCTCAGTTGTACTCTCTCCTCCCACACTTAGAAACATGTATCAGAATGCAAGAAAAAATTATTGTGACAACTGAAAAGGGTAATCTTAAATACATTCTAATTGTGGCCAATAAAAATAAAACTCATAAACTTTGGTGCCAAAACCACCGTTAAAGCCACCCTAACGACACATTAGTGGTTGAAAACCACAGATGTACTAGACGCTCAGTGCTTGTGATTAAACCCACTTCCATGAAATGTTATTTTAACGACTTTTAAAAGAGATATGCACGCATGGAAAAGAAAGGAACATGACCTTGAAACCTGTTAATTAGACAAATGAGCGTCTGGTTCCTCCATTAATGGCTCAAAACCCATTCTGCCTCTCATCATGGCTTTGCAAATCTCTGCTCTGAGATCATGCAATGAATTTAACTCTTCATGGGGGCAAATCTGATTTTCCCACCTGCCAAGTCCTTGGAAGGACTTGCCAAGGACCTTGGAAGACAGGGGAGAATCCCAAAGAGGTTAGGCTATGGGCATAGGGACCAGAAAAAGGCCTGGTGCCCAGATCCACTTCTCCTCTGGCCATTTCAGCAAAGCAGGCAGTCGGGATAGATGACAGAGGCCCAAGCTGGAGGTGGACTGCTTGGTTAGAGTCACTGTTGCACCAAGAGCTGGTCCTCAACCAGAATGCACAGGTGGGGGCCTTCAGGTGATTTTCAGTGTGCACTTTCTCACCAATCCCTGCACTCCCCTCACCAAACTGCACGTGCAATACACTTTTAAGCTTTTATTAAGGAAATTTTCAAACACACGAGAGTAGAGAGTCTTGCAGTGAACCCCATCTGCCACCACCAGCCTTCAACAGTTGCCAACTCAAGGCTTATCTTGTTCATTTATACCTCCAGCCTCCCTCCTCCTCCACTGGATTATGTTAAGAATTTTAATTTACCCCAGATGCAACCCATTAGTCACCTGCTAAACTTGGGCAAATTCCTTCATCTCTGTGATGCTCAGAGTCCCTGTAAGTAAGATAAGAGAGTTTCCTCCCAGGAGATGGTGGAAATGAAATGAGCTAAGACATGTGGAAGCCTTGAGGGCAGAGCTTGAAAGGTGATAAAGGCAACATAAGCTTATCCCTGTGTTCTTTCCTGAAATTCTAGACATAATCAGCATACCAAGCCAGAGGACACATTGCATAGAGGGGCCAAGCAATCTTGTCTTCAAATGAATTCTGTGGCACTGGGTTTTCTCTGCTCCAGTGAAAACCATGAAGTCTCTCATGTTTTCTAGCCATTCTTGGGCAACATGCAGCCCCCTTCTGGTCATTAGAACGTCCATTAGAACGTCAAGTTCATGCATCACCCAGTTATGCAGTTTCCCCTTCCCAGCCCAGCCCAGGCCTGCAGGCAGTGAGCTACCCTGGAGCTGGGGCTGTTCCTTCTTTATTTCCCCTCATGTGTCCCCACCCAAACACCCCCTCTACACACACACACACACACACACACACACACACACACACACACACACACTGCGGAGAGTCTGCTATAGAGCTATGGTAAAAGCAAGGATGTTCTGAGTTCAGTAGCACATGTTTATGCTGACTGATTGCTTGTGGGGGAATTTCTAGCTTCTTTGGAGAATTCTTGCCCTGATCCTTGGATGTTTCTTACCTGTTATTCCCATAATATGGAAAAACCCCAGCCAGCCTCTTACCCCTTTTTGCTCCCCACTGGGAACTCTCCAGGACCTCAGGCTTGTCTCTGATGCACTTCAGCACAGGATTCGACATCTTGCACTGTGGGCTGAAACATGTGGACCCAAATAAGGAAACACCCCTGAATGCTTTGCCCCAGCAAACTTGGTGCACACATCCATCCCAGCATGCCCTCCTCTCTGTCCACTCACCCATCTGCAGTAGGCCATCTCCTCCTGCCCTTCGTAATTGTTCTGGGCAGTCAGGTGTCAGCTCACTGTGTCCACAAACTACAGGGATCATGCCTCAGACTCTCTAAGGGGGCCTGGCGAAAACCCTTAAACCAGCCTGAGAGATGAGAAAGAGTGTTTATAGCCACAATAGCCTCTCCCCAAAACCCTCTCTCTCAATCTCCATCTCCCAACCTCAATGTGGGTGAAGGTCTTAAAAGACTATACAACTGGGTTTTTAAGTCAACGTTGAAATTTCTGCATGGAGATTTCATTGGTACAGCATTTTATACCCAGTGAATATACTGGATGTTACAGAGCATGTGGCCAAAGTTAAAAGTTTGTCTGGACCCAGTCAACCTGCCAAAATGGTTTTACATGGGGAGAGAGATGGAGTGCCTAACCATGGCCACAGGAACAAGAGCCTGGAGCCCAAGGGTAGGGCACCCCACAGTCCCTGCTGGGACATGGGAGGCCCCAACAGCACCGATTGGGTAAATGTCACTGGAATGTACAAAACATTTTCAAACATGACTCCTGTGGCACTAAAAGAAGTGATGTCATTGCGTGCTCAGATGCTTCAGCTTTCTCTCCAACCAGAAATGAGAGACAGGGGAGTCCAGTGGACCATCTAGATCCCCAGGCTTCTTGGGTTTTGTGGCAGGGTGTGAAGATAGGCTGGACTTTAGGAGGGGGATAGTAGACTTCCAAATATTAAGGGCAGTTGAGAACTAGGTAATTTCTTGCAAAAAATGAGAAAGAGAGAGAGAGAGAGAGATCTGTGTGTGCTTCCAAATGGATGAAATAAATCAATTGTTCTTTGAAATGCCATGTATAGTCCTACCCCAGGGCCTTAGCACTTGCTATTCCCTTTGTCTGAATGCTCTTTTTACAGCTATCCTTTGCTCCCCCACTTTTTTGTTTGTTTGTTTAAAGATTCATTTATTAATTTAAGAGAGAGAAGGAGAGAGAGTGCTGGGCGTGGGGAGGCACAGAGGGAGAGAGAGAATCTCAAGCAGACTCCCTGCTCAGCAGGGAGCCCATTTTGGGGCTCGATCGCATATCCCTGGGATCATGACCAGAGTGGCATGCTCAACCAACTGAGCCACCCAAGTGCCCCTCCCCACTTTCATTCGAGCCTCTTCTTAAACATTACTGAGCTAGAGAAAACTCCCCTGACTACTTATTTTAAAGAGTCATCGCACCCCAGTCAAGCCCTGTGTTCTCTGCTGTCTCTTTCTCACGTGCATTTTCATTTCATTACCTATCTCCCACTGAAGAACACAAGTTCCATGACAGCTTGGACTTTGTTTTGTTCATTGCTTTGGCTCAGTCCCAAACATTGCCTGGCACACGGGAGGTACTCCAATGCTTATTGAATGAATGATTGGACCTACATCTCGCTGTTCTTTGGTTCTAGCTCTTGGACTGTTTTTCTACTTCACCAACTCATTTTTCTACAGTGGCCAAACCACTGGTCCCCACCTCCCTTAAAAAATATTGCAATCCTGTTTTCCACCTGAAGTCCATCTCTTCTGACCTTAGTGGAGGTTTTCTTTTTAATAATTCCATGTCCTTCAGGATTTTTGTTAGTGCATTCTTAAGTGTTTGATTTCTTGCAATACATCTATTTCGTGGGGAGAGATACCTCTTCTCTATTTTCTCAGATTATTTGCCTTTTCTTGACCTCCTGCATCTCTGCATGTACACTGACGTCTTTTCTGTGTTGGTCATTCTTTCAGAATGTAGTTGTTTATTAATACTGAAAGTTGAGATAAGCTTTGTTTTCAGTATCAAATGGAGAAAAAAGTAGTGATGTATGTTATTATAGAAACTATAAGGTTTTTGTGAAAAAACACTAAGAGCAAAACTAAGGTAAATGACAATCTAGGGGGAATATTTTCAATTTACATGAGCTTTACTATATAAAGCGCTCTTAAAATCAATTAGAAAAAAATAGTCTAAGAGGAAAATAAAGAAGACATTTAATTCAAAAAGAAGAAAAACATAGAGGTTTCATCTTAGCATTAATCAACAAAATAAAGATTAAAGTAACCATGTGATAGTATTTTTCTTAAGATATAAAGAAGAATAGTATCTTTCTTTTTTTTTTAAAGATTTTATTTATTTGACAGACAGAGATCAGAAGTAGACAGAGAGGCAGGCAGAGAGAGAGGGAAGCAGGCTCCCCGCTGAGCAGAGAGCCCGATGCGGGGCTCAATCCCAGGACCCTGGGATCATGACCTGAGTCGAAGGCAGAGGCTTTAACCCACTGGGCCACCCAGGCACCCCGAGAATAGTATCTTTCTCAAGAATAAAGAAGAATCATATACCTTTATAGCAAAGACTGGAGAACTTTCATATATTTCTGCGAGGAACGTAATTTACTGCAACTTCCCCTGAAAGGGCATTTCTTCTCTATGAATCAGGAAGCCTAAAGAAAATGTATATGCCATCTGACACAGTAGTGTTTGCTCTGGTTTAGGGTTAAGGCAGCATTCCAGGCTGTATGCTGAGTCTGTGATGAGGTCTGGGTTGGAGACACCTGCCTCAAGCACTATGACACAGGTGCCCTTCTAACAAGATTTGCGTGGAGACATGGGCAGGCCAGACTCTCTGAGCAAATCCTGATGAACCATGTTAAGGCTGAGCCACATATAATCACTTCTAAGACCCCAGGGCTCCACCCTAATTTCCCTTTCTGCATTTATCATCGTTGCCCCCCCCCACATCACATATGTACTTGTCATCTCCAGAGGGCTAATTTAGAAACTAAAATAAAAAACAAAGGAATACACAGCAAGTGTTTATTATAATGAGAATGAATTTGATTTGCTTCCATAAGTATTCATTACAAATACAAACATTCTTGAAATATTCAAAATATTCCATGCATATTCCCCTACAGTTGGAGAAGCATATGCCAATCAGACAGATTGAACCTCGGGGAGAGGTTGTTGATATATACCACCCCTTCTTTCACAGTCTGTGTTTTGAACCAATGAGATAAAGAAAGAAATGCCAGGCAAGAGATGAACATATGAGCCTTGTCAATGACCAAAGCTCAATGGAGATATGGTTTGAGATCTCAGCCAGGTAGGCTCCTAATACTTTGCCACTGAATTAGTAGATACCCTTCTGGCCATGAGCAGAGCTAGACACCCACAGGATGTCACCTTTCGGGGATGGCCGGGACTTCAGGGCAGGTCTACAGAACAGAGCACACTTCTCTGCAGGCAGTCAAAAAGGGTCAAGATGTGGGGTGAGAAGAAGCTGGGCTGAAGTGCCCAGATCACTCCCCAGGAGTCACCCAGGAGCCACTGCTCCTCTTCCTTCTAGGGAGATATGTGAGTGACAGGTGAGGAGGAAGGGGTTAGTGGTTCTCAGTCCTAGCCTACGTTCACATTAGAATCACCTGGTCTCCCTAAAACACACAGATGCCAACATACTACCGACTGCATGAATAGAGGTGAAAACAAGTCACCAGCACTTTCAAAGCCCCCAGGGGATTCTGATGTGCAGTCAGCATTGAGAATCCCTGCTCAGGCTAAAGCCCACCCTATGAGGAAGACTCAGGTGTGGGGACCCAGTGCCTCAGAGTGAGTGGGGCAGCTGGGGACAGAGGGACCTGGTGGTGGTCCTGGAAATGGCTCTGGGGGCTCTGTTATCGGTTCTTCCTACCACCCACAGATGATCCAACCAGGACCACCAGCCTTCTGAACTTTCTATGGGTCAGGCCAGTGACATCCTCGCCAGATGTCCTGACTGTATTCCTTCAACCCTGTGGCCCCCCCTGCAAGCCTGGGGGATGGAGGTACGCACCAAGAGCAGGAGCAAAGACAGGGAGAAGTCACTCGGAGCACAGATATTTTTTCCAACTCATTCAAGTCCAGGTGACAGCAAGTCCAGTCACGTCCTGACTCCTGATGCAAATACGTCACAGAGAGACACGGGCCATGACTTCCACCTCTGCAGAGCTTCCTCAGAAAATCTACCCAGACTTTCAGTCAACAGGTTCTTGAGACTGCTCCCGGATGTTTCCTAATCACACACGATTTCAATTAAAGGGAAGTAAATGCAAAGACATCACTGTTGGACACACTGTGGGTTATAAATAATGGATGCTGATTTGTGCAAGGAAAATGAGAATCATTTTGAGGCGTTAACCATGAAACAAAGGTTTTTCATCAGAATAACTTGCTGCCACCAAAACAAACAAATATTTAAAGCTGATTCATACTAAATAGTCATGTACCTGTGGATCAGGGTTCATATTCACACACTTCGCTCATGTATGCAAACATACCTAGGGCTCATTTGCGTCACTGTCTTCTATGGATGTGAATCCATCCTCCAGGACCCTCCAGGGCAAGAAGGCTGGACCAAGCATGCCAGTTTCCTGCTGAAGGGGGTGCCGGGCTCCTTTTCTGCAATTCTCCCCTGTTCCCGCCCCCATCACCCCAGCAAGATTCCACGTGCGTAGAGAAGAGAGTGGACTTCGCCTCCCAGCATGGGAATGGGAAGGACCAGCACTGCTGGTCCCTGCGCTGTCCTTGGGTGTTGTTCTCCAGGCACACAGGTGTCCTCCCCACCCTGCTCTGGGCTTTGCAAAACTGGACCATATGGACCTCATCCATTGGTTTCCATGTCCTGTGGTGACCAGTAGAATTCAGCAAATGGGTATTAACAAGAGGCAGAGAGAAGGAGGAGCATGCCCCTGGTTCCTTCCCTTTGGAGTCCCTGAGGGCTACCTTGTCCCTTGACTAACTGTCTCATCTCCTGGAAGGCAGCTCCCTCTGTGCAGCCCTCCCATGTCTCTGGGTTCGGTAAGTATTCCCTTTCCCTGCCAGGGCTCTGCACTGTCACCTGTGGTCCCCTGCCTTCAGACACACTTTGGAGATAGCTCCTCTATCTCTACATCAGATAACCCCCTTTTTAAAATTAAATTCAATTAGCCAACATATAGTATATAATTAGTTTCAGATCTACCTCAGATATTCTAACTCAAATGTGCCCTGTGTTTCCAGAAGGAATTCTGACTGAGGCTTAGATCCCTCTCAGGCCTCTGAGTGATGCTCTGGTCCTGTTTGTGCACTTCTGGCACTGCTGTGAAAGCCTGAGGCTCCCTAGGCACAGCCAGGAACCTTCTGATCCCACATTGGTTCTCACTGGAGCTGCAGATCCTCAGGGTCTAAGGTACGTCCAGCAGCCTTGCAACGGGGCAGTCCCCACGTCTATAGGACTTTCCAGAAACCCCAACTTCCTTCTTCTAGATGTCTTTGGACCACTGGGTGCACAGTTTCTGCCCCTGGCTGGTCTCCTTGAGCTCCAAGCAGGAAATGAGACAAAAGACACCCTGCTTTCTTCTTTACTTTTGTTTTTCTAGGGTTATTATCATTTTCTATCCCTAGAGAGCTCAACCCTGGAGGAGTCAGGATTCTGGCTTTGACCTTTTTACCCTCGTCCCCTCTGCCTCCTCTTCCCTCACATTTTGAAGGTTCTCCACCCCTTCATTCCCCATGGGGACCTCCTCCAAGTCAAATGCATCTCCTTTCCTACCCCGTGAACCTTTTTGCTCCAGAGTGCTCACCATCCTCTTCTTAGTGGCATTAGACCACATGGCTGAGTGTTAGGACTGATGAAATATAAGAGAGAAACATAATACTTAAAATTTCCCCATTATACAAGGATAGGCTCAGAAATTCATACTTGGCAAATATTTGGGGGAAATAACCCCTTGAAGGCTTCAAGCTATAGTAGTGGTATAAGCCCTCCTAAGAAGGTAACTCAGGAAAAAGGGAAAGACATGTATTGCAGGACTTATCAGAGCATTTTCTCCACTGCCGTGTTTTAAGAGCATCTTAGGAGGTATACAGTATGCCTCCTTCCTCATGAGTTTGACTGGTTTGGCCAGAGATCTTTTTCCCACATAACATCTCACAGGGCCAAACACACGGGGAAGCAGTGTTCTGATAAGATTACATTTTGAATGTCAAAGTTCAAAACCATTTCAGAAGATAAGACCAAGCTAAACGCATTTCTCTATAGCAAAGGACAGATGAGAAATGGAGTGACAGGGAGCTTTCAGGCCAAGAGCACAAAACACAAAAGCATAGCAGGACAAGAAATGGATTAACCCACTTATTAAAATACCAAGGTTCTCCCTGGCACGCTACTTACAAAAATATATCCCCAAGGGGGGAAACAGGGAGATAAAAAATAAAAGCTTAAGCAAATATACAACAAGTGAATGTTAGCACATAAAGGAAAAGAAATAGAGTTGCAGAGAAATTGAATTCCAAGCAAACATTATTTGATGGGAGCAAATAGGGCCATTTTTAATGGACATAAAACCCAATCCAATGTAAGAGGATAATGGTGTTAGAGATTTATATATACACTGACTCAAAACTGATAAGGCAAAAATTATTATAATCACAAAAGACATTTAACAGAAAAGCAATGACAAGATTTTAAAGCAATATTGTCATTCCGAGAGAGAAAATGCACACAAAATGTATATGCGCATAGGAGACTTGATCAATGTAATTAATAAAGAGAAATGAATAGATATGTTGTAATTTTTTCTAAAATAAGAGTTCTTCTTTATTTTGTGTCCCTGAAAATTTAGAAAATTTGCCGTGTTTACTTTGACAGATCTCATGCATTTCCTAAACTAGAAATTGCACAAAACACATTTTTAACACAGTACAGTGAACTTGCACATTAATAAATGTATTCAAAAGACAGTACCAAAATCACTCAGAAACTTAAAAATAAATAAAAATGAAAATTACTTGTCTAAAAACTGGTAGGATTAAGAAGTAAATGAAAATATCCAACGGTCAGTTACTCAGATGAGACTACAAGTGAGATCACACTATTTCAAAACACATATGCCACCACCAGTAAGGTCATCAGAGAGAAACGTACACTTTAAAAAAAGAAAAAAAGAGTAACAAAAAGTACAGGTACTAATATTCACCTCAGGCTTCACTTTTTTATTTTGTTTTTAAATAAAATTAGTCATAAAGAAACCTGAGCAGAGGAATAGGAATAACAGAAATATGGCAGAAATTAATTGGCAAAAAGAATGCAATCCACAAATACAGCTAAAAGTTGCTTCCTTTCCTAATTAGTAAGATAGCCAAATCTTTGTTAAATCTAATTTTTAAAATTCCAAAATGCAAAGAAATAAAATTAGAAATTTGTAAGTTGTCATAAGAAAAAATACGACACCATTTCTCAGCAAAACAAGTCTACTTCATCAAACTGTGTAGTAATAAATTGAAAATGTCAATAAGAAGAAATATTTTGTGCAAATTTTTTAAATAATAGAAGCTTTTAAACAAGAGTGCCAATAACTAAAAAATACTGTAGAAGTTTTCAAATAATTACTCCTTAAAGCTCTGATTTCAGGTATCTTTTTAAGCAAATTGTACTGATAATGTAATAGAAAATGCGTTTTTGCAATGCTTACCTATACCTGATCTCTACATGTAACTAACACAGCATAGGTATGGCAATTTGTAAATCTGTCTCATATTTAACTAGAATGTAAAGATCCCAATTAAAATCCTACCATACCCCTTTGTACTAAATCTGAACATACACAGAAATATAGAATTTATATCCAGGAATGGTTAGGTGCTTTAATATTTAAATAATACATCATATTGATATTTTTGGAAAAGAAAGATATATAAGTACCTCAAAGATTTTTCAAATGCTTTAATACAGTTCTGTTCCTTTTTCAGATATAACTCTTTGAAACCGGAACAGAAAGAATTCTTGCCTCACGGATTCAGGATAGTTATTCTAAAAATGGTTGTCATTGGAGTCAGTGATTCACTTGGGGTACTCAACGAAACTGGTAAGGGGGGCAGGAATGGGGATTATGACAATGGCTGCTAATTTACTCACTTATCCAACAAATACTCATTTCAGGCCTGTGCTAGGCTCCAGGTGTTGTAGGTGTTGGAGACAGTTTAGGCTCCCCATGGTCATGTGATTATTATGATTGTTTCTATGAATGCTGCTGTTACAAATATCAGCCATGGCTATGGTTTTTGCCATGAATGGTGCTGTTACAATTATACCAGCCACACCTCTCCCATGCCCAAGTGCGTGACAAAGAAGCATGTGTCAGCAGGGAATTCACCCAAGCATGTGGACAAAATCAACACCTGAAAGAGTTTCCTTGTATACCCAAAATTCCGAGGGAGAAGACATGGTAGCAGAAGGATCCCATTCATGATAGTAACACAAAATATCCCACAAAGTACCTGGAAATCATCTTGAAGACTAACAAATGCCACACTGAGAGCCGTAAGAGAAACTTGCATAAGGGAAGAAAGAGTGGGGATTCTGTACCCTGCTAAGGCAGACTATGGTAAAAATGGCATTTTCCTCCAAGTTAATTTTTAAGTGTAGACAATTTCAAAAAATAACCCAAATAAAGGTGAATTGTGGTTTTTGTTGGTTTATTTTAGAATTTGGGAATGGGGATTCTAACATTTTTTCCAGAAAAATAAGCAGACAAAAGTAGCAAGTAAACATTGAAAAACAAACAAACAAGAAAATAAACCACCATGGTGGGAAAGAGCAGGTCCATTGAATGTGAAGACACGGTAGGGACAAACACTCACACATTCATGAATTTGATGGATGTTGATTGCATCCTGTTGGGTGGCTGATGCTGTCATGACCGTGACAGGGTAAAGGAAAAGAATCTGTCCCGGCTCTCCTGGAGCTTGTGAGCCAGCGTCAGCTTACATCCAGCAATGGTAAAGACCACGAAGAACAGGATGCAAGTTAAGAGGGTAGAGAGTGACAGAAGGCTTAGGGCAGAACTCTTCTGGATTGAGTTTCTGAGGAGGTGACTTTGAGCAGAGACCCAATGAAGAGTCGATGGGAACAAATGGATGTTGGGGAGAGCTCAGGTGAAGGGGACAACACATGCTAAGGATGAGGGAGTGCTTGACGGGTTTGAGGAAGAGCAAGGACATCAGCATTATGGGGAGATCTGTAGGCACTGAGGTTGGGAGGTGGCCAGCAAACAATGCATGTCATCAGTGGGCTTCAGGGGTCCTGCTGGGCATGGACAGTTCTGGTTTATGCTTGCTGGCCCTATGTAATTGATAGTGCCTCATTTCATCCTCAAGGTCTGTTTCTTCTCCTTACTCAATTCAAGCATGAAAGGTAAAATATTGAAGCCTATAGAAGAAATCATGGGGAAAACATTTCACGGTATTGAACAAAGCTTTCCTAATTGGAATACAGAAAGGGATGACCCTAAAGGACTTCATTAAGATAATGTGTTCATCAAATGACTCTAGTGATAAGCCTGGACTATCTTGTGCTTTAAAGCAAGGAAGTGTTCAAAGACTGATCCTGAGCATAACATGCCCTAACTGGCATGAAGAACTTCCCATTGGTTAAATTTAGGATGAGTTGGTTCTTCAAAAGAATAATGACAAAATGAATAACACATTGAATGTAAAGCAAATACAGGAGTCCCCAGTGTGCTAATAAATACAGATGAATGAAATGCAAAAGAAAGAAGGAAAGTCTCTCTCTTTCTTTTAATGACAAAATGTCAACTAACAAGTGTAGAAGACATCATGGAGTTGGAAAATCTCTATCTTGCGACTACCACAGAGTAATTATTTCAGACAAGAACTTGGGTGAATGTTTGTTGCAGGACCTGGTATCAACATGGTATCATTTCTCCAGAGAATACATATTAATTGCATAGGAGGAAAAGGTAACTTTATAGTGGAGAAATTGGGTATAGGGGTGCCTGGGTGGCGCAGTCAGTTAAGCATCTGCCTTCAGCTCAGGTCATGATCTCAGGGTCTTGGGTTGGAGCCCCACATCAGACTCCCTCTTCACTGGGGAGTCTGCTTCTCCCTCTCCCTCTACCCTTCCCTCTGCTTGTGATCTCTCGTGCACTCCTCTCCCAAATGAATTTAAAAAAAAAACATTTTTAAAATTCAATTTTATTTTTTCAGTGTTCCAAAATTCATTGTTTATGCACCACACCCAGTGCTCCATGCAATACATGCCCTCCTTAATACCCACCACCAGGCTCACCCATTCCCTCACCCCCTCCCTCTAAAACCGAGTGTTTCTCAGGGTCCACAGTCTCTCATGGTTCATCTCCTCCTCCAATTTACCCCAATTCAGTTTTCCTTTCCTTCTCCTAATGTCCTCCATGTTATTCCTTATGTTACACAAGTAAGTGAAACCATATAACTGACTTTTTCTGCTTGACTTACTTTACTCAGCATAATCCCCCCAGTTCCATCCATGTCAATGCAAATGGTAGGTATTCATCCTTTCTGATGGCTAAGTAATATTCCATTGTATATATGGACCACATCTTCTTTATCCATTCATCTGTTGAAGGGGATCTTGGCTCTTATCACAGTTTGGACATTAAAACAGGAAAAAATAGTGCTGGGAAAATTGGACAGCTATGTATAACAGAATGAAACTCGACTATTCTCTTACACTGTACACAAATATAAACTCAAAATGGATGAAAGACCTCAATGTGAGACAGGAATCCATCAGAATCCTAGAGGAGAACATAGGCAGTAACTTCTTCAACATCAGTCACAGCAACTTCTTTCAAGACACATCTCCAAAGGCAAAGGAAACATAAGAAAAAATGAACTTTTGGGACTTCATCGAGATAAAAAGCTTCTGCACAGCAAAGGAAACAGTCAACAAAACAAAGAGGCAGCCCCTGGAATGGGTGGAAACACCAGTGGGTTTATGCTGCTAAAATCTACCAGGCTATACACTTTTTATTTATTTAGGTTTTCTTCTATATATTATTCTTTCTATCTATCTATCTATTTACATATTTAATGTATATAAAACATTAAAAAGTTTTTCCCAAAGAAAAGCAAACACAATAGTCTCCTTTTGCAAAAGCAAAAACAAAACCAAGAAACAAACAAAACAAACTCTTAGGAAGCTTTCATTTCAAACTCAAAAGAAGAGAAGTAGAAGGAGCTTGCCAGCTTACTTCACTCTCACTCATTTCCTGAAGTACCGACTGAATAATCCCTGTTATTAGCATAGGAATTGAGAAAAGGTGAGTCACACTGTTTAATGCAGCGTAGTTTTGAGAGGAGCCTTGAGAAATTCCCACATGAATAGGAGCTGCAATTAGTCACTGACTATTAAAGCAGTTAAGTGTTTGAATTAGTAGCCAACAAAATAAAGCACAACCTATTAAAACATGTTTTTGAGCAGAAAATTTATACTTCAGAGTGTGTTCCAGACAAAACAAGTGTGTCATCTGCTGCACCAACAAGGGTGCCACTGAGCATGTCCACAAGGCTGCCAAGCCCATCCCAACTGTGCAGACAGCACCAGGCTACCACACATAGGAACCTCCGCATTTCAGCCTTGAGATTTGTGATTGTAATACAATGGATTACTTAAAAACAAAAACAAAAACAAAACAACAAACAAACAAACCCCTATTAACATCCTATAGTTTGATTTTTTTACCCTTTGCATGGGAAGCTAATGACAGCAGAAAGTATTAACTTGTCACAAATGCATGGATCTAGGGGCGCCTGGGTGGCTCAGTGGTTAAAGCCTCTGCCTTCAGCTCAGGTCATGGTCTCAGGGTCCTGGGATTGAGCCCCGCATCGGGCTCTCTGCTTGGCGGGGAGCCTGCTTCCCCCCTCTCTCTCTGCCTGCTTCTCTGCCTACTTGTGATCTTTGTCTGTCAAATAAATAAATAAAATCTTCAAAAAAAAAAAAAAAAGCATGGATCTATTGACCTGAGAAGAAGACAGTGTGGAGTTGAAAACACTCCCTCCCAAAATAAGACCACCATCCTGGTCTTGCCATTGTGTTCTGTAGTTGAAAGAAAGATATGAAGGCTGAGCAGTGCTGTCTAGGAAGGTCACCCCAAATCCAGCTGAGCAGCAGTACTTGTGTGGGTCCCCAAGCGTGAGGTCCCCTCCCTGTCCAGAATCTCAGTGGTCAATATACCCAGAGCTACAAAGCCTCATCCTCACCAACATCAGCAAAATCTAGAGTATGCTCAAGATTGCCAACCTATAAATTCACAAGGAGGAACACAGAATAAACTTCATAACGTTGGATACATTTATGGTCAACCTACCAACAAGTCTACAGGAGAAAGAAAATGTAAACAGAAAGTTACTTTGTGAGCATGGAACCAAAATAAAAGGAACTCACTGGATATTCTTAATGACTAAAAAATTTTTTTAAAAAATTGTAACAGCCAGGAGAACAGAGATATGTATAATGGGCACAAGGTCTCCCTTAAGAGAGCAGAATTCAGAAGCGATGGGTTTGGACCTTGGTTTTGCCTCTTCCTGTTTACCTGACCTGAAGGAAAATCACTTGATTTACATGAACGTCAGGTCCTGATCCATGAGATGTGGATGTTAGTACTTATTTCTAGGATAGCAGGGAAGATTAAGGAGACAGTATATGTGATCGTGCCATATGCATGTAAAATACAATCATTTCCCTGCTCTGTCCCCAGCCGCTTCTCAGGACCTGAAGATCTCACTTGGAGGCTAGATCTCACAAAGGTCCTGTACACCAGCTCCAAAGAGTAGGATAATTTGAATCAGTGTTATGCCAATGAACAAGATGCCCTCCAGGGTGTGAGGCTCTTCCCCAGGGCACACATAGACCATGAAGTTCTTTCTGGTCTTCCTTCAGTGCCTTCTGTTCTATTCCAGTTGATATAGCAAGCTTCCCACATGGTTCCAGGCTTTAATCCTGTTTCTTCGTTAAGTTGGTTTGCAGATTCCTGTTCCCCTTGCCTGGATCTTGACAGCCTTTCTATACCTTACCAGTTCCTTCTTCCTAGGGTCCCACTGGACTTCCTTGCCTTTCCCCCAAGTCAGTGCCTGGGCTTCTACCCTGTATTGGAATTCCCTGGAAACAGATACAATACTTCCTGCAGTATGGCTTGAAGTGCCCTGGAGGTCAACATTAACTCTGCTCAAGCCCAAGTTTGCTATGTATCAGGTAACTGTAGCCTTAATTCTGAATACTCTCAATTACAGCATGCGGTGACAGGTGTTTATTTAGCTCCTGAGGCGGTGAGTTGGCCGGAGGTCAGCTAATCTAGGCTTGGTGTGGCTGGAGATAACACTGTTCTATATGTCTGTCATCTTCCTTCCAGGAGCAGCAGAAACACAGATGCAAGTAAATCACCTGTGCTCCATGCCTACTGCATCCAGTCTGTTACCATCCCATTGGCCAAAGCAAACCACATAGTTGAGCTCATCATGAAGGCATGGGGAAGTGGCCCGGCCCACAGTGGGTGGACACTAAGAACTTTCTTTGCAAAAAGAATGGATACGAGGAACAGCAGGGTACTCCAGCTTATCCTTATCTTTATCAGAGGCTGGTTCAGACGTTCTTGTGTCTGTCTAGTCCTAGACTTAATCTAGTCTAGCCCTAGACTTAATCACTTAATTTAATTTAAGGCCAATTTGATTAATTTAATCATTTAATCCCAAATGTCTGTACCACCCCGACAAAGATTCTTTGCTTGACCAAACTTTAGTCAGGCTCCTGAGCCCACCTGTGCTTTGCCTTGTAAAATCTAGTTTTTTTTTTGTTTTTTTTTTTTTTAAAGATTTATTTATTTGACAGATAGAGATTACAAGTAGGCAAGTAGGCAGAAAGGCAGGCAGAGAGAGAGAGAGGAGGAAGCAGGCTCCCAGCCAAGCAGAGAGCCCGATGCGGGGCTCGATCCCAGGACCCTGGGATCATGACCTGAGCCGAAGGCAGAGGCTTTAACCCGCTGAGCCACCCAGGCGCCCCATAAAATCTAGTTTTAACAAGAACCCTGCTTAGGGAGGTTGACCAGAACCACCTACCTGGATATCTGATCAGAAGTCTCATCCTCCACCAGCCCCCAGGTGATGAGATATCTGGTCACTATGGCCCATCTTCAGCAAGAATCAGTGGGTGGGTTTAGACAGAACCCCCTGTGCTTCTGATGTGTCCTCTTAGTAATTTTCCACCCACTGATCCTCACCTTGCTCCTTGGCTATAACTCCCCACTTACCCATGCTGTATTTGGAGACGAGCCAAATCTCTCTCTCACTGCAAAACGCCATCACAACCATCTCTGTGCTCATCATAGCAGTCTGAATGGAGACTGCCTTTCCATGTGTAACAGGTGTCACTGGACCTGTTTCGTTCTTTATCATCCCCTTTTCTCCCCTGTATGTCCACACTTCAATCGGCCACTTCTGCTTATGCTCACATCTCTCCTCAGAGACTTCCAAGACCCCCCAAATAAGTGTGGTCCTCCTATTGCCTTCTCTTATGGTGCTCTGAAGTTTCCCTTCTTGGCACTTATTTCTGAGTGTGAGCGGAAGTCAGTCCTGAAACCCTAAATACTGAGAGCCTCCAAAGACCAGAGGATTCTCTGGTCCAAGTTTCGGTTAGTAGTAGTTCGGATAACGTCTCTGCAGATGAAGGCCACACTTGTCCTGAACCAGCCAAATCCTTCAACAAGAGATTCAAGCGGTCAATAAGCACTTGGAGAAATGCAAAAAGTAAAACAAAATGTAAAAACAAAATGGAAGAAATGAAAAGTTAAGTGTGTATGCATACGTATGTCAATGTATGTATGTATGTAAGTATACATATGGGACTTAGATGTATATAAACAAATTTTGTCAGCTATAATTGTTCCAGGCCCTGAAACAAAAAAGCACGTTTGGCGCTTCATAGAAAACATCTAGCAACACTGAAGAATAGTATGAATCAGAAGTACAATTAGGATAGTCCCACAACATGGTACTCTGGTTAGTTGTTTCTGATTACTTTATTTTGATGGCAAGAGCATGCTAGTTTCAGCTCACTGGTGCTACTTCTTCCCAATGATTAGTTTGGAAAAACTGAGCTGAGAGCAGCATGCACAGACTCAGCTGACAGGAAACAAGGCAAACGATCCATTGTTGCTATGAAACATCATCCTTAAAAGAGCAACAAATTACCCGTGTGCTTCTGAAAGCTGGGTCCATGTGTTCCAACAGGGATCAGTACAAGGGAACCCAGAGGTGGAGGAAAAAGTTAGCCATGGTGAGCAAGGGCATGGATCTCTGTAGCAAAGGTGTATGAGAGGAGTAAGATAATAAAAACTGACTTTAGAAACCCATTGAATAAAATCAGTATAAATTCAGAAACTACCTAAAGATGAAACTACCTGCCATCTTCAAGCCATGGCCAGTAGACCTGAGTTTTCTGAGGTAACTGTGCAGCCTTGACCAAGCAGTCTATAAGCAGTAATGCCTGTTGGCTTTGGGGGCAATGGTGTTTTGCAGGGAGTGTCATAGCTACTATTGTTTTCACTGCAGCCTAGCTGGAGGTGATGCACATTTTCCAAGGGAGGGAACCTCCTTCTCCACAGGGAAACTAAAGCTGAGAGAGGTTGCCATCAGGGGTCTCCAGTCAGAGGCAGAAAGGTGATATATCTATAGTTAAGTTCACTAAGACTGCCTGGAATTTGCAAGTTTTTCATTTATGCCAATAAATCAAGATTTGGTCCTCAAAGCTTGAGGTTTAGACAGATGGATAAGACGTAGCCAAGGCTTAGCAGAAAGCGGTCAGACATCTCAACAAACAGAAGTCAGACATCCTTGCAGGACAGAGTGAGCCAGAGCAGGCTGGACCCCACAGGAAAGAATTCTGGAGCCCAGAAGAGAGGACGCAGGTCAACACAACTGTGCTCTTTCCCCAGCTGGCCCAGCAACCACCACACCCTCAGCACAGCTGAGCTGCAGAACCCGAGCTCAGGCCATGGGTTCTTGATGCATCTAAGGCTTGCACAGGCAGGAATTCTAGGTGGTTGTCACATCAATACATTCTATTACTCTTAAAGCAATCTTATCTTCATAAAGATATCTAGAGTTGTTGTTGTTGTTAATCCTTAGGTATTGCTGTTCGTAAATAGCTGCATTGGGTGGAACTACTTCCCTAGCTCTCCTCACCATTTCCCGACCCCCACTGTGCAAAACCAGGTGCTGCTTAAGTTTCCCATTCTAAAGGAGGAAGGAGAGAACGGAGGCAGGGAGGGAGGCAGGGAAGGAGGGAGGAAAGAAGGAAAAGAAATGATAGTGAACTAATTAATAATGGGCTGATTTTAATTTTAAAAGTGTGTGTGTGTGTGTGTATGCATGTGTATCAGTGTGATCCTATAATTGTCAGTATGGCATCATTGGGATCCTTTCCCGGCCATCCACCAAATTCATCCTAAGAAACACCTTTGTGGCAGAGTAGTGTGGAGCTGGTCTAGAGAGCTGCAACAGTATTCTGAGTTAATTTCCTCTTGTCTTTATCTATGGGATGCAGTTGCTGCAGTAAATTTCTTTCAGCAAAAATACCTTCAAAGTGTTTTCGAAATGCCTTTAACTGTCTTTCGCATTTAAATATATATATTTATATATATATACACACACATAATATATATACATATATATTTATATATATATGTATTTAACAATCAGCATCAGAATACTAACTTTACAGATTTAGAAAGCTAAGTTCTTAGAATTCATTGTGATAGAAATAATTTGTGTGTGTGCAGTCCATGCCTCAGAGCCCAAAGTGTTCCATACACTTCACTGTGCATAGTTTTGGGTCCGAGAACCACCTCCCACCACATCTCAGTCTCCTGTCCTCCTACCCTGTTCTGAGCACTTCATTCAAACCTCTCACTACTTTCTCCTGCATGTGTTCAGTTCTCTGAGGCTCCACGACAATCCTGCCCTAATTCTGCGCACTCCAGGCACACTCCTGACCATGTCTGAGGCACAATAGCCCCCAAACCTGCATATTTAACCTCTTATTTCCTTTTATATGCCAATTATTGGGGTCAGCTCTCTGCCTAAGCAACCCGGTTCACCGGCCACACCAAGGTATACACGTCCAACTTCAAGTTGAAAGTGACTGCCTGTGCTAGCTACTCTCTGCAAAAACCATTGTTTCCTGCCCTGATCAATGGCACCTACGTGTCTGGCATTCACTGGAAACTGAGAATTGTACTGAATCTCTCTCCCTCACCTCCCTACAACCCCACTACTGCTGTCCCTTGACTCTTGATGCATCCTCTAAGACCATGAGAATTACAAGGCATCATTCCGTTGAGGTCCAAACTTTGTCCCTTCCCCTTCAATCTATCCTCCATGTTGCTCCCAGGTTCATTCCTAAAAATCCATGTGCTTTTGTTTTATTCCCTTGCTTCAAGCCCTCCACACCACCTACAAGCTGAAGTTCTACTCCCAGCTGCTCTCTAGTCTGGGATGGTCCTTCTGGACTCATTGCTTACTGCTCCCAGACACACCAGACCCTCCCAGTCAACCTGAAATGCATGGAACTCCTCCAACAGGAATGTTCTTTAGGTCTCTGTGCCTTTGTGTGTGCTGGTTCTCTTGCCCCCAGTTCCCTTCCCTTCTTCCTCACTGCAAGCCTCACCTCATCCTCGCTGAGGTTCACTTCAGGGCAGCTTTTTCTGGTCTTGTCAAGCGCCCCTCTCTCTGCCCCTCATTTGGGTATCTATTTCAACTTACTGTGTGATTTGTTTGTTTGTTTGTTTATGCGTTTGTTCCCCTCACAGAGTATGAACCCCTCAATGTCTTCATTAGCACAACCCCTGGCATGTTGCAAAATGAGAACATGTACAAATGTCTGATAACTTCATTTTACTATCCATGGTTTCACAGGGAAAGCAATGAGGGAGGGACATGAGAATTCGGTGCATTCCTAGTAGTTGAAAAAAATGCCGAAGTCAGTGTAATACAAAATTAAGTCAACCAAGCACACCTGGGCTGAACAGTGTCCCCCCAAATTCGTATCTACTCAAAACCTCAGAAGGTGAGCTTGTTTGGAAATAAGCTTGTTGCAGATGTAATCAGTTAAGAAGAGGTCATACTAGAGTAAGGTGGGCCCTTAGTCCATGATGACTGGGATCTTCATAAGAAGAGGAGAAGAAACCTAGACACACAGGGAGAATGCAATGTGACAACAGAGACAGAGATGGGACAGGTGCATCTGTAAGCCAAGAGACACCAAGGATTGCCAGCAATGCCAATAGCTGAGAGAGAGGCCAGGCACAGCTTCTCTCTTGAAGTTTCAGGATGAGTTTGGCCCGCTCTGACCTTGATGTCAGACTTCTGGCCTCCGGAACTGGGAGAGAGAAAATTTCCATTGTGTGAGCCACTCATTTGTGGTACTTCTCTTTGGCAGCCCTGGGGAACTGATTGTCCACCCTAGTCGGAGTTCCAGCAATGCCTGCGAGGAGGGAGGTGATGGGACACCAGTGAGCGGCTCTCTGTCTTCGTGCTGGGAGCAAGGGGCTTCACAAAACAAATGATCTGCATGAAATGTGCCGTGTTAACTCTAGCCTCCTTCTTCCTTTCCACAAAAGCCCTCAGTGCAGGAATGGTGCTTGAGAACACACCTAACAGAGAAGCTGTCACATCGGGGCTGGAACAAGTGACAAATAAACACAATGGCAAAGACTGGGGGGCAAGATCGCAGTTACTTCTCCTCTTTTCCTCTTTGATTGATTGCTCAGACAAGGTGGTCCTTTAAACAGCCCTGAGGTTCTAAGTCATCTACGGGGCCATTTTAGCTCTAAATCCAGCCCAGCTCAGAAAGGGGAGGAGGAGGGAGGAAGGGCAGCAAGCAGGTTGGGAGCAGGGCTGGGGAGGGGTAGAGATGACCCCTAGAGCCTGTAAGTGTGGGCTTCCCAGGGCCTCAGCGATGAAGAAACATCCAGGACCAATGTCTGGCCCATCTCTCAGCTCTCTGTTGGTATCTATCAGTGGATGTTTTTCTGTTCAGAAACAAATGCTAAACTGGGTTTTTAAAAGTGATTATTTTGACTTTGTATGTACATAAATACGTGATAGGGCAAGATTCACCCTTTATATTCCATTTCTAAAAGTGACAACAGTGAGCCAGAAAGCTCCCAGGAAAGAAAATGGCCCTGCGGGATTTCTGTTTGAGTCAAATAATGCTGGTGGGCCTTGGCTATTCATGTACTTTTTAAAAAAAAAAGTTTAATTTAATTTAATTTTTTCAGTGTTCCAAGATTCATTGTGTATGCACCACACCCAGTGCTCCATGCAATCCATGCCCTCCTTAATACCCATCACCAGGATCACCTCTCCCCCTAACACCCCCCTCCAAAACCCTCAGTTTATTTCTCAGAGTTCACAGTCTCTCATGCTTCGTCTCCCCCCCACCCACCGATTTCCTCCAACTCACTTCTTCTCTCCATCTCCCAATGTCTATTCATGTACTTTTAATCACTCAAGCACGTGTTTCAGTAAAGGTGTATATGCTGGGAAAGCCACCTACAATTTGGGTTGGCAATGCCTTGAATCTATAGGTTCACTTAGAGAGAAACAACATCTCTGCAACTCTGAGTTATCCTCTGTGAGAATGTGGAGTCCCTCTCCATTTGTCTAGATCGCTTCCCCTTTTCCCAAAGTCTGAGCCTCAGAAATTTTCTACAGTGTTCTTCATTAAGTCCGAAATACTCATCAATGTTTTTATACTCTTGTGAATGGTTTCTTAACTCTTACTTTACGTTCTAGTTGGTTAGGGCTGATATTGGTAAATTACAGAGATTTTCTGATTCTAGTAGTTAATCTGTTGAGTCTGTTGTTTTCCTTTTCTAAATAGATGAAGACATTGGTCCTCAAAGAATGATAGCTTTATGTTTCACCTCCTAATCTCTTACTCCTCTTTCTTCAGTTTGGGCCAGAATTTCCAGGTTTATGGTGAACATTCGCATTAATAAAAGACATCCTTTTTCACACACTTAAAGAGAATGTAGCCAAAAATTCGCCATGAACCATGTTTGCCATGATAGATTGTAAGTACATAAACTTTTCCCAGTGAGGACATTCCTTTCTCTTGCAGGTTTCCAAGGGCTCTCATCTTACTGAACGTTTTTTCCTCACATTTGGAGATAATTGTGTGATTTTCCTCCTTGTGTCTATGAATGTGGTGAATGACACTGATTCCTTGTCTGATTCGAAACATCCCTGCATCCAGAGCCAGCCTCCTTCATCAGGATGAACTGGTTTTGAATTTGGATAGCAAGCACTGTAGTTGAGGCTTTGCTCTTATCTTCATAAGTGCAATGGGTCCATGGCTTCCCCTTCGGGTGTCACCCCCCTTCTCTAATTTTGGAATCAAGATTACAGAGGACCATCCAAGGAACAGTAGTCTAATTCCTTCTGCTTTCTAGAACAACTTGTGTAATACAGTTACTGTTCCTTGAAGGATTGGTAGAACTCATCTGTGAAACTATTTGGAATTGAGTTTGGGGCAGAGGTAAGATCTTTAATGACAATTTCAACATCCTTAATCTTACTGATGCATTTATGTTCTCTTTCTTCTGGGTCCAATTTGATATCTTTTTTTTCTGGGAAAACATCTACTAGGCTTCCACATTTTTAATGCATATATGCTCACAATAGGCTTATTATTTTTAAAACTGTTAAGTGTTTTGTATTCTTTATTTTGATTATTTGCATCTTCTGTTTCTTTATTATTTCCCCCCTGGATCAGTCTTGTTGAAGATTTGTTTTTTTTAATAATATTATCAAAGAGCCAGTTTTTAAAATTTTTTTAATTTTTAATAAACATATAAGGTATTATTAGCCCCAGCGGTACAGGTCTGTGAATCGTCAGGTTTACACACTTCATAGCACTCACCATAGCATATACCCTCCCCAATGTCCATAACCCCACCACCCTCTCCCTACACCCCTCCCCCCGGCCACCCTCAGTTTGTTTTGTGACATTAAGAGTCAAGGAGCCAGTTTTGATTCTGTGAACCTTCTCGGTTGTTTTATTGTTCTTGTCATTTTATGTTCCATTGGACTGATTTCTGTCAGTTCTGTATTATTCCCTTCTGTTATATCTCCTCCAGTTTGCTCTGTTGTTGTTGTTTTGTTTTGTTTTTTCAACTTCTTGAGTTGGAAACTCCACTTACTTTTAACTTGCTTGTTTCTTGAAAACTGTATTTAGAGTGATGACTGTCTCTTTAATATTTTATTTATTTATTTGACAGAGAGAGAGAGAGGTCACAAGTAGGCAGAGAGGCAGGCAGAGAGAGAGAGAGAGGGAGAAACAGGCTCCCCACTGAGCAGAGAGCCCGATGCAGGGCTCGATCCCAGGACCCTGAGATCATGACCCGAGCCGAAGGCAGAGGCCTAAAGCGCTGAGCCACCCAGGTGCCCCTGACTGTCTCTTTAGATATTGCTTGAGATGTGTCTCAAATTTCTTGTTTTTTTATTTTATTTTCGGTGTTCCAAAATTCGTTTTTTATGCACCACACCCAGTGCTCCACGCAATACATGCCCTCCTTAATACCCATCACTGGGCTCACCCATCCGCCCACCCCTCTCCCATCCAAAACCCTCAGTTTGTTTCTCAGAGTCCACAGTCTCTCATGGTTCATCTACCCCTCCAACTTCCCCCAACTCACTTCTCCTCTCCATCTCTCCATGTCCTCCACGTTATTCCTTATGCTCCACAAGTTAGCAAAACCATATGATAGTTGACTCTGTCTGCTTGACTTATTTCACTCAGCATAATCTCTTCCAGTCCCATCCATGTTGATACAGAAGTTGGGTATTTATCCTTTCTGATAGAGGCATAACATTCCATTGTTTATATGGACCACATCTTCCTTATCCATTCTTCCATTGAAGGGCATCTTGGCTCTATCCACAGTTTGGTGGCTGTGGCCATTGCTGCTATGAACATCGGGGTACCGATGGCTCTTCTTTTCACTACATCTGTATCTTTGGGGTAAATACCCAGTAGCGCAATTGCAGGGTCATAGGGAAGCTCTATTTTTAATTTCTTAAGGAATCTCCACACTGTTTTCCAAAGTGGCTGCACCAACTTGCATTCCCACCAACAGAGTAAGAGGTTTCCCCTTTCTCCACATCCTCTCCAACACTTGTGGTTTACTGTCTTGTTAATTTTGGCCATTCTAACTCATGTAAGATGGTATCTCAATGTGGTTTTGATTTGAATCTCCCCAATGCCTAATGATGATGAACATATTTTCATGTGTCTGTTAGCCATTTGTATGGCTTCTTTGGAGAAGTGTCTGTTCATGTTTTCTGTCCATTTTTTAACGTGATTATCTGTTTTGTGTGTGTTGAGTTTGAGGAGTTCTTTATAGATTTTGGATATCAGCCCTTTACCTCAAAAGCTCACTACTGCCAGACTCAAATTTACAACCCAGTTACTTACAAAGTACCCCAAAGAAGTAAGTTCAGAACCTGCCTCCTTTGCAGATCTTGTGAAACCTCACCCAACAGCTATTACCTATTCAGGAGATAGAGCCTGTAGTTAAAAGGCCCTAAGCCCCTGCTGACCATCTTTCAGTGTTCTCTGACCTAGACACTGGAAAGCCACCTCCCTAGAGCCCTCTCCCCTTCTGAGGAGCGACCCCTGAGGGACTTTGCTCTTTTGCAAAATTGTCAAAGCGAGGCAGGCTAGGGCTTGCATGTGCTACCACCACCTTGTGGTCATGTCTTTCTCCCAATTCAGCCCCCAAAGCCCTGAGACCCCCACCCTGGTCCCCCAACACTGATATACACTGGAACCCATGGTCAAGGCAGAAGCTGTCAATTTCTGCAGTGAAGTGGCAAGTGGCGACTGTGAGGGCAAAACCTAAGACACTATTCTCTAACCTTTTCTCTGGCTGTGCCTCAGACCACCTTGCACCCCAATCTGAGACCTAATCTTAGTCCTCTGTACAAGTTCAGGGCAGTCCCCAGGGCTCCTCCTGCTTTTATCGCTGGTGGTAGAAACATAGTTTACTTCTTTGCTTTCTCTCCTGCTTTTGCCAATTAAATATCTTTTTCTTATTATCAAAGTAACACTCAAGTTTTTTTTTTTTTTGAGTTTGGAAACTAAAAGTAAGAGAAAGAAAAAATGCAAACATTTTCGTTATCAAAGACAAGAACAGCTAATTGTTGACTGCATTTCCTTCAAGTCTTTTTTCTATTTGCTTTTCATCTTACAGCTCTTAAGACCCTGTGGTACATTCAAAATTGGGCATAATGATATTCAAGTCTATTTTCCCCTGTTTACAAGGAAATTACACACTCATCACAGAAAAGCAGCTTCTTGGTGCTTTATGGACTATTCTCCTCTAAAAATCTCCAAGATTCAGGCCCATCATTATGAGTTTGGAAGATGCAGAAAACCTGCACTCTAGTTTTTGGCACTGAAAATGGCCATTATGTGTCTGTGCATCTCTGCTGCTTGTGGAGAGAGAAGAAAAAGCCTTTTAGTGCAGCTATTCTTGCCTCACAACCACAGAGAGCCTGGCTGTCATTAGCAAGTGCCACAACAGAAAAGCAAAGATTCTATCCGACTGTTTTCACTGGTCAGGGAGAAAGCAGGTCCAGCCAGAAACAGGTTAAATTATAAAACACATCCATGTCTACAGGGAGAGTCATACCACCATGAATATATAAGACAGATGGAATTTTGTGAGACCCTGGAGTGCCCGTGCCATTCTTTTGACGTGCTGGAGGAGGCGTGCAGGTTTATGAGACCAGACTGTGCACAAATCTTCCCAACTCTGTACTCAGTGAATTCATGTTGGTACCTTGAAATTGCCTGTAGCGGTAGTAAAATCTGGCAAATGTTACAAATGAGGGATTATTCCTTCACTCCAAAAAGCTGAGTGTTAATCATTTATAAGCACATCACTGTCTTTGAGATCCTGAAACAACAGAACACAGGAAAAGAAACAAATCGCATGTGTAGGACCAGTAGTCTTATGTCCTACATGTATGAACTACAACTCTTGACGTGCAATGTTCCACCAGGACCCCACCCACTTCCTGTTCTGTGGTTTTCTGAGTGTGAAAAGGGTGAAAAGAGAGATGGGGATGGGTGCCAGGGGTAGAGCAGACTGACTTCCTCAACCAGTGACTTCATGCAGTAAAATGTTGACAAATTACCTCTTAGGTAGAGAAAACGTCATTTCTTTCTTCTTCACTGTATCTTCGCTGCTTCTTCGTCATTCTTTCTTCTTTGCTGTATCTCTCACATGTTTTCACCAATTCGTGTGTTAAACACTTTTTGGCACCTGCCATGGACCAATTTCTCTTCTCTGTACCTGGAATGTAGCAGTAGACCAGATAGCCTAGGTCCCTGCCTTCATAGAGCCTATGTCCTGGAGAGAGGAGCCATCAAAAAACAAAAAAAGAAATAAAAAGGAAAACAAAAGTCAGCATCAGTGTTCTGCTAAAAAAAAATAGAACAAAGTGAGAAATGGAAAGAGAGAGAGAAGGGAAGGCAGTTTGTCTTAGGAGGGCAGCCTTGGAGATAGAAGATGGCAAGAGGTTCAGTGTAAGAACCAATAACACCCATCACTACTCTTACCAGAAAAATAGTAAAAGGAGAAGTAAACTGTTTTTTTTTTTTTTACAGAGTAGAAGAATTTCTTCCTTAAAATAAGAAAAGAACATTTAGATGAGCTACTGAAAAATCATGGAGACTTTGGAAATCTACTAGAAATATTAGTGAGAACACAAAGGCCAAGGAAGTGTTTTTAGAAAGGTTGCATGGGGAGCTTATTATCCAGGACATTAGTGTGTGTGGCTGAAGCGATATAACCACACCCTTGCCAGTGCACCGAGGGAGTGCCTGCCTGTGTTCCTGACATGTGCTCTCTTCTGCTACCTGCTTTCATCTCCTCTTCACTGGCATGGCACGGGTAGGCCAGCCCCTCTGGAAAGACTTCTGGACCTCTTGAGCCCATCTCTACCTCTAGGTGTCACATGGGTTTCTCCTTGTGAGTCTGTCTCCGAGCCTCCTTCTTATAAGGACATGATTCATTGGATGGATTCCATCCTAATCCAGTATAACCTTATCTTAACTTGGTTATATCTGCCCATTTCCAAGTAAGGTCACAGTCACAGGTTCTGGACAGACATGAATTTGGGGGTGGGGGACAGACACTATGAAACCCAGGACATCATACACTGAGGGAGGATTTGAGAAGTAATAGCCATGGTTGTCTCCCAAACACCCATCCCACCACTGGGGAGACACCATCTGGTTTGGGTGGTAGGATTTCCACATTCAGTATATGAAGAAAACCACTATGGCCCCATCCTCTGTACCACAGTGAATGGCTCAGGAACCAAAAAAAAAAAAAAACCAAAAACCAGACACTCCTCTGTTACTAATTAGTTTTGGGGTAAATGAATGACTCAAGTTGGTCCATTAACAGGGAAGCCACAACTTGTATTCTATGGTTGAAGAAAGAGAACATTTTTTCTCCCCCTGACTGTTTTTTGGTTTGTTTTCAATAATGTTTTAATTTTTTTTTAATATACATTCATTGTAGAAGATAGAGAAAAGTACAAGATCGTTGAAATGACTCCTAATTAACTAGAATTAACATAAAGTATACTCTTTCAATCTCTCATAACACTTACACACTGTGTGTTTTTTTCAGTCTTATCAAGATATAATTGATATGTAACACTGGGTATGTTTGAGGTATACACAGTTTAGGTCAATTTTTTTCAATTATTTGCATAAAAACAAATGTATGTAAGCATATAGAGAACGTTCTGGAATAATACACATTTGCTAATCTCTGGAGAAAGGAGTTGACATAGAAGACACAGTGAAAGGGCCTTTCGTATTTGACTCTATGTTTGCATGTTCTGATAATGTAGCAATGTACCACTGGGTTGGTTTCTAAATAATTTCAGAACAGCAAGAAAAGATATAAGCATAATTGAACAAATAAATTATAAGTCAAATGTAATATTGGAGCATATTCACGGGGTCATTCCTCGAAGTCTATTTCAAGGGCCCCATCTGCTTGACTTGTTTTTTGACCCATTGGACCCCACAGTGTAGCTTTTCCCCAAGGCTCTTGTCATCTTCTGCTTTAGCTCTCCTCAAGTTTTTTTCTCCTTCCCTAGACTGCCAGTTTCTTGAGGGAAAGACTGTTTCTTCCCTGACTTATTCACTGCACAATATCCCTCACACCCAAGCACAGTGTCTGCACACAGACTGTATTAATTATTTATTGAATTGGAGTTTGACATAATCCTTTTTGTAATACACTAATCATTATTGATTTTCTCTTTTTGATAAATATTCTTTTCTTTCCAGGGCTATAATTAATACCAGTTTCCAGAGCAAATCTGTAGGTCTCTGGCTGATGTGCTCAGCAGGTTAGAACCCTGTGTTAACAAGGGCATGATCATGGATGATCACTCATCCTCTGGTCCATAGCCAAAACTGCACCCCTGCTTCCAGCCAGCTGTTACCAGAATGCCAGTTGTGTATAATAATAAATATCAGATGGGAAAGCTGGAGAGATTGGTCTAAAACTGTTACCATTGTTCTGGGTAAAGACGTATTTATTAGACTTATTGCCTCTATTAGGATTATTTCTGTTCTCTCCTGCTTTTATCATTTGACTGCAAACCTCATTCATTCTTGTATCTGCCTCAGTGCCCATGGTACTAAGTGTTTGGGTTCAATAAGCAATCACTGAGTTCAATTTTACCAAGAATGAGTATTTTGCTACTGGCACACTATTTTGATCCATGAGGGTCGGGTGGCAAAGTAACCAAGGAACTAACATTTTCACGTGTTTTCTGTGTGCAAGGACTGTTAGCAGGCTTCCGAATCTTTACCATCTTTAATCTGACAACAGCCTGTAAATGACCCCATCACTGTGTCATGAAAAGGAAAAATGAGGCAAACAAAATATAAGTTCAAGGACACCTACATAATAAAAGGTTGAAGTGATATGTGACCTAATTTAGAATCTAAGCCTATAAAAGTTATTGCTATGATCTAAAAACACTTAGATTTCCAAATCCAGCTAATCTTAGCTTCTAACAGCCTATCTCTACTTTCAATGGCCCCAAATAACATAGTGAAGTCAATACAGCAAGTGCAAGTCTTAAAAGCAACCACCTGCATTTGAGGTCATTGGATTTGAATTGTGCCGTAATTCACTTTGGGTTTGCTTGACTATTGCCAGAAATGACAAGACTATAAAATGGAGAGGGTTTAAATCAGTCAGATAGAAAATGCAGGCCCAAGGAGAAACAGGGTTATCTTTAAGACCATCTTAATAAGTGGTATTGGAATATGGATTGCTTCCCTCACAAAACTTAGCAAAACCAAATGTGGGAGGATGTGTTATGCTTGACTTTACATTGGTTTCAGTGTAGGAATGGGTTATGATCTTAAAAACTAAACTGACCTCCAGACCCAGATACCCAAAAGCCCACTCTGTATCCTTCTAATCCCCTCCCATTACCACCAACATCTTATATCTAAAATCACATGTACCATCTTTCCTGAGAAATCTGGTATCATAGGCCAAAAACTGGGTTTCCAAAAGATGCCCACATCTTAATCCTCCTAGAATCTGTGAATTTTACCCTCCATGGCAACAGGGGTTTTGCAGATGTGACTCACTGAAGATCATGAGATGAAGAGATGGTCCTGGATTGCTGGAGTGGGTTAGACATAGTCACAAAGGTCCTGATGAGAGGGGGCAGGATGATTAAAGCCAGAGAAGAGGTGAGAGCAGATGCAGACGATAGAGTGAGGCAGAGTCACATGCCAGGAAATGTGGCAGCCCCTAGAGGCTGGAAGCTGTTAAGAAATGGATTCTCTTCTAGAGCCTCCAGAAGGAATTACAGCTGTAGCCTCCTATTTTAGACTTCTGACCTTCAGAACTGCAAGAGAATAAATATGAGTTCTTTAAGCCACTCAATTTGTGGTTATTTGTTACAGCAGCCACAGGGAACTAACACATCTGTCATATCCTTCTATGAGTCAGAAGACCTGTAGGTAACAGATGACTCATTCGAAATGGGTAACTAAGGACAGTTTAATCAAGTAGCCAATTTCTAGATGTGAGCACAGTTGAAGAAAAGCAAGGAGGTGGGGAGCAGGCAAATAAATGCCCTCACCACACTCTCCTTCCGCCCTCTGGTCTCTGCTGGGGCTGCCCAAGGGCCAAGCCCAGCTACAAGCCATGGGGCGAGGGATCCCAACTGGGCTGTCCTTAGAGGTTGGCCCCACTGGTCACAGAATGAAGGGGAAAGAATAGAAAGGATAATCAGCCTTCTGGGACATCCTGGGTCTTGGGGATGGTAGAACCATCCTCTGGGAATCTGGAACCACTTGGCCTCTCCCTAGTCTTCCCTCGCCTCCACACAGATTCAGCTGTCTCATGCAGTCAAGTTTCTCCTGGTTCCTCTATCTGGGGGCATCTTCCCACTGTGTCTCCCGCACTCCCCAGCAGAGCTGACCGCCAGCCCATTTGGACAGTTATCATTCTGCACTATCCCTCTAACTTTTATAATGGTTTTTATATTTTTTAAGATGGTAAAATAATAAAGATAATACGGTAAATTCAGTAATTGGCTTTTTTGCACAAATTTCTGTTTTATATATTGCATAAGTTACATTTATGAAGCTTATTGTAAAATGTGAGCATATATGCACATATTCATAGAACATATCCATAAGCAGCAGATCTAGTTACTTTATTGCCCTGCTGTACAGAATCTCATTGTAAATTGTGAAGAGTGGTATTTACCTTGAGAGCGGTTGAATTCTCAAAGCACTAAAAAAAAAAAAAAAAAGAAAGACCTAAGCATTTCCATAATCTATTGTAACCAGAAGCGAAAGAAAGAAGAACCAGAAGCAAAGAAAAGAAGAAAGCCATGAGACAGCAGGAGTGTGAGTTGTCTGCAAATCTTCACTCTGTCTCTGTGCATGATTCCATTGCACTCGTAAGATTTTACTTTTTCACTGAAGATGCGCTGTAATTCTTCACTTGAGAAAACTCACATTTATCCCCACTGTGTGGAAGCTTTATGGGGTGATGAATTTGAGATATGGAAGCACAATATAGCAGGAAATTAACTAGTTATGTTGCCAGAATTCAGAGAACTTTGAACAATACAGTGAAAGCAAGGAAAATAATTCTATGAGGAAACTAAGCTGAATTGATCGGCCCCTTGCCTCACTTCAGGCAAGAGCTTGGTAGTTTAAATTGATGTATGTTTTTCCCGATTATAAAACGGCATAATGCATGGTAGGGATTTGAGAAAATATATAAAAGTATTAAAGTAAAAATTGGTCTCCAAGAACTGGTGTTAGATAATCCCTGCCAGTTTTTTTTATTTTATTTTTTTAACGATTTTTATTTATTTATTTGAACCAGAGAGAGATCACAAGTAGGCAGAGAGCCAGGCAGAGAGAGAGAGGGAAGCAGGCTCCCTGCGGAGCAGAGAGCCGGACGCGGGGCTCGATCCCAGGACCCTGAGATCATGACCTGAGCCGAAGGCAGCGGCTTAATCCACTGAGCCACCCAGGCGCCCCCCAAATTTTTTTTGATAAATACATTTGCCTGAGATAAGGGGCTCGTTCTATCTGTTACAATTTTGTTTCATTCAGTTCTTTTCATATGGGATCATGGTGAGTATGTTCCTCTGTCAACAAAAACCGCATAATTTTAAGTCAATGGGGATGTGAGAAATGGCTTATTAAATCGAGTTGGGACAATTTATTAACTGGTTGGAAAAGAAAAGATTCAATCAATTCTTGAGTGAGCTTGAATTCTTTCTCCAAAGTAAATTCCAGATTATAAAAATTTTAAGCATTCAAATACAGAAACATAAAAACACTAGGGTACAGCTTCGGAGAAAATGTATCATTTTGAAATGGGGAAGCATTTTTGAAGCATAAGACCAAATCCTTTCAATAAAGAATAAAATGTGACTATAGAGACATTAGATTCTTTGTGAAAAGAAATCATGAACAAAGTTGAAAAAAACATGACAAAGAGGGATAAAATGTTTGCAACCTATCTGGCAGATAATGGGCTAATAAGCAAAGATTATTCACAATAAAAATCAGTTAAATGACTTAAAGAGTCAGTCACAAAAAAGATTTGTACCTTGTAGTACTTTATTTTTATGATTAAATCTTTTAAAAAGCTTGTAAAATAGCTTTATAATCACATTTTAAAATATTTTTAATAATCTATCAATCATAATCATAATTAGTAACCCTTTACCTTATCTTGAACATTTGTATTTTTCTGAAGGTTTTCCTGTTTGTTATACATAACACTACCATAAATATTTTATTGCAAAATGGATTTACTTGAGTTTCATTAGGATAGATTGAGTGGATCAAATGGCATGAATGTTTTCTGACTCTCCTATTTTCTTTTTTTTTAAAGGTTTATTTATTTATTTGAGGCAGGGCAAGTAGGGGGAGGGGCAGAGGGAAAAAAATCAAAGCAGACCCCTCGCTGAGCATGGACCGACCCCCCCGACCCATCCCCAATGTGGGGCTCAATTTCAGGACCCTGAGAACACGACCTGAGCCAAAATCGAGTCCTACACTTAACTGACTAAGCCACCCAGGCATCTCGTGACACTCCTGTTTTCTTATCTTTCTTATTCTCATAAAACAAAACATAAATACAATGGAAAAGAACAGGACACCAAGAAAACTGATATTTGGAAAAATACCCCTCATTGGCGGTTTGTTGTTTGATAGTCTTAACTTTGCCAGGCAGTGTAGTTTTACAAGCTTTATGGGCTATTTTATGAGAAATAAGACTCGGTTAACCCGCCTCTGTCCTAAAGATATCCAAGCCCTCACACGGGGATTGGGCCACCCTGAGGTCCTATTTCCAGTTCACCACTTTTGAAGTACATACATAACTTTGGGCTCTTTATTTAACCTCCCAAGCTTCAACTTATTGACTACAAAGAGAGATTAGAACAGCCCCCATTCGGTGATGGAGAATAAATACTGTGGAATGAGCTATTAACATGTATGAAGGACCTGCTGTATAACTGTCTGACAGGCACTGCTCCGCTGGCTTTGGTTGGTAATTGGCTTAGGAAACTGTTGCCAAGGAGGAAGAGCAATGAGGCTGGGAGTTCTGCCGGACAGAAAAAAGAATCAATACATTGATTAAAGCACATTACTGTGTGCTCTTTAAAGCGAGCTCCTTTCTCCAGCCTCCTCTCCAAAGCCCGGGGGAGTGAATCTCTGCCAGAGAAAGGATTTTGAAAGGGATCAAAAGGATGGTTTTGAGACCTGCAGGTTACCAGACTCATCCTCGAGCAAGGATGGAAGTCACTTTCTCTAACTCTGGTTGTCAGCTGGGTTGATTTTACCTCCCAGATGATAATTTTGTGGCCGCCAATGCATGGGGGTGGGGATGCTGAAACCAGCACCTGGGGGTGGAGGCCAGGGGTACAATTAAACATCCTATAATCATAGGGCCACTCCCCCCTCCCCCGACCAAGAATTACCTGGTCCCGGGATGCCTGGGTGGCTCAGCTGGTTAAGCGGCTGCCTTCAGCTCAGGTCATGATCCCAGTGTCCTGGGATTGAGTCCCACATCAGGCTCCTTGCTCCGCAGGAATCCTGCTTCTCCCTCTGCCACTGTGTCTGCCTGTGCTTGCCCTCTCTCCCTCTCTCTGACAAATAAATAAATAAAATCTTAAAAAAAGAAAAGAAAAGAATTACCTGGTCCCAATTGTCATTAGTGTCAAGGCTGAGAAACTCTGCTCTAAAATGATGATGTATTCTAACATTTAATTCTATTTTCCTCTACTTAGCAATATCAGCTTGGTCTTCAAATTTATACACCCATACTAACAACTTTACAATTTTGATTACATGTCAAGGTTGACCATATGTTTTCTAGTTGGTTAGGGCACTTCAGGTCTTTACTGGCACTGAATTAAAAAAAAAAAAGATATTAGAGGGGAAAAAAAACCAGGTGGGAAAAAATTTAACTGTTGCTTTGGTTAATAAAAACAGTCAACGTGCAGTTATAATCAGTACATAAATACTGCTTATCAAATACCATAGAATTTGGACAAAGGAAAAGTGTATGTTTTAAAAAGCTTTGGTTACTTAGCAAATAGAGAAGACTATCAATAACTCAAGGATTTATCTTAAGAATGTAAGGGAAACAAAACCCTGAGGGAAAAAATAAGACAAAACCAAAACTTCTGGAATTAACAGAAAAAACAATAAAAGGATTAAATTGACCCCAAAATGAATTGTTTGAAAAGGCCACAGTATATGCCAGTTTCTCAAACTGAGGTGATCCTAAAATAGCTTCCGATGGTAGAAAAGATGAAATTCCCAGGTCCTTCTCCCCACACCTGCCCTCCCAAATTCAAATTCAGGACTTTGGAGGAAAAGGCCCTGAAGTCTGTGTTTACAACACTCTTCAGAAGACTGTCACAAATGGGCAACTTCAGGAAACCCTGAAATTAGCCAGTCTTCGACAAAGTTAATCAAGGTAAAAGGAGCAGTAGTTCAAATAGAGAAGCTCGTGAGTATATGAGCAGCCACATTTATAGAGATGGCTCCAAAAGTATGAAAGAATGCAATGTCGTCTGTGACAGAAATTCTTCTTTCATGTCTCTGTCCTTCATTGCTATTTCCACTCTGATGACAGATATTTCTAATCTCCTGAATTTGTCCTCCATGTCACTTACTTATCTCTACGTGTCTCTTGTGTATTTATTTATCTAGATAACTCTGCTCCTTTCATTAATCTCGCAGACTTTTCCTCTGAGGATCTCAGAGCATCTGCTCTGGACTTCTCAGCTCCCACTGACTTTTTTCCCCCTGTTGCTTCAGGGGTTGTACTGTTCATCAGAAAACCTTCTCCCCTGCTCTCGTGTCCGTCTCTGCTCAGACACACTGTGTGCTGAGAACACAGACTGGAGAGTTTCCAAGGCTCTTTTTCTGGTCAGTTGCCTATTCCACCCCCAGGAATTCAGGACCATGGTGAGGTGTTTGCCCTCTGTCCCCCTATCTAAAGTGATCCCTTTGGGTGGGATCTTTCCAAGTGTCCAGTTGTTTTTTCCCAGCTTGCTAGTCATGCAGAGGGGTTCTGAGTCTCTCTGGGGCATGGGTAGAGGAGTGGGCTTCCATACATGAAAAGAGACCATGCAACCTGCTGCTGAAGGGGTCAAAGCCCAGATGAAGGAAAAAGGAAAACCATGACTGACCATGTTTTTTTTTTTTTCTGACCATGCTTTTTACCTTTATAGTTGGAGGTCACTTTCTCTATGAGGGGCTTCCTGGTTGTGCTGAAGTTTCTTTGCTGAAGGAGGCTGGGTTGTTGGTCACTTTGCCAGCTGCCATGGAGCCTCCTGGTAGCAGAGGGATGTAACAGTGCCCACAGTGTCCTGGGGTCTCTGCCTATGCATGGGGATGGTGTTATGACAAAGGCCTCCACTGCCATTTCTTTTTTTTTTTTTTTTTTTCTTTTTTCTTTTTTTTTTTTTAAAGATTTTATTTATTTATTTGACAGCGAGAGAGAGATCACAAGTAGGCAGAGAGAGAGAGAGAGAGGGAAGCAGGCTCCCTGCTGAGCAGAGATCCCGATATGGGACTCGATCCCAGGACTCTGAGATCATGACCCGAGCCGAAGGCAGCGGCCCAACCCACTGAGCCACCCAGGCGCCCTCCACTGCCATTTCTGTCAGCTCCAGGCACCCACTTGGAGAGAAGGATGGTGACTCCCCATCACTGCCCTAGTCCCCCTCTGCCTCTCGTCTCTGCACCAAGGACATAATGTGTAGATGGAGTTCTGCTAAGCCTTTCCCAGGAGGCGTGGGACACACATGCCCTCCATCTGATTTCCATTGTGTGACATTTTGCAGAGATCCCATGAAGTTTTTGGCATGCTTTTGAAATGTGCCATTCCTGGTTTGTAGTGCGAATGTATTTTTCTTCTCTTTTTGGATTCCTTTCTTGATTTAAAATTGGAAATGGAGTTGGGGGAGGACTGAAAAGTTCATAGGGAGGTTTCTCGTTTCTTGCTAAATGTAGAACGAAACAAGGTAGATATGGCATAAACAGTTTCTTAGGTGAGGGACAGCAGATGCCAAGGAAGCCAGCTCTGAAAGGTCCTGAGCCTCCACCCAGGGAAGCAGCGTCCAGAGGTATTGGGAACCAGGACCAACATAGCCCAGACCTGGGGACGTCCACTCCCTTGTCACCCACTTCCCAGTCATCTTCCCCCTTGTCGACAGCAGTCAGTGGGAAGACGATCTACAATTGGCTTCTAGAAGAAACGAGACAGCTTCCTACTACTATTTCACTTTAGAAGGTTAAGATCCAATTTTCACAGGAAACTCATTCCAGAGTCTTTTCCTTTGGATTCAAATCCAATTATTGGGAACAAAGATGCACATGACACCTCCCTAATAAAAAAAAATTTTTAAAAACAGAAAACAAACAAACCAAAAAAATGAAAATAGTTCAAACTAAGGAGCAAGAGAAAATGAAACCTCAGCCACTTGTCAAAAGCCCCCTTAAGCCCATTATTTTCTGAAAGGAAATCTTTCAGCAGCCTTTTGTCAGTTCCAAATTTAGAGGCGCTCATTCAGAATGTGATAGTGGGAATGATGAGGCTAATAGAGGTTCCTTTCGGGCTATTTTTAGGCCAATCCATGTGTCCTCATCAGAGGGAAGACAAAATTCATTAGGAAAGGATGTCTCGTTGGCTGAGAGCTGCCCTTCTGTTGCCGCCAGCATCTGCACCTCTCAGAACCACCCTATGACCCTAGCGGCTTCAGAACCCCTCGTAACTCCATAGCTGGCAACCGGTAGCAGGCAGGGGCACAAATCACCCCTCCAGCAATGACACTGATGTTTGCAAGCAAAGGGCCTTGAAGTTGGGGAACCTGGCTTTGAACACCTACTCCCTGACTTCCTCATTGTATGACCCTAGAAAAAATCATTGACATGCCCAAGACTCAGAAGGATTGGCACTCCTACCCAACAGAGCAATTGTGAGGATCAGAAAAGATTATATTCACGGAATGTTGTACAGTGTTGAATAGTTTCCTCTAAAACTCCATGTCTATCTTAAGTCTGTGAATGCCACCCTATTTGGTAATAGGGTCTTTGCTGGTGTAAATCAAGTAAAGATGAGGCCACTGGTGTCCTCATAAGAAAAGGAAATCTGGACACAAGCACACAGAGGGAAGAAGGACATGTGATGACAGAGGCAGAGATTGGAATGATGCAGCTATGAGTCATTATCACATAGGAGCAAGCCAAAGGGCGCCAAGGATTGCTGACAACCATCAGAAGCTGGAAGAAGCAAGGAAGGATTCTCCCAAGATCTTTCAGAGGGAGCATGGTTCTGGCCACACCTTGATCTCAGACTTCCAGCCTCCAGCACTGTGAGAGAATAAATTTTTGTTGTTTAAGCCACCCAATTTGTGTTCATTTGTCATGGTATCCCTCGCAAACACCTACAGGCACCATTAGCATAGTACCTAGCAAACATTAAGCACACATCAATGTAGAGGTCTACTTTGTTAGTCCAGCATATGTCTGAAACATAGTAGGCACTCAATAAATATTTGTGCAATGAGATGAGCAAACATTAAGCATCTCTTTGAAGTGTATTTTAAGAACATATTTCTTTTTTTTTTTAAAGATTTTATTGATTTATTTGACAGAAAGAGCAAGAGAGCACAAGCAGGGGGAGCAACAGAGGGAGAAGGAGAAGCAGGAGCTCGATGCGGGGCTCGATCCCAGGACCATGGGATCATGACCTGAGCCAAAGGCAGATGCTTAACTGACTGAGCCCCCCAGGTGCCCCTTAAGAACATATTTCTAAATAAGGAAAGGCTTTGTGCATAAAAGTACTTATACTAATGGGAGAATTATATATAGTAATTAAAAATATCTGCAAAGATTTTAATAATATTCTTGAATATTATTAAAACATAAAGTATATTATTTGATCTCATAAAACTTTCTAATACAGAAAGTAACTTCTGAAACTTACCTGTTATAAGACTAAATGAGCTAATATTGTTAAGTTAATTCATATTAAAATATGTATTAAAAAGCCAGAGTTGTCTACAGGTCATTGTGATTGTTCTTCTTTTTTGTGTGGTTCTTTTCCATCTATTTCTGCTACAGTGGGTGGGTATTACATTTAAAACAAATAGAGGGGCATCTGGGTGGCTCAGTGGGTTAAGCCTCTGCCTTCAGCTCAGGTCATGATCTCAGGGTCCTGGGATCAAGCCCCACATCGGGCTCTCTGCTCAGCAGGGAGTCTGCTTTCCCCTCTCTCTCCGCCTGCTGCTCTGCCTACTTGTGATCTCTCTCTCTGTCAAATAAATAAATAAATAGAAACTTTGCCTTAAAAAAATAGTTCCAGTAGCAAAAGCAATATATACGTTAAGTTACAGCATATAGCTCCCCACCAGCCCTTCTGTCATAGCACAGAGCTTGCAAACTAGAGTAATGTGTGATTCTGTCTGGTAATGGCATTTACAAAATGAATTACTTGGGACCACGCTGATATCTGCAGCTGAGGAGTATTCATTCGTTGGCTTGAGAAGGCATCATGTCTGGCAGAGAGCTATGTTCCTGTGAAATGATTGACCAAGGCTGGAAAATAGAAGATGGAAAATGGAAGACGTGTGAAATCAATCAGTCAGTAAGTTCCATTTTAATGTTCATGGAGTGCCTGTTATTATACCAGGGAACTGGCGGTTGAAAAGAAATTGAACCATGGAACTCCAGAGTTTGAAGAGAAATCACTGGTCATCCAATTTAACATCCAGTGTAAAGAATAAATCTTCATAATAAAATAAAGCTAGTTGGGCACTGTGATAGAACATGGCTTTGGTGGCCTCCAAGAAACTTGATGTATTCACATCCTCGTGCAGTCCCCTCCCCTTGAATTTGCTCAGGCCCAATGACCTGCTTCAAGGAATGGAAGGTGGAGGAAGTAATCCCATGCCTCTTCTAGGTCTAACGCTTAGTGGAGCCTAGTGACTTCTCTCGGGGTAGGTGGAGCAGGTGGTAATAGCTGTGAGCAGGTGGTAATGGCTGTGAGAAGCCAGCCCAGCCGTGCACAGAGGCCATGCATGCAAGCCACATGGAGGAGGTTGGGGCTTCCAGCCAACATCCTCAGCCGGACTTCTAGGTGACACCCAGCACCAGCCTGCCAGGCCCAAGTGAGTGCCTCTCACCAGAGATGTAATAGTTTATTGCACAGCAATAGATAACAAAACCGGTATCTAGTCTCAGCTCAAACAATTCTAGGAAAAGGAGACTCTGTGCCTTGTAATATAATCCGTTCCATTTTTAATAGCAACAATTGCTAGAACATCTTTTCTGTATTTAACAAAAGCTGCCTTCCTGCCACTCACAACCTGTCTCTATGTAGAGTGAATCTGTGGCAGCTCTTCTGGAATCTTCAGACAATCGTGACTTTGATTACTTACTTCTCCAGCCCTTACCACCACGCACAAGGCACATACCCACATCATCTTTTCTTAGAAGTAAGCATCTCCAGCTCCTTCAAGTCCTGATTCTTTCTTTAAAAAGCTCAAACTCTTGGAGCACCTGGGTGGCTCAGTGGGTTAAGCCTCTGCTTTCGGCTTAGGTCATGATCTCAGGGTCCTGGGATTGAGCCCCACATCGGGATCTCTGCTCAGCGGGGAGCCTGCTTCCCCCCCCCCCCACCGTCTGCCTCTCTGATTACTTGTGATCTCTCTCTTTGTGTCAAGTGAATAAATAAAAAAAAATCTTAAAAAGCTCAAACTCTCTTTTTAAAAAGATTTTATTTATTTAAGATGGGATTGGGAGGGAGAAAAACCTTAGAAACTCTTAATCTCACAAAACAAACTGAGGGTTGTTGGGGGAAAGGGGATAGGGAGAGGGTGGTTGGTTATGGACACTGGGAAGGGCATGCGATATGGTGAGTGCTGTGAAGTGTGTAAGTCTGACTGATTCACAGACCTGTAACCCTCGAGCAAATAATACATTATATGTTAAAAATAATTAATTAAAAAAATAAAAAAGGAAAAAAAGATTTTATTTATTTATTTGAGAGAGAGAGAGAGCATGGGGGGAGAGGCAGAGGGAGAGGGAGAGAGACTCCTCAAGCAGACTCCCCACCAAATGCAGAGCCTGACCCAGGGCTCAGTCCCAGGACTCTCAGATCATGACCTGAGCTCAAATCAAGAGTCAGCCACTTAATGGACTGAGCCACCCAGGCGCCCCCAAAAAGCTCAAATTCTTATTGGTAAACCAGATGCCACATGGAAGGACCACAGGGAATTCCCCATTACTGGATCATAAAACAACACATTCTAAAAGTATGCCAGTGCTGAGTCAAATACGTTTCCTCTACTCATCCAATGTGTCCTGTGAGCACAGGTACGTGTGCACATACACAAATTCATTTTTGCGCTTGCCCTAAAATATTTGTGATAGCATAGGAAATGCAATGACTGATAGCACCCTAAGCTGAGTAGCCAGATGGGCGCAAGCTCTGGGTCTGCATGTGTCTGGGAGAGGAAGGATGTTCAATGGCGTCTCCTCCCACTACAGAATGTGAGCAGTTACATGCTATCTTTGCCTTTAAAGGAGCAACGGTATTTCAGTGTATGGCTGCTCAGAAATGTTTTTCCCAGAAAACTACTGGCTAGAAAAAGTTTATGAATTAACATCCACATGCAACTGTAGGGAAGATGAGCAAGGCCATTAGCTCTCTAAGGAAGAAAATTGTCTTTGAGTCATGTGTGCGTTGCCTCGAAAACCTTCCAGACCAGGCTGTTCTTATGCAGACAAGCATTTCTCTAATATGGCACAGTTGGTTTCTAAGTTACTGCTGAAACAGCCCATGGCACTGGGAATTCAATTATTGATCCAACTTCAGGATTGATGTGGGTCACAGCACCACAACAGACATACGGAGCTCTGCATTTCCAGGGAGACAGCCAAGGGATTGGAGGGGTGTGGAGCAGGAGCGAGTGTTTCTATGGTCCTCATTCAAGTAAGGCTGTGTGTTATCACACGATGACACCTCAGCCATTTTTCAGAGTCATTTGGGATGGCATTTGGGGGCCAAAGTGAATGCATGTCATTGCTCCAGATAGTTCATTTTTTCCCAAACACCGCAGAATTGTGGTATTCTGCAGAAGGGTGAATGTGCAGAGGAAAGCGTGCATCCGTAGGCTTGGTTTGTCCCTGCGACACTGCCACATGCTAGCTTTCTTCTAATGGACTGATTACCAAATCTTTCTGTGAATTAATTTCATCATTTATGCAGTGGAAATAAATACTTTACCGAATTGGTGGATGCACCAACCAGCTCCCTGTTAAGCGTGCCGTAAATAATCGAGTGTCACATAGATGGAAGGGTCATGAGTATCCGTGTAGACGCGCTTCAATACACTAGACTGACCCTTCGAATTCCAACAACCTTCACATTTACTGCACCTTCTCACTATTAAGAGCAGCCCTAATGGAGCTGCAGTCCTCCCAGTCAGCATTTTCTGAAGGGGCTCATCCACAGAGTAGCTAAGTAGTGGCTTTCCCATCGTGCATCAACACCAGCAGCTTCTTTCACTCTTTGTACTTGGATGAATTTCACATGGTTTTAGCTGCACTCGGGCTGAGCCCAGGCCCCTGCACAGCTGACTGACCACAGCTCATGTCTACGTGGATAGATGGCCCACAGGCATGTCAGACTCAGCATGGCCTCGAAATCACACTGCTGGTCCTCCTTCCTGAACCCACACTCCTCCCGTCAGCGATGCCAAGAAAATACGGGATGCTCAGCTATCTTTAAATTTTCTAGAAACCACAGTGAATTTTTTTTTTAATATATGTAAGTCCCATGTGATATCTGGGGCATTCTGATACTAAAACATTATCTGTTGTGTGTTTGACTGCATAGATACTGAACAAATACTTTTTCAGTATCAGAATGTCCCAAATATCACAGAGAATATACTTATAAAAGTGACTTACCGTTTAAAACTCAAACCCCACTGGGTGTCTGCATTTTTATTTGTTAAATTTGACAAGCCTGTGCCAGCAGTGTCAGCCATGTGAGGGCCTCCCTCCACACTCTAATTGTTGCATTAGCTCCCCCTTACCCTCAGGTCAAGCCCTCTGCCTGAGCTAAGGTCCCCCGCGATCTGTTTCCTTCTTCCGCCATCTCTCACTGCACCCTACCCTATGTCCTCACCCACGTGTCCACCAACCCCACTGGACTCTCCGTCTCGGGCACTGAATTACTTACAGACTGTCTGAAATGTGCACGTTCTCATCTCCAGATCTGCATCTGGTAGTGCTTACCCATTCCAGATCTTCCTTTCACTACCTTGGACAGGGAGACAGGAACCCCAGGGCAGGGACCTCCCCATGTTTTCCTGGTGATTTTGTTCCTACTCAGTTCTCCATGATTTTGCATAGGACTCTGAGTGTACATGTCTTCTTAGAGATTTAGGGAGACTTGTGACCCCCACGGGAGTTTGGGTGTATAGCTGGGTCTCAGGCTGACAATGGCCTGTGACCATTCCTTCTGGACCCATGGAGAGTGGCTGTGTGACATTGCCCAGGACCAAATGTCTGTGCTAAGAACACAGATTCTCAAGTCCTGACTTTATCTCATACTTGTGTAATGGTGGGCAAGTCTCTTGCATCTCTGTGCCTCAGTGTTCTCATCTATAAAATTGGAAATGTTTGTATCTCTTTCTTTTGTAACTATCTCTTTCTGTTGTAACAATGATTCCATGAACTTGTGTTTGTGAAGCATGTTTGTGAAGAGGCTACAACACTGTCTGGCTTGTCATGGTTATGTCTCTCAGTTTTCTCACTCTGATCACACTGTATTTTATTCGGCTGTTAGCTTGCCATCTCTCCCCTAGTTGGAAAGATTTTGGTGGACAGAGACTTTCTTGTCCACCTTTACATCCTATGACCTGGGGAAAAGAACAAGTAGAAAGTGCCTGGTAAATATTTATCCCAGTCACAGAGGTGGCTGCAGAAACGTGATGGGGTGAAGATTAACTCTGCCTTATAGATTATAGAATAACTTTTCAGAGAAGTGACATTTAAGCTGCATCTTGAGGGATGGAAGGAGCTTTCCTGGCAGACAGGGGCCATTAGAAATCCAAGCAGAGGAAATTTCAGAGAGAGACGGGGTCATGAGCAAAGCCCAGCAGACACTGCTGCCCATTTGTGATCGCTGTTGGAAATTGGCATAGGAAGGGCTGGAATGGTCATCTTGGGACCTCTGATGTTGCCAGCCAGGAGAGGCCATGGTTGTGCTGCAGACTGTCTGGGGAGGATCTGAAGCAGATGTGGGGAAGTCATCTTGGTGGGTGAGGAGGTTGGACTGAGGGAAACAGGCGTGCGAACGGGAGGCAGCTGCAGAAGAGGTATCAGAAATCCGTCACCCAGGGCAGGGCAGGGATAACCCAAGGGTGCTGAGGGTGCTGGGGATGACGTCCCTGCAGGGAAGGAAGGGTCAGCACCACGGACCCAGGGGCTGCAGGGACAGTGAGAACAATAGGAGTGGGGATTGACAGAGGGACCCCTGGAGTGATGTAGAGCCCCTTACTCTGGCCTGTGCTCTCAGTGGGTCTCCGAGTCACCCACGTTTATCCATCAGTGCAAAGACAGCAACTAGCCTCCCTCCCAGACTTCTTAGCTCCTGACTTGTGGGTTCTGATTCAGGGGACCACGGGATAGTCACAAGAGCAAAATGGGTGAAGTTTGAGGAACAGAAAGGAAATGAGATAAATCTCAAGGGAGACTTCACATTTCTTCCTCCTCTTATATTCAAACTGTGCACCATAACCATCCCTGGAAACTGGCACTGGCTTTGAAGGAAGAAGGAAACTCCATCCTGTTGGGTATGGACCCTGTTCCACATTCCAACATTTTCAATGCTTTCACATATCCCAGTATCAACCTCATATCCCAGTATCAACCTCAGAGCTCACTGATATCAGCCCATTTGACAGATGTGAAGGCAAGGCTCAGAAAGGCCATGTGACTTGCCTAAGGTCATAGCGTTTGTAAGTGGCAGAGCCAGGATTCACAATCACCCAATGGTTGGTTGTACTATACCAGGGACCTTCCTTGATGACCCTCTGCTCAGGATTTCAGAAGCTATTCTTGGGCAGTCCTTCCCTTAAGTCACCAAAGCCCCAGTAGGCCTTCAAGAACCTTAGGCTCCTTTGCCATTTAGAGCCACCTCCACAGAGAAATTCTCATGGACATGGCCAAGGACATAGCCAAGGTCATAAGAAGGTCCATGTGGAGTGTTAGTGCATTATTCTCTGATGACCTAAATCTAGTCCAAGGCTGATCTCATTCCTGGGTAGAGATGGGGGCCCTGTATGATGGGCAGCCTTTGGCCCCATTTGCTTTAATTCTGCACCCTACATTGCATGGTCTTGTCTCCTTCAACACTCTCCCCTTCCTTCCTGAGATTCCAGGGTTCCCAAGATGGACTTCAACTATGTGAGCACAGTGAGCAGAAACTAGGTGTTTTAAATAAAAGAGGAAAAGAAATGCACCCCCACACAGCAGACTTTAGCCATTGGCACTTGCATTATTTATGTGAAAGACAAGAACATTTCTTCCTCTTACCCTATGAAACCGAGTTTTAGTAAGAACCTTGGGATTCATAAATATGGCCACAGAGCAGACTTCATAATAGAGCTAAATGAGAGTGCAAAGTCAGGTGTTCCCTCTGTGTGTGTGGTTGTCATTTGACAGACAAAGAGCTGGAGATGTCAAGGAAAAGGAGGAAGAAGCTAAAAAGGAACAGATGCAAATAAATGCTGATGTCAGACCAGCAAGGCACAGTGGGCTTCATGGGGGAAATTATTGCTCAGATCCAAAGATTGGATAAGATATAGGACATGGCTCCTACTTGTATTTTACTCCAATCCTCACTGGGACAGAGGCAGAGAGAGTTGGATTTCATGTCTCCTTCCCTGGTCCTCTGTTTCCCCTCAGCCAGGCTCAATTTCAGGTTATTTCTATGTTGACCAGGAAATAACTCTCCATTTTTCAGTCTTCCCATGAAGTCAGCTGTAATGGCCCTCACCTGACCAGGTGTGGCCAGTCCTATGGAGCTCTGCTGTTACCTTGAGCTGTCTCCTGGGCCCCTGCTGGACCCCCTGGCTGGACACGGATCACATCCCACTCTCTGGGCCACCTGTCTTCCTGACCTTGAGCCTGGTGTGCTAAATCTGCTTCTACTCCCTCCTGACACTAGACATACCTGTGTGCATGCACACACACCCACAACCTACACAACACATGCATACAGAACACATATATACACAACATACAAACACAGAACACATACAAAGCACACACGGCACACACATGCACAACACAGACACAATAGACACACGTCAATACCCATAATACACACCCACAACACATACACTACATACACACACACATACACACACCCCATCTTTCTTTGTGTACTCTAGGATGATAACCTAAACTGATATCTCATCTCTCCTTTGCCCAGTTATGACCCAGAATGTTATGACTCACCCCGCCTTGTAGGTCAGCAGAAATTCTTCAGACCCATTAGGCTGACTCATAGTGCAACTCTAACCTTGGTCCTGTCTGTAGCTGGTGGTGTGGAAAGCCTGCATTCAGGCTCATTATTCTGAGTAGTGGAGTCATTCACCCAGAGTGATTTGAGCACTCTGGACAGAGACCCCTACCTAAGTAGAGCTCACCGAATGCTTGTCACCGGGTGTGGAATTGCACAACTGATGAATCACTACCGTGAGAAAGCAACTTTACATGTGCGTAAGACAAACTGTGTAAAGAACCTTGAGCACATATGTGTAGGGCAATAGCACACTCTAAATTATTTCTTTGGATCCAGTTGTTGCGTTACTTGGTCTGCTGTCCACACCTGTTTGTTCAGGTGGGTGCTGGCAGCAGGTCTGTGGGATCAAAAAGGTAGGACCGAGGCCCCTTCTTCACCAATGTGAATGCAGCTGAATGCACACGGAGGGCAGCATCCCTTCCTGACTACAGAGAGCTTTAAAAGCCTCAAATCCAAATGAGTATAATTCAGTATCTCAAGGAAACAACAGGATAATACTTAGAAACAGGCAACATCAAGAGCTCTTTCTCACTACATATGCCCAGGGGATTCTCAGGTATGCCATCAGGGGGGAAAGGTGTGGGTCCCCATCCTGTGAGAATATGAGAGGGGACAGAACATGAGTTTTGGGGTCAGAGAGAACGGGGTTTGAATTCACTCAGCCTGTCGGGACTGTGCAATCGTGAATAAGTAACTTCACCTCTGGACAGACTCGGTTTTCTTATCTGTAAAATGGAGATAATAACCCACCTCACTGAGTCATTCTGCTCACTAACTGTGTATGTGGGACCCGCCAGCAGTGCTCAGGAAATGGGCAGTTCCTGTCCCCCGCAGAGGTACTGGTCGCCATGTCTACTCCAGTCAGTAAGTTTCCCGAATCATTGCAATTAAAGAAGTCTCCCCAAATGTATTCATCTTAGGGCACAGATGCCATGCTGCTGGCAGGTGGGCTGAGCTGAGGGTCCTGGGGATGTCATGGTGGGGTCCCTGGCAGGTTGGCCTCAGCTGGGCTCCCCTGGCCAGGTGTTCTCACCGGCAGGATTCTTAGGGCTGTTGACCTGGTGACTTGGTCTCTAAGAATAAGAGATGGAAGCTGCCTGTTTCTTAAGGCCTTAACCAGGAAACTAGTACAAAGTCCCTTTCTTCATGTTCTGTGGGTCAAAGCACTCACAGAGGACACACGGGCCCCACATCTCAAAGAAAAGAGTGCCAGAGAATTGCGGACCATCACCCTCTCTTACCCTTAAATGTTACCTCTTCACTGAGCTCTCCCCCTACTGGAGTCCCTCCTTGCATGCCCCACACTCCTGGGCCCCTTCCATGGTTTATTTCTCTCTATGAAGGGGTAGCCAGTTAATATAGTATATCTTACCTACTTGCATGTTTATTGTCCATCTCATCCCACTGAAATATAAACTGCTTGTGGACATGTATTTTGGTCCATGATGCTCCACGCTGTTGTCCATACCCACAGGAATGCCGGGCACATAGCAGACCGTCGGTGAGCAGTGGTGGAAAAGATGACCATGTGCGATGGTCAACAGCTGCTTTCAGTCCAGGACCAAATGCCCTGGTCTCCGTGTAGACATCCATCCAATGGAAAGGGCTCAGACACAGGGCAAGTTTTCCAATGTAGTCACAAGTTCTTTGGCTTCCTTTTCAACAAGAAGTGGGGTTCTAGCCCTTGGGTGTGGAGATGTTCTGACAGTGGAGGGTGGTGGGATGGACACTGTGTAACTTCTGAAACTGGGTCAGAATGCCAAGGCAGCCTCCACCTGTTCTCTGGGGATGTTCACTCTGAGGAAATTCCACCATCAAACCAACCACCCTGCCAAGGTCGAGACGCCAAGGCCACCAGGAGAGGCCACATGCAGGTGCTCTGCTCAAGAGACCCTACTGAGCCCAAACACCAGTGGTCTCAGCACAGGGCCCAGACTTGTGAGTGGTGGAACCTCTGAAGACCCCAACCACTCTGGCCTTCACATCATCCCAGGGGAGGCCTCAGGTCCCATGGAGCATAAAGGAGCCCTCCCTGCCCAAGTTACAGATTCACAGAACCTGTGAGTGTAATGAAAAGGTGGTTGTTGCACACACTAATTTTGGGGATGATCTTTCACACAGCAGCAGGGGACTGGAACCCTCATCTTTACTATCTTAAATCGAATACTTTTGGTAAGGCCTCTCCCCTACTCCCCGAGGTTAGAACATCCCATTTGTGGTCATGCTTTGGGAGTTCCTTCCTCAGTGTCATCTTGGGTCATGGATTAAGAACATGAAAGAATTTTCCATCCTGATTACTTTGTAAATCATCTCTCCCCAACAGGAAACCCATCTTTTTCAGGCTAGATGAGGAGGCATCATGCATAGAGGGTTACTGAACCAGACTCTGTCCCTGGCTCAGGGATGTAGCAGGAAACAAACAGAGCATGTTCTTCTTGCCGGACAGAGTTGAGTGTCAGTGAGGAAGGCCATCAGCAAATACAGGCAGCCACTGACCGAAGTCTAAACACTTGCAGTGGGAGGGTCTTTTTGCTACAGTCTATCACTTCACTGCACATTCTCTAATTGTGCAGCCCTGGGGATCCCTCCAGATGCATAACACCTCCCAAAGCAGACCTGGAAGGAAAATGTGTGGGATCATCAAATTCTCATAAGTGGAGCATGCGTGTCATGCCTTGACTTACATCTGCTCTGTGAAGCCTTACACTAACTCTCACATTGGGACTGGTCTTTTCTCCCCTGACGCTTGCATTAGAAGTTTGTCTGACTCCTCACCTCTCTGTCGATTGGTTAATGATCTGAAAACAATCAGGACTGGAAATGCAGGCAGCCCTGGTATAATTTAAAGACCCTTCACTAATGTGCTTTTTAAATTTTTCAGGTTCTTATACCCCATATAATTATTTTTTAATGTACTGGCAATCAAAGATATAAACAATAAAATTTAAGTCAATCCTAGAAGACTAGATGTGGGAGAAATAAAATTTCTTAAATTTGGTCTCTCTCTCCTCTTTCATCTCCACCCCAAATATCTGAGTTTCCTCCATTGTAGAGTCCAGGAGCCAGGCTCCTTTAGGGTTCATCCTGCCCATTCTTCTGAGCGCTCCACACTCACGTTCATGACCCAAGCACCACTTAGGAGATTTTCCGTCTTAACAAGGGAAAAGGTCATAGAATATAAGGTGTAGAGAGGCCTTTAGCAACAGCTTGGCCCCAACTCCTCATTTTGAAGCTGGGGAACCAGAGAATGAGTGGGGTGACTTGTCCAAGGTCAGCAGAATCTTGGAAGCTGGAGAGAAATCTCTGGGGAGGGCGTTGAGGGTGTACTCCATATGCTCCGACATTCATACTCTTCTGACACCAGAAGAATTATGTTTTAGCAAAGGGGCCTCAAATCACACTCTGTAGGCAGTTCTAATCAAAAGGCAGACTCTAAATATAATTCATGTGAAGTGTGTTTTGGAAATCCCTTTTGCTTGATATGTCTTCAATTATTAAGAATCTTTTGTTGGGGTGTATATTCTCCTTAAATCGAGAATGGCTATTTCTCAGAAGCAGAAATGTAGGTGATTGTTCTCTTTAACTTTCCTCTTTTTACCCTACTTGAATTTTTTACCATAAGTATATATGATTTTTACAAAAACAAAATAGGGTCTTCTTTTAAAAAGGGGGGAGAGTATATTCTAAGAATATATTTTACCTTAATTACAGAGGTAATTATAGCTTTGCAGACCTGACCTTACAGAATTGGGTTAAAAGCTAAATATGCAAGATGATAAAAGAGTTTTTCTAAAAATATTCTTAATATAGTTCATGATTAATGTGACTATTCCTTGGAGCAATTAAAATGCCCACAGGTACATTTTCACCTGAACATATGCTGGAGGGCTCAGCCCTTGAGTCACTCTGGAATGGAAAGAGATCTTTCAGTAAGCAACAGCACAGATCTGCTGTAGATTGATATATCATTGAACTGAAACTTTTTAAAAAAGATTTTATTTATTTATTTGAGAGAGAGAGCATGAACGGGGTGGGAGAAGGGGGAGAGAGGGAGGAAGCAGAGTTCCTACTGAGTAGGAAGCCCAACATGGGCTTCCATCTCAGGACCCCAAGATCATGACCTGAGCTGAAGGCAGATGCTCAATTGACTGATCCCCCAGGCCCTCGAAATGTAATTTTCAAGGACTTCTAGATTTATCCAGAAAAATGCATAGGAATTGTTTGGAACTGGGGGATTGAGAGGGGAGGATCCAGATAATTCCCAAGAGTAAAGCAGCAAAGTTAATTAAAAGAAGTCACTACTGAAAAGTGGAGATTTGATAGAATTTTCCTGAGTAATTTATGCTAAGCACTCAACTCATGCTTGATGTATAGACAGCACTCCCTTGATACTGGAGGTTACCAGTATTTATTCCTGGGGACTACAACTCCCAAAATGCACTGCCTCATTTCCTTCCAGCCTACAACTCCCAAAATGCACTGTTCTTCCTCCATTCAGCCTCCCCCTTCCTACCCTCATCACCCTTCTTAGAAGAGGCGAGAGTGGGTGGGGAGAGGAGAATGTAGCCCCCGAGGAGGAGAAGCCGCTGACCACACAATTCTCTTGATAGTGGAGGCCCCAGCTCACAAATTCGCAGTTAAACAGTGTTGTTGTTGTTTTTTTAAAACATCGTCTGAAGTCTGCTCAGGCAAAACCTGAGAGTTGAATTCCCAGAATTGTCTGTCTGTATTTATTTGCTGCTTTGATTTTACCAAGCTCTTTTTTGTGTTGTAATTTTTATCAGGCGCCCCCTTCCCGGAGATCATGATGTTAATGGGTCTGCCACTTGCAGTGAGTTTTAATAGTTTGCTCTTTTCATGGCCATGTTAGTAAGAACTTAGAAGTCCTGCATGACTTTAGACTGAAATTTTGGCAAAATGTCTGAGTGATTCTTTGAGCTATTTCAGATTTTAGAACAAGATAGGCATCGAGTGATGCATCAAAAGATACTACACAGTTTATTAAAATGCATAGGGTGCACTTTTTCTCATGTCTTAAAACGATATGAAGCATAGAATATTCATGAAGAGAATGAAATGGTTGTGATTCCACAGGGACCAAATCCAAAATTTTTAGGTAAACATTTTATCCTAGGAACTATTTTGAAAGCAGATAAGAATTATATATATATATACATTATAATTTTAATAAGATGGAAATTACTGCATCTATAAATTAAGGCTTATGAAATTATTGGTTTTATAGCTTAAATATATAGTTGCATATTGGCAATTTCATATAGTTCATCCAAGAATTTGGTTTTTCACCAAATATTTCTTGAGCATCTACTATGTGCAGGACTCTTTGCGGGACTCTTAAGATCTACAGGATCTAGCCCTTGCTTCCCAAGAAGGTCTGGGCATTGTTTTAGAGGAAGCTAAAGAGCAAAGAAGCCTGAGAGACAGCTCATCAGAGACTTTCTCCAGGATGCTTGATAGAGATAAGGTTGAGAGATTAACAAGTGACACGTGTAGGCCATGAAAAGCTTTTGTGTTGTTTTTTAAAGAAGATATGGACTTTTGAAGTTCAAGGACCCTACGAAAGGTGCAGAGGGAAACAGCTAACATATATCACAGGAAACAGCCATGATTGCTGTGGGGGGACATTGTTAGCAACTGTTTACTCTTGGATGGCAAAGCCACTGGATATGGGCTGTTGGTCAAACAGCTATGGTATAGATGCCAGGAGGATTCACCATCAACTGACAGCAGCTTGGCTTTAAAATCCACGCCATAAGCTGGCTCTGGTAAAAGGTGATGACATCAAGGAGAACTGTGGAAAGCATCTATTGTCAGTCATGGCCAAAGGAAACCCAGCACTAGGAGAAGAGAGGGAATCCAGGTAGGGAGACAGGGCCTCCCACCGTCCCACTGAAACCTTCCCATGGCATGCAGAAGAAACAAGAAAATGTTGTTTCATTATAATTCTCACTCTGTGAAAAAAGATGAGCAATTTTTCAAGGAAATTTATTGAGTTTGAAGACCTAAAATTTCAGGGCGAAGGCTCAGATCTGCTACCAAGGGTAGAACTTTAGCCAACTGTAGGATTCCCAGTGAAGACCAGGGCCAGGGCATAGACTATAAAGTAAAGGCTCATTCGTGTATAGGAGTCTTGCATATGATATCAATCCATTCAAAGAAAAGATGGGCATTTGAAATTGCTTGCATTTTTCTCAGTGAGTGAATGCATTTTAACTTACCCTAAATTGTATTAATATGTGGCTAAGGGAAGGCCTCAGGAGAGTCAACAAACATCAAAAGCTTTAAAATGTTTAAATATCAAAGTGAGTATGAGTAACCTATTGTGGTACAATTAGGAATAAAACAGATTAATTAAATACAATTACAGAAAATCTATTTTCCATAATTTAAGATAATTAAAAAGGAAGAAAAGATTCTCTTTATCAACCATAAAATTATCAATAAAGAAAGTTTCATGAGCACCATCTATTGAGATATTTAATATTAATGGAGATAAATTAAAAATACTATTTCCTGCAGTTAGAGGGAGATCACAAACTGAGTCGCAGAAGATCCTGAGATAAATGCAATGATTACATTTTTTTTTACTAGGGAACATGTGATCTTGTAGGAATTTTAATTAGTTCATGAATAGCTCTCATGAGGTCCTCTTCATAATTTGGGGATAAGAGAATTGTTTTCCAAGTAATAGTAATATTTCTCAAATACTCAAATATAATCAAGGAGACTAGTGGGCTTCCAAAATCTCTCCCAAAAATTATAAGAAACCTCACTGAATTTGACTGTGGAATTGATTACTGATGATCACAGGAGTAGCGATAAATATAGGCATGTACACACAAACAATCTACATACATACACAGACAAACTAGTTGCATCTGTCCATTTATCTATCTATCTATCCATCATCTAGCCACGTAGGCAATACAAAGACAAAGTAATACATGAATTTGCTACAAAATGTTTGCCATGTAGTAACATGCTTCCAGTAAGGCACACAAAAGTGAATGGATACAGGAAGCCCTATTTCTCAGGGCCACAAATAATCTAACCTTCAAACTGAATTGATAGAAGAGCAAAGAAGGTCTATCAGATTTGTAACAGTCAACATGTCACATCCTGGGACATAGCATATGAGGTAGGCACAATCATGTCAGCTATTCTTATAAAAACAAGGGCACGTCTAGTTCTTGTTGTGCAGTTTATGCCCACTGACCTCTGCCCAGTAATTTCATTTCTTAGAGGCATTGCTGTCTGGAGGAACATGGACATGAGGATTTCAGCTGTTAGAAAGGTGCATCCCCCTGCAGGCATCAATGCACTTCTCCAATATTTCCAGTTCTTTTCCTTCTGGGCACTCCCAGAATTGTTCTTCTCTGCTCCTTGGAGATCAGATGTGGCTGCATGACTTGTTTTGGCTGAGTTGTGAGTGGAAGGGGCACATGTAGAGGGCATTTAAGTAGCTGCCTGGAGACCCTCCAGCATGTTCTTTTCCCACCTCATCAATCCTAGCCATATGGTTACTGTTGAGGTGCAGCACCAAGCCACACAAGGAGGACAGCTGCCCTGGAGAGCTCTGGGCCCTGGAGTGGCCTTTGCACCAGCAAGAACAATAGCTTTGTTTCTTTATGGCTCTGCCTGCTGGAGCGGTCATGGCAACAGAGTCCTGCCTGTACTTACTGATACAAACCCCAACAATAAATGAACCAAATTCCCAAGAGATTTCTAAATCAATCTCTTATGAGTGTACTTAGTACAAATCAGTTTCCCAAGGCCTCATTGATCTTGGGGTAACTGAAAACATGAAGTTAAAGAAAAGTCCCGAAATTGCAGAGACCCATTGAGATACAAATCCAGCCGTGTCTTGTCACCATCCTTCAACAAAGGATCAGGAAGGGGCCACAGACCTCAACTCAGGGAAGGCTCTTGACCATAAATGGAGAGGAGTCCACATTCCCTTTGTCTGCACACGAAGCAAACTGGCATCACTCCAGCCCCAGGCAGAGGTGCTCGGACAGAGTCTGATCCCGTCAGGAGACTAGTTGACATCCAGAGCATCCCTAGCACTCCTTAAGGAGCCCAGAAAGTACAGTAGACTCGGTTTTTCATATAGAGCCCTATACACCATTTGTCATGCAATCAAAAGTACGAAAACCTGAGCCAGACTATAGGAAAGAAAACACAGGAACCCATGTGTGCAAATGCCTGGCTAGTAAATCATTTGCCTTAAAAAACTGGACACTGGGAGGTGGAGAAGAGAAGTGAGTTGGGGGAATTGGAGGGAGAGACAAATCATGAGAGACTGTGGACTCTGAGAAACAAACTGAGGGTTTTGCGAAGGAAGGGGATGGGGGGTTGGGTGAGCCTGGTGGTGGGTATTATGGAGGGCACATATTGCATGGAGCACTGGGTGTGGTGCATGAACAATGAATTTAGGATCACTGAAAAAATTAAATTCAATTAAATTAAAAAAACAAACAAACCTGTCAACCTTCTGGCAAGGGGAAGGGGCCAAGGGGACATGAATATCTGTGAGTAGCTGTGTTTGCTTTTGTGAGCACAAAGGTAGATAATACTCAACAACACACTTAACCCAACAACACAGATGAACTTGAACACCGTATGCTAAGTGAAGAAGCCTGACATAAAAGGCCAGTGTATGTATGACTCCATTCATATGAAATCTCAGCATATGAAAATGCATAGAGGAGAAAGCAGAAGAGTGGCTCATGGGAACAGCCAGTGCTTGCTGGATTGGAGTCAGCCTGACCCACATACCTGGCCCTCCCATCCTTCCTAGTCAGCATCTATTGTGGTCGCAGGAGTCACCTCTCCGCTCCAGGCCTCTGGCCCTGCAACCACAAATGCCAGGGGTGGAGAGTCACATTACATGAACATGAACATCTGAGTCCACACATAAGAGACGTTCACAGGCACTACTGTGGAGCAATTGTGTGGTCACTTTCCCATCTTCCCACTCTGGGGGATTCTGTGCCGTGGCCCTGAATGAGAGGAAGAACAGTTGGCCTTATTCTTGGCCTGGATTTTCTTCCTTCATGGAGCTGATCCTGCCAGCCCCATGAATCTGTTCCTGCAGCCTGTGTTGGCCCACAGATGATGCTCATCTATCTTCACCCATGACACGCAGTTCTTTCCTTTATTAGAACTAATATACTAATTGCAAAAGGACTCTGCCTGGAAATTCTTCCAACAGCCCCAAGGCTCTGCTTGCATTCTTAATGAGAAGGAATGTTGACCACAAACTCAAGTGTTTTAGGGAAGCTGAACAGGTCTGACTGAGCCAGAAGAAAGGGATACTATTCTAAATAAGCCATCAGAAGGCCCCTTGCACAAAGATGATTTTGATTCCCCTAAAAACTGAGGCAACCCGTTTGTCCAGGGCAAGTGAAATTTGTGACCAGTACATTCTACTAGACCAAGGCTGCCCAAGATCTGTAACCTACAAGCTCTGAAAATTAGCTTCAGGCTGAAAAGGGATGCTGCCTGCCCTTGGCCAGCCAGTTCTTGTTCAGTTCTTATCCCCTCCTGCTGAGCAGGATGGCTTCCCCAAGTGAGCAGGCAGAGCAGCAGAGGAAACCCTACTCCGACTGTGCTCAGCATGCTGGGGCTTGGGGTGGGCAGACAGCACGTTCTCTCCCTTAGTTGTCCTATATCTTATGTGTTCTTCATCCCCCATGAAGTCCCCCCAGGACCCCAAGGACAGCAGAGAGGAAACAGCTCCAGGCTGTGAGAATTGGGTGAGTCTGACCTACGTTGGGTGTTTGGGGAAAGGGTCACACCGATGCTACTTATTGTCAGAAGGTAAGAAGATATTCAGATGCCAAAACAAAGTGATGATCAAATGTCCTTGAGTTGGGGTGGCTTTGTGTCTCCTCCCACATCCTGGACAGGAAGCCCAGAACAAGGGCCAGTCCAGTGGGGTTCCAAACAGGCTTTGGCATGCCTGGGTCTGACCCTGCCTCCCAGACTGGCAGGAGGAAGCATATTCTCCTCTCTTTCTCCCCACAGACTCACCCTTGTGAGGAGTCAGGTGGGCGATAGGCTTCCATGTGGTAGAGTCTTCGTGGCTGGGATCCTTCCAAAGAGGCCTCTCTAAACACACAGTGGGGAAAGAGAGAGGCCTGGGGAATGCATTGGAAGCATACTGAGGGCTGTGCAAATAGTTGCTATCAAATAATTCAAGGAAGTTGGGCTTAAGTAACAAGTTGGAAAAACCATAGGCTACCCCTTCATAGTTCCAGCTTCCTGTTCACCCATCTGTAGCCACGAGGCAGCAGAATTGAATTCACCTGAAATTGCTTCATTTAATGATTAATCTGGCTGTGGAGTTACACTTCAGCTTTCAGAGAGAGAATAACCCGCCTGATTCTAAACAAATATTCGTCATACATAGTTTTCCAAGCTTGGTTATGGAGGACAGACTCTACCCTCATGCTGGTCATCTATAATTAAATTTTCCCTACCTGTCAGGGCAAAGACAGCCTGGAAAGCATTTCTGAAGAATGAGACTGTATTCTCCCCCGACTTGTTTGAAAAGCAGTTATCAGGAGTTTTGACTTCCTGTCCCTTTGATCTCATTATCTGAGTCTATAATCTAAACGTGCTGATTAGCATTTACTGTTAGTGGTGGGATGCCCTGGAAATGCTTCACTGAGCAGCTCCAAGAACCCACGTTAATTATTTACTAGTCATACCAGGCTCCCCTTCAACAATTTACTTGTTAGAGGTCACTGCCAAGTGGGAGCCCCTCGGTTAAATCACTTGTTCCCACAGAGCGAACTGGGAAGAAGGGATCACAAATGTTTTGCCAGCCGGTCCCGAAGCTCCTACCCACCCACCCACCCCCGCCCGCCATCCCACTGCCCACGGTCTCATGGAGTCTGTTCAGTCACTGAGCGGACAGCAGAGTTCCCTCACATTTTCCCCAGCCTGCGATGAAAATTGACCCCCATCTTCCTGGCGGCAGCTCAGCACCCTCTCCTGGTGGGATTCTGCGACATCCAGTCTGACTCAACCCATCTCATGTAGTGGCCAGCAGGATGGAGGATCAGCCCTACAGGAAACCAAAGAAAGCATACTAGAACATGAAAACACAGCATTATAAATAACAAGCACAACACTTGGTATTTCACAAGAGCCTTGCCTCCCAAGATTTCTCCCAGCAGTTCTTTGAGAATCAGGGCGGCCCCTGGGGGTTGAGTGAGGACGCCCACCACACGTTCTCCCCAGAGAAAGATGAAGACCAAGGACTCCGTCTACACCCAGACAACACTGGGGCCATTCTGTGGCTTTACCCTCCAGACAACATGGTCACCTCTTCTTTTAACATTGACTTTCTGGATGACCTTTGCTGACCTTGGGGATGCACACTCTCCTTAATGTTAGGAAGTCTCCCTCGGTGTCTGGGGATGTGATTAATGTCTGCAGAACTCTCTGAACACACACAATCTCCTTTTAATGAGAAGCAGAAACAGGAGACAGGATGTGGTCTTCCCTGTCCTGAGTTAGTCAAGGTCTGGGCCTGGTGCCCCACCCTGACTCACTGCCCGCTTCCTGCCGCTCTCCTGTCAGCTACGGGACGTGGAAAACACATTGATAAGTTTTCTTTTCATAAGTTTAGCAAATGGTCTAGCATAGATCTTTGCAGTTTAGAAGTAAAAAATTCAATGTTTGTTGAATGAATCTTGTCTATAAAACTCTTTTTATAGGCTCAGCAAATAGTAAGATCTCTTACGGAGAAAGTTAAACAAGAATTGTTGTAACATGCTTTGTTGATTCTGTGTGTTCTTTCGAGCTTCAGGCAACAGGGTAGCTAACAGGAGAAGATAGAGATGCTGCCAGCAAATGCACGAGCGCCCTGCCATAGTCAGCTGGAACCTTCTGGAATTTCTGCAGACGGCCCAGATCCTCTCCTGTTCCATTGTCCTCCTTACAGAAAATCAAATTAACTCTTGCGATGGCTTTTATGGGCCCTCTTGCCTTAGGTAGGTCCCTCCCATCCTAATAGATTTTTGTGGGTCCTGGTATGGGCTCAGTTGTATCCCTTGCAAATTAATATGTTGAAGTCCTAACTCCCAGGACCCCAGAATGTGACTGCCTTCTGGAGATGGGGCTTTTAAAGAGGTAATCACGTTTAAATGAGGCCATTGGGAGGGGCCCTAACGCAGGATGACTGGTGTTCTTGTAAGAGATCAAGACACACAGAGACACCAGGGAAATGCTTGCACACACACAGGAAAGACTACATGGAGAGGCAGCAAGAGGAAGGCCCCCCCACAAGTCAAGGAGAGAGGCCTCAAGGGAAACTAGCTTCGATGACACCTTGATCTTGGTAAGAAAATAAATTTCCACTGTAAGAGAAACTTTCATCTATGGTATTTTGTTATGCTATCCTTAGTAAACAAATACAGGCCCTAAAAATTTCATTTCTTTCTGATATAAGAAAGTTCATTTTTTTTCTTCTGATTTTAAAAGAAATGGATACATTTTTGTGGGGGGGGGGACTCAAAGTATGTGGCCTTTAAGCACCGTGCCCCCTGTGCTGATGGTGAAATCAGCCCCAGTGACCTTGAGGCGGTTGGCAGCGGAAGCTCCTTTCCCTCCCCACCTTCCTCATCGGTGTTTGTGTGCAGCAGCTCACATTTTATTATGGCCCAAAGCTAGGCCGCTGGAATAAAACACTTTTGCCACTTTTTAACCCAGCCTCGTCTGAGAATCTTTGAGGGATGAGGCAATTTACAAATACTTTGATAAACACCAATTTAATAATCGGCAACATTGATGTCAGATAGCTATTCATAGTCAGAACGGTGTGGCCTCCAGGCGTGGGAACCCTGGCAGAAGGCTATCCCTCAAGCCCCTTTATTAAGCTCATTTATGCTTTTGGAATCGAAATAGGAGATGGAAAGTAGAACTGACTAGTGAGAGGTCACAGATAGTGTTTTATTTAGCATGAAACAATTACACACATTTTATGTGTGACTTTGATGAGACGGAGGGATTATTAATTAGATCCAGAAGCTCCTGGGGCTGTCCTTTTTACCATGACATCGGCTCCTCGTTTGGCAGGGCTGAGGCAGAACTGGGGCCCAAGACCAGAGGATTCTGCTGTGGAGTGTGAGTCCACCAGGGTGCAGGGTCTTGGGTGTCCCAGACAGGAGGGAGGGCATCTATAAGGACACAGAGGCACGGAACAGGCTGGTGCCATCAAGACAGGCAGGTGGCCTGGGGCTGACTCAGGGTGCAAGAGGAGGAGAGAAGACTCAAAGGGAGAGGAGCTAGACCGGTCATGGGGGCTGTATATGCTCCTCTTCACCAAGCCCCACAGAGCCCCATTCCTAAGACATCCTGATGTTTCCCAGCACATGAGATGTGAACTTGTGTGTCATGGGCGGAGTAATGCCCCTCCCAAAAAAGACGTCCCTCTCAATCCCCCAAACCTGTGAATATGTTGCCTTAAATGGCAGAAGGGGACTTTAGAGATGTGATTAAGTCAAGGAGTCTGAGATTAACCTGCATTTTTAGGGTGGGATCCCTGTCGTCACAAGGACATGACTACAAGAGAAAGGTAGGAATGCCAGAGTCAGAGAAGGACAGAGAGAAGGAGGGAGGCAGATGTGACCATGGAGAAAGGGTTCATGAGCCAAGCAACACCTGTCACCTCTAGAAACTAAAAGCTAAGGAAACAGATTCTTTTCTCGAGCCTCCAGAAGGAACCCACCCCTGCCTACCTATTTTAGACTTCTACCCGCCAGAATAGTAATATAATAAATGTGTGCTGTTCAAAGCCACTCAGTTTGTAGAAATTTGTTATAGCAGCCACAGAAAACTCAGAACACTGTAAGAAAAGGCATCTCATTCATCCCTGGGAACACAGAGCCATCTCTCCCAGTGATATGACAATTCTGCCCAGGGCTTCCCGTATCCAGCCAACTCATGGTCCCATGCTATACTCCTCGTTTCTTCACCTTGAACAGGCATTTTCCTAGGGCATTGGGGGATGCTGTCTTGGGGGCTGCTAACCCAGTGCAATTTTAAACCAGAAGTCCCCCACTGTACTTTGATAGATTTTTAACAATATTCAAAACAAGAGTAGTTGCCATGGTAAAATACCATAAATATCACTTAAGCAACTCTCAGAGATGCTTTTGCTTAAATAATTAATTGCAATGTTGCCATTTCTGCTGCCCTGTAGGTAAACTCCAGCAATATGAGATTGTTCATAAAATGGTTGAATCTACATAAAAGGACCCTAGTCATGTTTACTTCCAGTTCTTTTATGTATAATATCCAGAGATTCCAAGGAAATGCTTCGGGTCTGAAGTGAGCTCTCTATCTTTGACTTACTCAAAGAATTAATGTTGCCCCGGAGTCACTAGTGTGAAATTAAAGAATGACCATCTTCAGCTCTATTCATGGGAGGACCTTCTACGAATTAGATCAGGAGAATGGGATCTGGAGAAGATGCACCATGGGAATTTAGCAAGGTGGTGTGGAATACTAATGATCTTTCCTTGCCGTCAGAAGTTACCCCAGAATGCCACCTTTGCCATGAAGATGGCCCCTAAGGTGAATGGTTACAACACTCCAGGGCTGCCGTCAGAGAGGCCTGTTGCTTAGCATGAAACTCCCTGTACCCCATGGGACAGAGACCCCAAACTACCCCTATTTTCATCTGTTTTGCTCCCTAAATTCCACATATTAGTGAAATCATATAGTATTTGCCTTTCTCTGACTGACTTATGTCGCTTAGCGTAATACACTCTAGCTCCATTCACGTCTTACAAATGGCAGGATCTCATTTCTTTTGGCTGAATAACATTCCACTGTATTTATACCACATCTTCTTTATCCATTCATCAGTCAGTGGACATTTAGGCTCTTTCCATAGTCTGGCTATTGTTGATAGTGCCGCTGTGAACATCTGTGTGCATGTACCCCTTCAGATCCGTATTTTTGTATCCTTTGGGTAAATGCCGAATGTCTTATGCAGAAAACTCTGAATTTGAAGAACCAAATACGTACTTTCCTCCTCATCTCTCCATGGAACTTCCTTACTTATGTGAATATTTCTTCCCTTCTTTACTTTTCTTTTTTTAGAGAAGGAGTTTGGAGGAAGGGCCAGAGAGAGGGAGGGAGAGAGAGAATCTTAAGCAGGTTCCACACCCAGTAAGGAGTCCGATGTGAGGCTTCATCTCACAGCCCTGAGATCGTGCATGACCTGAGCTGAAACCAAGACTCAGATGCCTAATCAACTGAGCCACCCAGACCTCCCTCCTTTTCTTTACTGTAATGTCTCATTTACTTTTATTTTTTTTTAAGTGATTCAAGTGCTTCATGTTTTGAGATTCAACAGTATTCTCTGGACACTTTAGTTCTCAAAGACAAGCCTGGGTTTAGTAGTGATTGGGGGGCTGGCAACCACAGATGAAATAATCATAGACATCAGCCCATGATGACAAAATAAGTTGTTGTTTTCTGGGAGTTTGGGGCTTTTTAAAAGATTTTACTTATTTATTTGACAGAGAGAGAGAGAGAACACAAGTGATGGGAGCAGAAGAGGGAGAAGCAGGTTCCTCACTGAGCAGGGACCCTGATGCAGGGCTGGATCCCAGGACCACGGGCTCATGACCTGAGCCAAAGGCAGATGCCCAGCCACCAAGCCACCCACACGTCCCCAAAGTAAGATGTTAAAGGACAGGAGCACAGTGCTGTGAAGAATTTGCATGAATGGGGGGGGGGGGGAGGGTTGGAGGCTTGGTCATAGGAGGCTTCCCTAAGAAGGTGACATTTTTGCTAAAGTCTGAGGACCATCTCAAGCTTCTCAAATCACTGGTCTTGCATCATCTTGCCAGGATTTTAAAATGTGATGCTCACAAAACTTAAGTCGAAAAAGAAAATATTTTGAATCACAACAGCAACAAAGAAATATGATTTTAAATTTTGCTTTCCAGCCCAAGTCTCCTGGTGGAGGCTGGGCACAGAAGGCTGTCCCCATGCTGTCTTGTGCCTTGTTTGCCCACCCTGGAGAGAACCATGGGGACAGAAGTCCATCTATGCTAGCTGGGGACTTTTGGGACCAGGAACCAGACTGAGCTCAGAATGTCTCAGACAGTGGCCCAGTGCATCTGGGGGGAGGTGGTGTGACTGCCACTGAGTTGGCCCCCAGGGACTGTTCATCTTCATCATGTCACCTGGTAAAGTTTTATCTGACTTAAAGGACTTTTTTAAAAAATATTTTATTTATTTGACAGAGAGAAATCACAACTAGGCAGAGAGGCAGGCACAGAGAGAGAAGGAAGCAGGCTCCCTGCAGAGCAGAGACCCCGATGCGGGGCTCGATCCCAGGACCCTGGGATCATGACCCAAGCTGAAGGCAGAGGCCCCAACCTATTGAGCCACCCAGGCGTCCCCTTAAAGGACTTTTTAAAGCTTGACCTAATTGCACTGAGTGTGGGATTCCTTGTGGTTCCCATTCAGTGTTCCCACCAAGATCCAGCTAGTGTCAAAAATTTGACATCATTATAGAAAAAAGAACTCACTTCAGTGAAGTGAATCACAAGTTGCAAATGTAACCTCAGGCATTTGGGGGTGAGGTAGCTCTAATTTCTCAAAGAACAAAGGCATGGCAATTTGACAGCTTTTGTCGAGTGTCAGAAATTTTCCGTGTGAGGGAGCCCGTTGCTTCAGCCCTAACAGGTCCAAAGAAGCGTTATCCTGGCCTTAAAAGGGTGGAGCCGTAACAAACAAGGAGTCCTTCCTGACAGTGATTCTGTTTTCTGCCTGCATGCTCCCCACAAAGATCTTGCTGATCTTCACACTGCTCAGAGGGGTCGCCCAGCACCCTTCTCACTGTGCAAACTCACATGGCGGTCCTCTAGAACATGCTCTACCAACTCGTTCCACAGCCTAGGGAGGGAGCTGTGTGCATCCCACTAGTAGAGCTGGTCAACGACTCACCCCCAAGCCCTGCTCCCCACCCTCCCAGGTAGGACCATTCTGAAGCTCTAACTTCAAGGTCATGGAAAGAACCCTCACTGAGTTGAATCAATCTGTCCATACTGGTCATTTCAGGAGCAACACAAAGCAATGCAGAGTAACAACTCTGGGCCAGGAGCCCTGGGTCTAAATCCCAGCTCTGTCACCCACCAGCAGTGTGATCTGGGGCAAGTTCCTGACTCTCTCTGTCTCCATTTCCGCATCTGCAAAGTGACAGTGAAGACAGTGCCCGCCCCACAGCGTCCGTGTGAGGATTAAATACGTTGATATAGGGAAAGTGCTCAAAATGGCTCTTGGCCAGTGGGAAGAGCTCCATAGATTTTGTTACCATTAAAGCATCTTTAAGAACCATCTGAGTGTTTGCAGGGCAGCCCTGGGTGGCAGGCTCGGAGCACAGCACCTAACGGGACTTCAAATGCCCATCACCCCCCAGGCTCATAGGACAGAGTCCAGCCGCTGCAGAGACCTGCTCCTTCGTTCGCAGCTACATGGCACCCTGAACACTCCTGTTCCCTGGCCTGGCTCGATGGCTGTGCCCCGAAGCCTCAGCAGGGGCTGGGAGAGCCCACGGAGCAGGCTTCGTCATGCCACTTGGATTAAGAACCAACTGCACGATCCTCAGGCAATGTCCTTGGCCCCGCCAAACCTGTCTGGTCTCCTGCTCACCATCAGGATGACAGTGCCCGCTTCTCAGGGCCACCAGCCCAGCCCAGGTCTGCAGGTCCCAGGCCTGGTTGATGCCTGGTCGCCAACTAGGGCCCAGGAAGAGGAAGTGAGCCTCTCCCGGCACAAAAGGCCCCAACTCCCAGAATGCATGAGGAGGGCAGGGAGATTGTTCAATCTTGAAGACCACCTACATTAGGAAGTCCTTCTAAAGAATCCCAAACCTGGCCTTTGCCTCAAGTCCCCCAGTACAGGGACTCCCTACTGCATTTTCGGACAACTCTAAAGGCTAGAACTCTATTCCTCAGCTAGAGTCCTGTTCCTTACCTTTTCAACATGGTGTTTTACCCCCAAGTTCCATGGAAGAATGACAGTTGAGAGCAGGGAGGAGTGGGCGGGACTGGGTGTGTAAATCGCTTGCAAGCTTCCACATCTGTATCATTTCTTTCCCCTGCTTGTGGAGCACCTGCCTCAGTGCCTCCTTGAAGATGCGAAGATGCGGGAATAGAACTGTAACAAAAGAAGCACAGCCTCGCCCTCCTGGCTGCCTGGGAGAGAGCTGCAGTGCCTCAACCGGAGGGAAGGGATTTGCCCCATGGTCCTCATCCCTGCTTCACATCGTGGCCACCTGGGAGCCCTCAAAAGCCATGCCCAGGCTGTCTCACAGAGGCTCAAATGCGAACCCATGTGGTTACTTCACGGAGGGCAGGATTGACCCCATCCCAAATTGCTAAGGATGTCAAGTCTGGGCTCCAGGAGGACATGGAAAGGAATATGACTCACACAGCGGGAATCCTAGGGAGATCAGCCAGCCCAGGGGCTTGAGCCAAGGCGGTGCTGGCGGTGCTGACTTTGGCTTTCATCGTGGTTAGGAGTGCGCCAGGTTGGGGGTTCCTGCACACAGGCCAATGTTTGAACTTCCCACATGCCCAAGAAGGGGCCCTTAGCATCCCTGTCAGCTTTCCCAGATGTGTGGCAGCTGGGGAGGAGGGTGGGTGGGGCCTGAAAGCTGTCAGACATCACAAATGGGGTCTTTATCTCGGTCACGCTCCCAGGCAGCCTCAGCTCAGAACCACTGGATAATACTTGTGTTTCCTCAACGTCCCGAAGGGAAGGATTCTCAGAGGGAACTTGTTAAAACACAGATTCCTAGGCCCCCAGTTCAGCCCCACAAAACGAGAATGTCCAGGGAAGAGGCTGGTAATCTGTGCATCTGTCCAGAGGAGGATTCTCCTCCTCTGGGGGTACTGGGGGAGATGCTGCCAATGAGCTCAGCACCACAGTGGCCACTTCCTCGGTGAGCCCCTTTACAGTTTGCACAGAGCTTTCACACAGTGTACAGCTTGATCTCCACATGAGCTATGAGGTAGAGAAGGGATATCCTACTCATTTAGACTGAGAAGGCACAATGCTATCAAAGGCCTGGGGACCTGGCATCAGCAGCCCTATCTGGCCATCCGATGCAGGTCCCAGGACAGAGTGCCTTTAGGCTTCTGAGCTCACACTTCACGGGTGGGCCGTGTTCTCTGCCTTTAGGAATCTCACTGTTTTTAAGCTGATAGACAAGACTACAAAAACTCAGTAGAGTCTCCTATTAAAGGGAGCACAGGAGGTGAACGCTCACCCCGTGGGCCTCCCAGCCACCCTGGGGTCCTGGGGTCGCCAGCCGGCTCACATGAGGGATCAGTTGGATTTGGAGAGTTTGTGTTAGTGATTTAGCCACTCCAGAAAGAATGTGCCTGGTGCTAAATGAACGATTGCACACACACGTTCTTGCAGAGCCAACACCTCTAACAGGACCACACATGCTCCGCCAGCAGCAAGCTACGTGTTTCTACGGAGTTCACTCATCTGGCCCGTGGCCAGGTCTGTGAGTTCCTGCCGGCCCAGTCCACAGTTTTGAGGGAGGAGGACAGCGATGGTAGTGGGAGGCCAGGGGTGAAATAGCCTCAGCACACCGGATGTTTGAAAGGAATGAAAGTCTGGTTGGGTTTGCACAGCCACTTCGGAAAACAGTTTGTCAGTCCCTTAGAAAGTTAAGCACACACTTACCCCATGACCCAGCAGGTCCACTCCTACATATACACCCAAGGGAAAGGAGGATGTGTCCACACAAAGACGTGAGTGTGAGTGTTCACACCAGCATTACTCATGAGAGCCAACAAGCAGAAACAGCCCAGAAGTCCTCCGACAGGTGAGTGGGTAACAAAATGGCATACATCCATGCAACAGGAAATTACAAAAAGGAACAAGGTACTAATAGAGCCAACAACGTGGGTGAGCTCCCCGAACACCGTGCTGAGGGGGAAGCGGCCAGCCACGGAAGACTGCACATCACACGACCTCACTGTTACAAAATCTCTAGAAAAGGCACAGCTGTGGCAGCAGAAAGCCGGCCGGTGGTTGCCTGGGTGAGGATGGGAGGAGGGACTGACCGCCATTTTGACCAGGTGTTGGAAGTGCTCTTAAATTCGACTGTGAGCATCATTGCACAGTTGTATAAACTGACAAAGTCATTGGATGGTACACTTTAAAAGGGTAAATTTTACCTCAAAACAGCTGATGTTGAGTAAATCTAGTTGAGTAAAGCAAAGTACAAATTAGGAAGCCACTGGGGGTGACATGGAAGGCCTCACGTTTTCAGAAGCTGTTCGCTTCTTTTTGGGCTCCTCTGCTCCTGTCTGTGCACTTGTACGTTTGGGCTGCCATGGCAAAGGCACACAGCCTGGGTAGCTCAAATAAATTGATTCTATCACACTTTGGTGGCTGGAAGTCCAAGACCAAGATGTCCACAACATTGATTTCTTCTGAGACCTCTCTCCTTGGCTTGTAGAGGGTCATCTTCCCACTGCATCTTCACATGGTCACCCCTCCGTCTGTGTGTTTCTAATCTAATCTCCTCTCCTTGTAAGGACATGGGTCATATTGGGTTAGGGGTCACCCCAATGACCTCAATTTAATTTAGTGATCTCTTCAAAGGGCAAATGTAGTCCCATTCTGGTGTGCTGTAGGTTAGCACTTCAGCATATGAATTCGGGGAGAGCGGGGAGGACACAGGTCAGCCTGTAACACCATTCTTCAGTTAATGGCAACATCACCCTCTGCCTCCAGGGCAGAAGCCTTGGGCACTGCCTTCTTCCTCCCTCCTCTAATATGCCCACACTCACTCCACCTCTCCATTATGAACATCATCTCCTTGGTGTAGGCTAATTACCTCCTTCTAGTTGGTGACAACAGCCATCCCAATCAACAGATGTTCTGCTTCTGAGTAACCTTTGTGCAACACAACTTTCTGACCTGACTGCTGATCACCTCATGTCTTGGGCAGGGGCCTTGTCTTTCCTGTGCCCCCAAACCCACAGGATCCAGTGTGTTCCACCTCCTCCCTTCCCCTGACCCATTAAGTTCTGAGTAGTTCTTCCACCTCACTGACAATCAGGGCTACCAAAGCCACCTACAGATGTTTGATGAATGGCCATTGAAGATAAGAAGGTGCCTGAAGGTAGTTGACAGCAAATAAGAGATATCCAAACAGGAGGAGGCCAGTGAAATGATCAGGAAAGATGCTGCCAAGAAGGGCCAGAGGATGTCTACGTGGTCTGGCCCAAAGATGATGGGGTTTCAAGTTGTGAGCAACGCCATCTGCCAAATCTCACTTGGACTCTGTGCTTGTGAGGACAAAGTATCAGTGGCTGGTTCTTTGCAGAAGAGCACAGAAGTGACAAGAACCATGCAGAGTCTTACAATGATTCCAGATATCCAGGATCCAAAGAATGGGATCACAGAAGAGGTGTTTAAGGACACTTTTGAAAATGTGGACAATCAGGAAGAAAAGGAAGAAGCAGAAGAAATGGAAACTGACAGAATTCTGTATGAAATTGCAGGAGGGTTTTGGGTAAAGCACACAGTCAAGGGACCGACACCTTTCTAGGGCCCGGCCCTCCAGGAATGATGGCCACCTAGAGCAAGAGGCACTGACTGGCTTGCACTAGGGCTAGCAAGCACCTAGCTGTGCCCACTCCCAGCACCCCCCACACACCCCCGCCACAATCTACCCTCTTTAGTGGTCAGCATTGTCTGTGTTTCTGGCTCTGCACCTGTCACGGGGCATTGCATTTTGGAGAAGGTTCTCTGCTAATATCTCCTCACTCTCTGCAGAGTCTTGGAGGCTGTCTTGGATCCCAAATGGGTGTTTCTTGTGAGAGATGGTATAATTAAATGCATTATTTCCCGGAGTATAAACAGAAATATTTTGCTTGAGGGAGGGCAAAGAATTCCGCCTTATCACAAAGTACTTCTGAGAATAGCTTTGAATGTTCTTGCCTGAATGTTGATAGTTCTGCACATTTTTTTTTACCTCAGTTAAACACTATATAAATGGATTTTAATACAGTTCTGCTTTGCAAAGAGGGAGTGGTACCTAGGGGTTGGGCTATATCTGAATGCTGGTCATATCTTGAATATTCTATGTGCCCAGCATATAGTAAATACTAATACTAATAACAAAAGTTTAAAAAAAAAGTTAACTATGAAACAATGATGAGGACGTTAGTAGTGATGCAAGAGTTGGTGTTATTATTGATCTAGTCTTACCTCCAGTTCAGGCCCGCTCTGCTCCCTTTGGCCTCCTTGTGTTCGTGTTGGAGGATGCCCTTTGCCTGCTTGAGGCTCCCCTTCTGGTTTCTGTCTGCACCTACTTTTTTATATCATCTCAGCTGATGGATATTTGGAGTCTCCTCCTAAGAAATTCTGTTCCTTTCTTCACTTCCTACCTTCTGTCCTAGCCCTACTTTTTTTGAGGGGGTACCAGTTCCCCCCTGAATTTCTTGTCTATCCAAAATCCTTAACATAAGATCTTTGGGTTAAAGTTCATGAATCCTAAGTCATTTACACAGGGCATAAATAGAAAAAGAAAGAACTGGAAACTGAGATTGGAAAAGATGGTGGAGTTAATGGCAGAGATGTTTACCAAATGTCTTGGAGAAGATGAAGAAAATGAGCCAAGCCTTGGGCATGTACCTGGGCAGTGTGTGAATGGGGCCCATGGTCTGGCTTTGGTGTGAAGCTCTCTCGTGGGCAGAGCAGGTGGATATTAGCCTATGTCTGCTGGTCAAGGGGTCTGAGAAATAGGGAATGGGAACAGAAAAACTCATTGTTAAGCTTCTCACCTAGACAATGACCCTTACATCTGTCAGTACCTGGAACTCTTACAATTAACAAAACCCTTGTGGTTTGCACCCCTCTTCTTGGTGCCATTTGAGCTGAAGCAGCAGTGGCCACCCCATTCTACCACAATCTCATTCTCATATTATGTCTTTCTTCTCCCCTCACTAAATTTTTCACTCTTCCTCTCTCTCCCAAGTAAATAATCTCAGCCTATACCATGAAATAGTTCACCAAATGTCCCTTTTGCACCCTTGCCTTTACAGAAGCCTGGCTGCACCTTGGGGTTTGTGCTCCCCAATCATCCTTTACTGCAGACGATGGTTCTCCTATACCCCTATATTCTCTCCTTTCCCTGTTACACCAAAGCTATTATTCTTCCCTCTTTATAGAAACTTCCCACCAGAAATCTGGACCTGAATGTCTTATTCAATTCACCATGGCCAACATTAACTCACATTGTCACTCCCCAATCTGCCCTTTCCACCATGTCCCCATCCGAGCAAATGACTCGCCATCAATCCAGTTGCCAAACATAGAACCCCTGGCCCCATTCTTGATTCTTCTCTTCCCCCTACAGGGGATTGATTACCAAATCCCTTGGTTCTGCTCTCCAAATATCTGTTGCGTCTTCTCCACTTCTCTCACCCACCCGTACAAGCATGACACTGAATCCGGGTCCCATTATCTTTCTTCTGTGTAACTGCAACAGTGTGGTATCATTCTACCTGCCTTCCCTCTCCCCCAACAATCTATCCTCCACATAGCTAAAGATTTCCAAAATGCAAATCTGGTCATGCCATTTCTCTGCTTAAAACATTTTAACGATTCCCTACTGCCTAGAGTAAAATTTAAATTTTTCGCTATGGATTAGAAGGTCATTCATAATGAAACAGGAATAAAATAAAATCTACTAGGTAAGTATTTACATTCCTTCTCCCCAGTGAGCCCTCCTGCTGCCCTCCGCACACATGCACACCTTCTAATGAAGGAGGCAACCGTGATCTGAGCTTTAATTCAGTGCTCAGGGCAATGAGTGAGCAGCAAAACTGGAAGAAATCCAGAACACCTAGACTGATTCACTTCAAAAACAAATGAGAGCAAGTTGCTAACAAATTCAAAGACCTGGCTCCAGGTCCCCAAAGAGAAGGTGGGCTCAGACCTCTGGCTTTAGGGCTACCTGGGAAGTGCAGCCAACCTTGTTGCAGGGCCCTGGGGTCCAGGGGCAGTGCCTGAAAGAGACAACCTCCAATGGGATCCCATTACCACAAATTCCAAAAAAAAAGAAAAAAAAATCAAAGCCACTGCCTGGAGAACTCGCATAATTGTTTTAGATGTGGAGAAAAGCATATGTATGGATCTTAAAATTTTAATAAACATATTTCCTTGAAAAGTGTGTCTACAGATTCACTTTTGTTTTGGAAATAATAGTAATAATAAATGTCCCAGGCACTTACTCTATGATATGCATTTTATACATGTTCTCTCTTTGCTCCTCTTACCCTTGTTATGCCCATTTTATTGGTAGGAAAACAGACTTACAGAGATTAAGCAGCAAATACACATAGCTAATAAGTGGCAGAGACAAAAAACAAGCTCCCTCTTTCCTGGTGCCGAAACCCAGTCAGGTAATGGCTGTACTAGAAATCAGACCTTTCTTTTGAAACAAGACAGACATCTCAGATTGAACTCCCTAGAAGCAGAGCCTGAGTCAGAGATTCAGGTACAGATAATGTATTGCAAAGGTGCTCTGTAGGAGACAACTGTAAGGGAGGGAGAAAGCAGGTGAGGAAGGGGAAGGAGCAATGCAAGAATGCGGCTTCAGATAAAATCTAGCTTTGGATTAATCAACAGAATGTAAATGAGGGGTGTCTCCATAAAATTGTCCACCTGGAGGCAAGGGAAGCAGGCTATGTTAGTTAGCATGCTGGAGGATGAGTGCCTAATAGACAAGAAGTATCTAGCAGATTCTATACTCCAAAAGTACATGAATAATTCAGCAAAAATATTGGTGAAATTTCTCAAATTCTCTAAATCTAAGTTGGGAATAAAAATGCCATTCTTCCCTGTCCATCAAAACAAGTTTGTAACCCCCTTAGGTATTTCTAAAGCATTAGGCTGGAATCAGAAAGAATTGGCCAGTGGTAAACAGAATCCTAAGGTGGCCCCATCATCTCCAACCCTACAGTGATGGCCCGAGTAATCCCCTCCCCTTGAGTGCTGCAGAGAAATGCAAACAGCTACACTGTGAACTGGCTATGGAGAGGGCCATGTAGAGGGAGCCATGGAAGGCATCTAGTAGAGCATTTCCTGCTAATGGCCAGCAAGAAAACAGGAATCTCTGTTCTATTGTCCCAAGGTCAGTCTTACCAACAGCCCGAGGGAGTGTGGAAGCAGATACTCCAGATGGGAACACTGCCCGATTAATACATAGACTTTAGTTTCATGAGATACCAAGCTAAGGACTCAACTAAGCCATGTCCAGACTTCTGGATTATGGAAACTGTGAGTTGATGAAAGTGTGCTGCTTCAAGTTGCTAAGTTTGTGATGATTTGATAGGTAGCAACAGAAGACTGATATAGGGCAGCACTGGGTTCTGGACTAGATTTGTGAGTCATGTGATGATTGACATGTATATATGTGTAAGTACATTCCACAAGTACAAGGGCTATTATTCTGCCTGTAGGAAAAGGGTTCAGAAAACTACTATCAGGTACAGTGTAACTTGTTTTTAAACAACACATAATTAAATGCAGCAAAGTTCACTCTGGAACTCTATACAAGACTTCACACATATAATTTTAAGCATGTCAGCACATAACAAATCATAATTCAAACTATAGACACATTTTGATTCTCTAATTTGTTAACCACATTTCACATCTCGAATAATTCCTCTATATTATTCATAATATAATTATAATTACTCCATATTGTAACAGTAGGAAATTTCCCATTTTATTTTCTTTTTAAGAAATAACATTTAAACCTCAGGGTTATAATAACAAAGGTTGAATAGCTATATTTTAAATGGCTTCAACCCACTTCTCATTTTAAAAATTGTAAGGATAGTCAAATATGGAGAGGAAGAGCCAGAGGTCAATTTCATGGTGAAATTTCTGCTGTGGTATAGATTATGTAAGTGGACTAAGAAATACATTTTCCATCTTCTGAACTTAAAAAAAACATAACTGGTTTCCTATAATTTCCTGCAGACTTTTTTTTTTTTAAATCAGGAAAACCAACAAGAGTCAAAAAGGCATGTAGCCATCAGTCAACTTTACAGACACTTTCTTCTGAATGAGGCAGGTCAGGGACACAGCAGCCTCCCACCCCACGTTCGACCCATGGGCATCTTCCCCACATTCCCCCTTGCAGACTGTAACCCTCTGCAGTTAGCAGAAGGGCAAGGAGGGAATATGCAGAGGCCACTGCTTTTGGGGATGCTCTCTAACCATAAGTAAAGTAGCTTCAAGCCAGGAGCCTGTACTGCAGGGAAGCCCATCCTGACAGCCATAGCACCCAACCAAAGAACCACACGCTATGCATCACCAGTGATTTAGTTATGAAAAATAAGGTGACTGGTGGAGCAGGACGTGAGTCAATGCTAGTCACGCACTGGAAGTAATCAAAATTGGCTTGCTGCGGTTTTGTAGTTCTGCTCATTTGGTTGAGTTTGGGGTCTAACTCCATAGCCTGGACCCCAAGTTACTAAGCCATTTGGCCCCTCAGAATTGGGAGTGCCTAAAAATATATGCAAATTGACCATGGGCCCCGAAACATAGATGATAGATAGATAGATAGATAGATGATAGAGATAATATAGATAGATGGTACAGGTACAGGAGCAGGTACAGGTGTGGGTAGCGGTGTAAGTATAGATTAAGCAGCATTTATGTTTAGATATGATTGCTGGAAGCTGCCAGCCTTGGAGAGGGGCAAATGCTCCTCCAGCCATCCTGGCTGTTGACAAAATGCTCAACCTAGTGGAAGTCTCCGCAGTCCTAAATGAATGGGAGAAAAAAAAAACCAACAGTCTCTGCCCTCTGTAGCTTCTGACTCATAATGGCATGCAAATGATGATGCAAGTCATTAGCATTAGTAATTAGAAAACGTGTTGGAGAGGCTGACGACCTCTCCCAGAGATGCCGTTTGCATCCCGAGCAGAGGGAAGATTTGTTCGCAAATTACTTCCCAACAAGTCTATTAGAATTTCATTTCTGGGCCATTTATTTATTTATTTATGCTGCTCACGATATTCAGGAATCAATTTATTGCTACCTGGAGATGACTTTCGCTGATGAGGACAAAGACATTTCCCTGTCACTCTTACTACCATCATTAGCATGCGTCCCCATGGCCCCACTGGCTGTTCAGGAGCTGGGCTTTTGACTCCCTGTTGTGTGATTTGAAAATTCAACCTTTGCTCTCTGAGCCCTCACAGCGATCCAGGTAGAGCCTGGGTGTGTTGCCAGGCCTCTGGTACCTGTGACACTCCGGCACGTACCCCACCTCCGCCTCCGCCTCTGGGCAACCTTGACCCCGTCGGAGGACCACCATGCCCCTCTGTTCCTAAGTGACCTGGCAGACAGCTCTGTCTGTTAGGACAGGTCTTCTTTCCTTGATTCCCCGCCTGCCTTCCCTGACTCACACCCTGGAATCCTTGTTCTGGGGCCCTTGCAGAGAAGGTGCCCGGGAATCCCCAGAGTCGTGAGAAGGAAACACAACTCCCATTCAGAAACCAGTCGAGTCATTGGGCATAAGGCATGCTTCCACATACTGTACAAACAAAACAAATTGACAACATGATGCGGGAAGGCCCCAGGGAGAGCTGGTCACTGCTCACTATGGAGGCTGGCAGTGAGTGGCATAGCCAGCAGCCCGCGATGGCAGTGTGGAGAGCCTTCTTGAGCCCAGGGACTTCCAACCACAAGAAGGGGGAGCTTGCAGATGGTGGACACCTGCCCAAGCTTCTAAGGACTGCAGCACGGTGATGTGAGAACTACCCCGTTCTCCTACCATGGACTCCAAGAAGATGTGATGGGCAAGGAAATGCCAGGAAGAGATGACGGTACCTGTTAGTCAAGCAGGTAGGGGTTCAGAGCACAGCTGTTTACAACATTCCCATAAGGAGATGCTTTTATAATCAACCATAGGGGAAGCTGGAAAACCAAAAGACACTCCCTTAGTGATACTCTCATTTTCAAAAAGGCAGTCCTTCGAAGCATGGAAAGGTTAGTTTTGATACCTATGACCATTGTTTTAATGTAATGATCTAACTCCTGTACTATGAATTAAAACCTTTTAAACATTATTATTAATTATCCTTCCTCCTCCTAAGTGACTCAGAAGAGGCCGTCTATTCCTCACCCAAGAGGAATCTGGAACCTTGGCAAATACCTGTTTAATGGATAAGAGGCATTTAATAAAACTCCAGTCTTGCAAATAAAAATATAAAATCCATTTAACTCAAATGATCTCTTCAAAGGCCTTTGCCTGCATCAGATTTGGCTCTAGAAATATGCAGACTCCGGTCAGGAAGCTAAAGAAATGAAGGCAGAATAGGGCTCGGAGGGGTGCTTTGGATGTTTCCTTTTCTCCTTTTCTGGTTCAAGCTTTTTGCAGACTCCTGCTGTTCACTGGGTTTTTTAGAGGTCTGATACAATCAACCAGACCTCACGAGAAGCTCTCCCATGTGTTGAAGGACAGCCCGTCCCAGCAGGCTCTCCTTCAACACATAGATGAGGTTTCTCTGGCTACGGGCTTGTTCACTTTCCCCATTGTTCGGCTACCTGGTTTTCTTCGCCTTTTCTCCAGGGATTCTCCAGAGATCATTTCTATGATTCTCCGATAGCCTTGTGGTAGCCACATTACCGAACCTCCTAGGGGGGGTAGTCTCTGAGGATGATCTGCAGTCAGGGCTGTGAATGTTGACCTTTTGTTTCAAGACTTGTAAATCATGGATTTGTGTTGCTAGGGATGAACACCTGGGTTGTTTTCTTCCTTGTATTGGCACCGTGGCTTGTTTAATTCATTACAGGGCATCCATGCCTTCAACATTTCCTATGGATGTTACAGAAATTCATCCCCATTTTTGCAATAGTCAAAACAAGCTTGACATGGACACTTTTCCACTCTCAGATTTAAGCCGCAAGTCAAACTAAAAGCAGGGGAAGACTGCAAAGTGGCCCAGAATTTGCTGCTCTGACCATCCTTGTGCCGAACATCGTGCCGGGAGCAAGACACATCACATTCCTTGTCAGCCCTCGTCGTGGCTCTGCCCAAACACAGTTTGTACAAAATCATCTTCCCATTATCTGTGGGAAGGGGTGGGGTGTGTGGGGAAGAGGAGAGGGAGGAAGATACACAGATGCCAAAATCACCCCACACTGACCTCCTTTAAGACACAGGGGGAGGGGCAGGCTCATCTCCTCAGTGGGCGGTGTAACCAGGCAGTGCCTGCCTGGCTCTGATTTCTTAGGGATAGCCAAGCTGGTGGGATCAAGTTCAACTGGAGCAATCATAAAGCAGTTTCAGGACCTCTCAGATGCATGGGAGAAATGGGGGCCCCGCTTGGGCATGCACTAGTATGTCACGGATATTATTGAAAGTGCCTAAAGCCAGCTGAAACAGTGTTGTTGAACTGGAAGAAAACGGTCACTCCTGGATAAACATAGCAGCTGTTGGATGCTTTAAGTTAACATAATGGGGCGCTCTGGTGGCTCAGGCAGTTAGGTGGCTGCTTTCAGCTCAGGTCATGATCCTGGAGTCCCTGGATCAAGCTCCTCATTGGGCTCCCTGCTTCTCCCTCTACCCCACACCCTGCTCGCACTCTCTTTCTCACTCTCTCTCTCTCAAATAGATAAGTAAAAATCTTTAGAAAAAAAAATGAAGTCAAAATAATGAAACACAATGATACTCACCCTTTCTAGCCCCTGTCCTAGTTCTGGACAGTGAGCTAAGTGCTTTGTGGATATTCGCCTACTTTATCCTCAGAACAAGTCTATCTGGTGGGCATTTACACTCCATGCAACCCAGGAGGAAGCTGTGTGACCGATTCATTTCTGCTGAGGTCACTTTGTCCTCAGAGCAAGTCTATCTGGTGGGCATTTACACTCCATGCAACCCAGGAGGAAGCTGTGTGACCCATGCATTTCTGCTGAGGTCACACAGACACCAAGTACCGGAACACAGGGGTCAGCCCGGCCTGCTGGACTCTCCCTTCAGTGCTCCCCGGGGAAGGTGAGCTTCTGTAGGACTGTTCCTCAAAGAGGCTCCCATCCAGTGCCCACCACAGGCAGGCTGCCTCCACTGGCCTGGAAGAAAGCATCGTTGACACTGTTAATTTTGAAGAAAACCAAATTTCTTCAACGTAAAGAATACTCCTTTACTTTAACATTGCCCTTCCGAAGTTTTCCTTTATATTAGAATGTCCTTTCCTCAGTAAATTGATAGCGCTAAGGGAAGGCGGTTTTTTTAAAAAATATATCGTTTTTTAAAAATAGAAATCTGCCAACATGCATGGCAAATACATATCTACCCCCATGTGAGCCAGATTTACCCAAGGGTCTGTGAGCAACCCAGCCAGCGTCGGCATCTGTCACATGTGTCGGCAAAGGATGGTGACTAGAGAGGGGCAGATGTTCGCCATTGTCCTGGCTATCCTGAGAACATCCCATTACCTCCTGGTCAGAGGTAGAGGACCTGCTTCACATCCCATTCCTGGACCAGGTGCCCAGGTCCTCCCTCTACTCAGAGGCAGGACTACAAAGGACCTTGCCTACTAGACAGCAAGTGCCTCCAGAACATGTGTCAGTGGGATCCATACTCAAAGAGGTTAAGTGGCTGTTGTGTTCCTTCTACTCTGTCCTCAGGACAGCCTGTAGGCCCTTCTACCTTTTGCGTTAGGAGGATTCTTCCCCTTCCTCTATCTACCAGGACCTTTTTCCAGCAAGCTTCCCCTCCTCCCAGTGGACCTCACTAGTCCCTGCGAGCAGAGAAATTGGTTCTCCAAGAATCCTGGGGGCTTCATGCTTACCTTTTTTTCTCCAGAGTTTCTTTTGAGTCCTTCTCTCTGCTTTGGTGCAGGCTGAGGTGACCTGGAAGATAGGGAAAAGTAGATGGAAGGATCAATATTCCAGTTGAGCTATGGACTGAATGTGTGTGTCCCCTCAAAGTCATACACTGAAGCTTAAATCCCAGTAAGGTGATGGGAGGTGATTAGGTCATGATGGGGGAGCCATCACGAATGGGATCAGCACCCTTATGTGAGGAGGGGGGAGACTCAGGATCATATTATCTCTTTTCTCTGCCACTGAAGACATAAGAGAAGGCCATCTGCAGATCAGGAACCAGGTCCTCATCAGACACCGGGTCTGCCAACGCCTTGATCTTGGACCTCCAGCCTCTAGAACTATGAGAAATAAATGTCTATTGGTTAAGCCCCCAGCCTGTAGGTAATTGTTACAGCTCCCTGAACACACCACTAAGAGCTATCACCTGGCTACTACCTGAGCACACACCTATCCTTGTCTGGGTGGGAAGAAGACTTGCTAGCAGATACTGAGCACTGGCCCAGCACTGGGTGAAACACGGACAGTGCACTCCATCTAGTCCTAGCGACTCAGTGTGGAAACTCTTATTTTCCTGATCTTGTAGATGCGAAGACTGAAAAATGATGTTTGGGTAAATTTTTCCAAAGGGTCATAGATGGAGAATCAGGATCAAGTCTCAAATCTGTCTAACTCCACGGCCAGCTGGTCCCAGTCAATGCAAAGCCAGCACCTGTGTGGTGCAGTATAGGCCAGTCCCTGCCACTTGCCTCCTCCTCCTCCTCCTCCTCCTCCTCCTCCTCCTCCTCCTCCTCCTGCCTGGAGGTGCTCCTCTTATGCACAACAAGGTGCCTCTCCTCTTGGCTGCCTGAGCAAGTTCAGTTCTGCCCCCTACGACACCAGAGCTCCTCCAGAAGGGAAATTTCCACGGTGAGAAAATTCATCAACAGGCCCTGTACCTTCTTCTCTTCCTCCTTATTCAGAATCCCAGATGCTTCATGGGAAAGTGGATTCAGAGGATAAAGCTTTCCCACAGCCTTCCTTACAGGGCCTCCATCCATCTGCACAGTGAACTTAATCCTATAAAAAAGCCTCCTCGGCATTTGAAAGCCCTTATCCTGTGTAGTCAAAGGATCAAAAAAAAATAATAAAAAAATAAAGAATAAGAGTAAGATATCTCTTACCTCCCTCTACCCACCTACTTTCACTGGCTCTCTGTGGAGAGCTTAATTTTTACTTGAGACTTAGATGCAATTCTCTCTCATGTCACCAGTGATGACGAGACCAGTCAGGAGTCTTTGGGTGGATCCAGGGTAAATTGCAAACACCAGTGCCTTTTGCCCAGGCAGTCTGAAAATATCACATGGATGCTGAAAATCCATATATTGGAGCAAGACAGAGGCTCTGTGTTTCTATATCTGGTTTATGGGGATCAAATCCAGAGCGTAGATCCCCAACCCAAACATCAGAACACATGGACACAGGGTATTTGGGTCATGGGTAACAATGAAGTCTTCTTTCAGATTATACATATAAAAAAGATTCCGGGCCAATTGTAAAATGTCAAAGAACCCTGAATTTCAGATTTTCAGTAGTTTGAATATTGTCACTAAGGATGCATCACTTTAACATTTTGCTCATGCCAACTGTTACGCCAATTAGAAAAGCAGTTGTGCAAAAAATTTATTTATAATACAAGGAGTTTCTATCTGGGGGAACAACTCTAGAAATTTTCAACAAATTTGTAAAGAAATAACTGAGATATAACCAGAATAATGATAATTTTGGAGTAGGTATTCTTTTGAAACTTAAGGATTTGTAAATGAAACTATAGATAATAAATTGCCATCTACTCACTCAAAACAAGTTGAGAAAAATAAAATGAAATATACCTGAAGCTTACAGTAGAAAATATCTACTTTTTGAAAATCTGTGTTTGCCATTATTGTATTTTTGTTTTTCTGGAGGAAAAAAAAAAGCAAGGATAAAAAGAAAAAAGTGCCCAAATGATATACTCAGCTTGATTTCTATAAAATCACCCAAAATTCTAAAATGTATCATCAGCATATCTATCATTTTCTATTGCTATATAACAAATCCTCATAAAACATAGTGGCTTAAAACAACAACAATGATATTTTGCCTCTCATGGATTCTGTCAGGAATTCAAGAACAGCTTGTTAGGTGGTTCTGGCTCTGAGTTTCTCATCAGGTTAAATTAAAAGGTTGGTTGGCTGTAATCATCTGAAAGCTTGCCTGGGGCTGGAGGACCCAGTTCCCAGGTTGCTCCCTCATGTGACTGGCAGGTTGGTATAATGAGCTGTTTCTTCTCCACGTGAACCTCAGCATAGAGTTGCCTTTACAACATGGCTATAGTTCCCCCAGAGTAAGTGGTCCAAGAGATCAAAATGGAAATGGAAATCCCTTTCATGATCTAGCCGCAGAAATCACAAGCTGCAATTTCCACCGTACTCTACTGGGTGCACAGGGCCAGCCCTGATTAAAGTAGGTGGGGAGATACAAGGTGCTCATACAGGGATGAGAATCATTGAGGGCCATCTTGGAGGCTTGCTCTTATGGAATAATAACGACTGAAATGTATGGGTGAGGTCACCATTATCTAAGATTATAAGACAATACATAATAATATATTTTTCAAGTACAATGGAAGAATAATAGCCAGCTTAATAGTGAATATTTTCTTTTAAAAATATTTTATCTATCTCCTTATTTATTTGAGAGAGAGAGAGAGAAAGCATGAGCGGGGGAGTGGGGAAAAGTGGTGGGGAGAGACATGGACTGGGAAAGAAACTGGAGGAGACTCCTCACTGAGCGCAGAGCCTGACATGGGGTGCTACATCACAACCCTGACATCATGACCTGAGTGGAAACCAAGTGTCAGATGCTTAAACTACTGAACCACCCTGGTGCCCCAAATAGTTCATGTTTTCCGTGGACATCTTAGTAAATGTTGCTGCTGTTGTTATTGTTTTTATTAATAAGGAGGTAACGAAAATCTACACACATCAGTTATAAAAGTATTCCTACAAAAAAAAAATCAAAATTGATTCTGGTAAAATGGTGGCATGGCCTGGGATGACACTAACCACAAGAGGCACTCAGTTGGGAAGAAATTTTAACAAATTAATTAATTTTGGCATCACTTCTTTATTCCTCAAATCACTTAGAAACTTTTATCATTTCTTGCAAATCATAAATACAATATTTCTTTTCCTTTTGAGAAAAAGAAAAGTAATATCTCTCACTTGTCTTTGAAGCATATTTTTTTTTTGTTTTAAGTCACTTCATTTTGTGACCAGAAATTGACCACTGATTTTCTTTACACACCACAAACTCACCAGGATTGCATGTTTTATTACTCCAAATATGCATTTTATATTACTTTTTTTGTATTCCAAATAACACAATCTACTTTAGGAAAAAAACTCTTTTTTTCTTGCTGCTGTCTCATTTAATTGCTGTAGTCAGAGAGGGAACTGGTATGCTCTTGATTATTTTACATGCATTGAGATTTCCCTTATATTCTGGTAGATGGCTGAACTCTGTGACTATATACAAAGGAAATATTTAGTCTCCGTTTGCTGAATTTCCAAGCACAGTTTCTGTTATTTTGTTGTTACAGACAGTGCTCTGGGAAAAAGTCTCACCCCTAACTCCTGAAGCCCTCACAATGCCTGAATTGTAGATGGCTCTTCAAACTTAATAGATGGTGCCATATTGGTTTCCAAAATGGGTAATCCATTTTGGGTTGAGACATCAGCGCCTAATTTTTCAAATTGCCACATATTTTATCTTTTTTTAAAATTTATTTATATATTTTTTCAGCAAAACAGTATTCATTGTTTTTGCATAACACCCAGTGCTCCATGCAATATGTGCCCTCCCTACTACCCACCACCTGGTTCCCCCAACCTCCCACCTCCGCCCCTTCAAAACCCTCGGGTTGTTTTTCAGAGTTCATAGTCTCTTATGGTTCACTCCCCTTCGAAGCATATTTTTTAAAGCCTGGAACACTCAACATTTGGTAAAGACATGACAATTTAGATTGGCCACTTGTATCACTGCAGAATTGTTTAATAAACTCTCAATATTTCAACCAAAATTAATATCTGAGGATCTTGAAGCCATAATAGCTTCCTCTTTAGAAGAAATGAAATATTTAGAAGAAAAATGAAATATTCCAAGTAGGAAATTTGTAAGAATAAGGATTGCAGAAATATGGTCAGCAGATGAAGAAAAGAGTATGAAATCATTATCTATTACATAGGTATGTAATTGTGTGTATAATTATATAATCAGTTAATATTACCAATGTTTGGAGACTTAGTATAAAAATACATTTTAATTAAAAAATTTTTTGGTTGAAGTACAGTTGATGCCTGTTACACTAGTTTTAGGTGTACAATGCTATGTTACGCTCACAGCAAGTCCAGATCCCTTCTGTGACCATACAGTGCTGCTACAAATCTATTGATCACATTCCCTATGCTGAGCCTTTTATCTCCATGACTTATCCATTCCATAACTGGAAGCCAGCACCTGCCACTGCCCTTCATCCATTCTGCCCATCCATCCACCCCCGTCCCCCCAGGCACTACACTGTAATTTTTAAGATAATTTAAAAATGAGGAAAAAATTCATTTACAAAAAATGAAAAAGATCAGAGTTATATTTAAGTGGAAAGAGTCACTGGATGAGGTAAAGCAAAAAATCAAACATGTGCGTGAATTTTACAAATTTATTGCAAATTCCAGAGAAATGTAGTCTGCTGGCACTCTGAAACCCTCTGTTGTTATCCATCTAAGTGATCTTGGTTGTTTGTGATATGGTCCTCAAAGCCAAGTTACTTCGTTGTCAGCGTTACAAGATTTTGAGTTGGCCTAGCCAATCATGACAGTGAAGGCAGAGGGCTCATTTTCCATTGTAAGTTGCCTACAAATACACTTACACAGCTCAAGGGGGAAAGGAAGCTAGAAGTTCACAGACCTGGCACAGATTCCTACTGAGTGGAAACTGTAACCAAATTCATGGAGCCTGAAGGACTCGCTGCTGGTACGTGAAACATGATTGCTACAATGGAGTGAAGGTGATGGCTTATTAACTTCATTTCCCCATGAGAATTTTATACTTCAGTTAATGTGAGTTAGAGTTAAAAATGGAAGATAGATCTCCAAAATTGCTCCTGTGATTGTAATTGTGTCTCTCTCAATCCTTTCTGTGAGGTTACATTTTAAAAAACTGAAGGGCCATTTTATGAAAATATTTCATACTATCCAAAAACAAATAACTAGATATTTCTGGCCAAGATGGATTAACGGGGAATGCTTTTTAGAAAGCAAAAAACCAAAAGTACAGACGCTGATTCTTCAATCAAACATAACCCAGGTGGTACTGTATTTTATAGATATCATTAGAGTCCATAATCATTCAACTGTCAGTCAGTGGGATTATCCTAGAAAATCTGGGTGGACTGGATTCAATCAGTTTAAGGCCTGAAGAGCAGAGCTAAGTTTTCTTGATGAAGACGAAATTCTGCCTTTGAATAGTAGCTTAAGCTTGTGACTGAGAATTCTGGTCTGCCCTCCTGAAGGACACTTCTATAATTTTACATTTTTCTGGCCCATTCCCACACTCATGTAAGCCAGTTCCTTGCCATAAAACTCTTAATACATATTTCCTACTGACTCCCTGGCTCTAGTTGAACCTTGATTGATATGCCTCTCAATTAAGGACAGAGATTTTCCAAGTAGATATAAAACAGCAAAACTCCACTATATGCTGCCAACGAGAAATCCACTGTAAAGATGAAGATAGGAATGTGCCTGGGTGGCTCAGTCAGTTAAGCATCCAATTCTTGATCTCAGCTCAAGTCTTGATCTCAGAGTTGTGAGTTCGAACCCCATACTGGACTTCACAGTTAGGCATGGAGTCTATTTTAAAAATATATAAATAAATGAATAGAAATAAAGATGAAGACACAGGGTTAAAGTAGAAGAGAGAAAAGATATACACTAATCAAAAGAAAGCTGGAGTGGTTTTATTAATATCACACAAAGTAAATTCCAGAGCAAACAATATTAAAAGGGATAAAGAGAAACATTTCACAATGATAAGGGAGTCAATTCATCAGGGAGACATAGCAATTTTAAATGTGTATGCATCCAACTGAACTTTGAAATACAAAAGCTGATTTGACAAAAGCACAATTACACTTCAATTTCAATCCTCCACTCAGTAAAAGAAAAAGATAGATTAAAAATCACTTTAAAGTTGAAATTAAAATATCTCTTATGACTTAGCCTGAAAAATAACACACTGTCACTTCTGTTATATTCTATTGGATACACAGACCCAACGTGCTGGATAGTATACAGGGTATAAATACCAGGAGACGAGAGTTCATCTGTGGCCACATAGAGACTGACTATTACAGAATAATAATAGGTAAAATGTCCTGAGTAAGATTGTCATTATCTAAGATTATAAAGCATTACATAGTAATAAACTTGCTAATGCAATAAAAACACTAGCCAATCTAATAGATGATATGAGCGTTTTAATCATAGCAATGTTGCTGTTGTTTTTTTCTCATTTTAACTAGAATCAATGCACATTGCTTATAAAGACATTTCTACAACAAATCAAAGTTGATTTTGATAAAATATGGTCATGGCTTGTGGTGGCACCACAATACAGGTAGGGCTATACAACTGGGAAGGGACCTTAATTAACAAACTCACTTAAGTATATCACGATACATGTACAATCACGATACATGTACAATCACGATACATGTATAATCCCTCTAAGTATATACTCTCTCATGTACCTCATTTGAGATTTTTTTTTGTTAAAAAACCAGAAATTAGCATCAGCCAGGAGCTGATGCCATTGCCAGCTGGAGGAACAAAGGGTGAAAGTGGAGTTACCAAAGCCCAGGGATTGTGTCATGGCTGGGTATGTCTGGTCTAAGCTGGATCCAAGGAGGATGTGTGACCCCTGTTAGTGGTAATGACAAAGCCAGAGAAAGAAAAGAATAAATGCTTGGCTTCTCTATTCCTTTACCCGCCAATCTCTCAATAATGCCTCCCCTTGGCCAAATCCATTTGACAGCCAGTTAATAAATATATTTGTTTCCTACTGCTGCTGTAACAAAACAGCTCAAACTTTCAACACACCATGACATAAGTTTATTTTCTTACAATTCTGAAGATGAGAAGTCCAGAATCAATTTCACTGGGCTAAAGTCAAAGTGTTAGAAAGATTGGTGCCTTCTGGAGGCTCCAGAGGAAAATCTGTTTCCTAGCTTTTTTCCCCCTTTAGAACTAATTCCCTGCATTTCTTGGTTCACAGTGCTTTCCTCTATCTTCAAAGTTGCAAGGGTAACATCTTCAAATTTCTTTCTCTCTGTTCCCACTCTTGGCTTCTGTTGTCACAACTTCTTCTCTCTGACTTTACTGATTACATGAACCCGCCTACATAATCCAGGGCAACATTTCCGTCTCAAGATCTCTAGTTTAATCACATCTGCAAAATCTCCTTTGCCATGTAAAGAAATATATTCACAGGTCTGGGGATTAGGACATGGACATCTTTGGAGAACCATTATTCTGTCTACCACAATAAGGGAGCCTGGGAGGTGTCACCTGCAGGGCTTACGTCTCCTGGGTACAGCCATAGAAGGGATTGCAAAAGAAATTAATCTCACGGCAAAAAGAATCAAAAACAGATCCTTATTCAGAGAAGTTCTCTAACTTTTCACTGTTGAAATCTTACACAAAAGGCTTCATTTCTTTGTCTTTCTCTTCCTAAACACTATCAATTAATGAATTAATGTCTTCGTCATGTCTCCTAGAATAGACTCAGGAGACAATGCTGCTCAACTGAAAACAATTCACTGACAGACAATGATAACACAAACAGCTAGTTTTTCCTCTGGTTTTGAACTTGTAGAAACTGAGTGGGTTTTGAAAAAATCATATTCAGATTTTCATCTTTTACTTACTCCTTCCTTTCCAAACTATATAGGTTTGCTTTTCTGGTGTTGGGTTTGTTAAAGAGGAAAAGGAGCAATCCCCACATACTGTCATCTAGGACATTTAAAATCTTTCACCAAAAGACATGTTATCGCAACAAGAACCCTGGGTCTTCTTAACAGAGGTGGATCCCAAATTATGACCTGTGCAGAGCCTCAGCATCTCTCTGTATATCACCTTCTTACCTCTGTATCCAAGTATCCATGATCCAGCATTACACCTGCCCACTGTCCACCCACCGTCTCCCACCATAGCACTGTCCTGATATGCAACTTCAGAGGCAGCCCCTAGAGGAAATGGGACCTTGGCAATTACCATGGTTCATTTGCTTAGGTCAGTTTTACTATCTGTGTACAACTGAAAGACCATAACCTAAAATGGTCACTGGTTTCTTGCTTATTGATCATGCCAAGCATGTGACAGAGTCCAATTGGTAAAAAAGGAATATCAGGTAATGGCTAGTCTTCAGAGAGTAGAGGAAATTTGTGATTGGTTACTTCCACTTGCATTACTCATTGATATCAAGAGTGGCCATGAAGGGCCAAAACATTAAGACTGCCAATGAATTATAGATGTTTAAGAAAAATACTAGAATACAAAAACTCTATGAGGGCAGGAACTCTGATGGTCTTGTTTGCCCATAGAATCCTCAGTACTTAAGACAATGCCTGGCTCAACTGAATGCTGTCTCATTACTCACTGAATGAATGTATTACTCAATTTAACTTAAAAAAATCATTTGCTATAACATTACTCCTTTTGGACTGAAAATCTATAAACCATACTCATTACTACAACTCATTCTTTCTTTCTCCAAATCACGCATATAGAAAAGTTCAAATTTACAAAAAAGTTGAAAGAATAGTCAAATAAATATTCATACACTGGCTGTCTAGTTCAGTAATTGTTAACAGTTTTTTGTATTCAATTTATTTTTTTTCAATATTTCATTTATTTATATTTGTAGACAGACATGTGTGCCAGTTAAAGTTCAGAGACACAGAACCACCACATGTCTATATATCTTCATATCTGTATTTGTTTTTATATATCTGTAAGGTCATTATCCTCCTGTCTGATGCTGGAGCTTGAAGTTCACAGGGCGGGAGTCAGAAGGGAAGACCAATGTAAAATGGAAGAGATCAAAGCTGGAACCCCACAAGGATAGACAGATGGCTACTCCTCAGTTGGCAGATTTGAGTCATTTTTGTTACCTTCAGACTTGATGGGACAGATGTCCTGCAAAAGCCAGCCCCTTCCTCATGAAGCTGAACACACACACCTGGCCCAAGAGTCAAAGAAGCTGAAGGGAGATCTAAGGGAAGGTGGACTGGTTGCAGGTCCAGATGCTCATTCAAGCCAATAAGGGGAAAGGTGAATCAGCTGCTCAGGGAAGTGCAAGACCTACAGAATGACCAGAGTGTCCCTGTGTCCTCAGAATCTCCCACCAATGTCCTTGGTCACCCATGGAACCACAAACATACAGGAAAGGTGACCCTGGGAAACAGGTCAGCATAGCCAAGCAAACACATTACAAAGCTACCATCTCAAATCAAGCTTCAAAACTGCTACATCCCACCCCTCAATCGTTCAACTTTCACCTGAAGTGTCCCTTCCAAAATGACATAACAACCATCTGAGGAATTATAATGGCATATGTTCAGCTCTCATGGGTCGTATGGATTAAGTGTTTGAAACAAGCCCTAGGCACTGTTGCAGTTTGATTTTACTTTCATTTGACACAGTATCTTCTGCTCTGGGAAGATTTTGCTAAACCCACCTGGCCTGGTCTAGCATTGATTTTTTTACTTTGCGCCATCACACAATAGAATAAGATCATCAGAATCATTTTGACAAATACTAAACTTTTATTTTCATCAGGAAAAACAAGTGTTTCATAAAATTTAGCATAAAATTTCTGATGGGAGCCTGCCTCCCAACTAACAGCTTGAGTTTTAAAATGAATCCTTTAACAAATGGCTTTTCTCCCATTCACAAGCTGCTATGATAAAATCTCTATCCTGGAAAAAGAAAACCATTCTAAATGTTTCTTCTCAAAGATCTGTATTGTAGCTCTCATGAAGTATCGCTGTCTCTTGTTTTGTTTTTGAAGGGATTCAGAAGAAGTCTCCCCAAAATTTGCCACTTTGGCATGTGGACTATTTTAAATTGAAGATAGTCAAGACCCAGGAGACACAAGAAAAACTTTCATCTCTCCTTTAAACTAGCTGAAAGAATTTGGATAGGGGTTGAACCCCAGAAAGAGAGCTATTACTAAGAGATCACTTTCTTATCTTCATGACCTATCCACATGGCAGGACAAACATCTGATTACCAAACAACTGATCTCAACTTCCTGTGAATTGCCCTCCTCCCCATTTGAAGCCCCAGGCCCCATCCCTTTTCTTAGCTCAAGATGATATATAAGCCTCAATTGTCCAGCTTGTCCTCAGGTCTCATATTTTTTGGGGCCCCCCTACATACATAATGAAATAAACTTAACTTAATAAAGTTTTTCTCCTCTTAATATGTCTTATGTTAATTTGATTATTATACCAGTCAAAAAACCTAGAAGTGTAGAAGGAAAAAATCCTCCCCCACTACCATTTTCTTTTCTTGGCTCTCCTTGGGTAGGCATTGCTAAACCTGTTAAAAAATTTATGTATTTTCTCTCATTAGAATCAGACTATTCCTTCAGCTTCTGAAACTTGAGTTGAATTAGGAACAGCAGATGAAGAATTTGTAACCAAGTAAAACTCCATAGCAACAAGTAATTAAAGTTGATTATAATTGTAAGACATTTACTCAGGATTTTTTTTTAATTCTTAAGAGAAATTCAATATGAAAGAACATCTCAGAATTTCAAGGCACATAAGTTGGCAACAAGTAAAAACCATTCATGTTAGGTTCAGTCATTCAAAAAATGGATGCATATTTTAGGCTTGATAAAAAGCTTTACTTTGAGAATTCCAACAAAGTCAGATCCCCAGTGAAGCCTAGGATGAATTCCGTATGTATATTTCTCATCTGTGTGCAACCTTGAGTGGATTCTTCTCTAGTGAGAGGTGTATGCCTGGTAGTTTGGTTTCCAGACTAGTCCACAAAATCTTGTTTTACCCACATACACCCAAATTACAGCTCTAATCATACTATTTCAACTACTTCTAGCTGCATTGTTTCATGCAAAATGAAACTTGAATTCCAAGTTGCCATGCCAAAAACACATCTTCCCTGAACCCAAGAGCCAGAACAAGCAACTGCAATGGGTTTTAATTTTACTTAGTAAAATATAACTCTAGGTTAGCACTTCCCAAAACATCCCTTGGAAAGTTCCCTAAAACAGAAAAAGAGGGAAAGTCCAATCAAATAAGCTCAGGAAATTATAAGGGAGGAAAAGTAACTTTCCCCCTACTCTTCTGAGTTCTTATTTGAAACCCCCAAATAAAAGACAGATGAACAAGAGAAAAACAAGCTGAAGTTGATTAACATATATACCTCACTATATATGTAGGAGAAAACCAAAGGAAAGTGAGCAACTCCCCAGGTGGCCCAAAATACCATCTTCAGCTTAGATATCATCTTTAGCTAAAGACAAAAGGAAGAAAGGTATGTGTCCGTGTAGGAGTAGCCAGTCCCAGAGAGGTTGCTAGGAAAGCCATGGTAAATAAGGGCAAGGATGTTATGCAGGTTTGAGTGGTGACTTCTCCACTGATAGAAGTTTCTCGTGGCTTAGAGAATTTCCCAATTCATCCTTCTCTTCCTGGTACAGAGAAAGAGACACCCATACGAATGGAAATTTTTCTTTATACATGTTAATTTCCCTTTAAAAAAGGTAATTTCAACTCCATTTTCAGAACTTTTCCTGTGTCTGCTGTGTCTCAAAATAATCAGCTCACATTAATCCTTCTGCCAAAGAAACATATTTTGGAGTAGTGCATTCTGCTAGCCTTCAAAGTGCTGCACCTCCTCCCTGGGTCTCTGAAGACCTCAGTTCATATTAGGATATGTTAAAGAATGACTAGAGGAGACAATTTTGGTGACACAAACAAATTTTATTTAACACTCCGCAGTGTGAGCAGTCTCCATGAGAACAGCAAAATGGAGCAGAAGGCGGGATCTTTCATAGGGTAAAGAACAAGGAGCCTGGACCCCCTCTCTTGTCTGTCAGCTGGAACCAGATGCCACCATCAGTTTATGACTGACCCCATCCCAGCTGAGCCTTCAGATGAGCACCCGGCCCTGGCCGACACCTTGAGTGCAGCCTGTGATGGACAGGGAAGCAAAAGGCCCACCTAAGGGGCGCCTGGGTGGCTCAGTGCATTAAAGCCTCTGCCTTCGGCTCAGGTCATGATCCCGGGGTCCTGGGATCGAGCCCCACGTCTGGCTCTCTGCTCCTCGGAGAGCCTGCTTCCTCCTCTCTCTGTCTGCCTCCCTGCCTACATGTGATCTGTCTGTCTCTCTCTCTCTGTCAAATAAATAAATAAAAAAAAAAAAAGGCCCACCTAAGCCACCCTCAGATTCCTGACCCATAGGAGCTCTGAGATAATAAGATGTGTTGTTTTAAGCTGCAAAGTGGAGGTAATTTAAACAGATAAGTAATACAACAACATTTGGAAAACTTCTACTTCCCAAACCTCCTGTATACATTTATACTGTATTCGTTTTCTAAGGCTGCCATTAAAAATTTCCAGAAACCGGGTGGCTTAAACAAGAGAAATTTATTTGCTCACAGCTCTGGAGGCTGGAAGTCTGAAATTAATTTGTGTGCAAAGACATGCACTCTTTGAAACCTGAAAGGGGATCCTTTCTTACCTTTTCCCACCTTCTGGTGGTAGCTGCAGTCCTCGCTATTCCCCGGCTTTCAGCTGCAGTACTCCATTCTCTGTCTCCACCTACACGTGCCCTTCTCCATGTGTCTGTCTACACATGGCCGTCTTCTTACAAGGACAGTAGCCCTACTGGATTCGGGGCCCACCCTACTTCAGTATGGCCTCATCTCAATCACATCTACAACAAGGCTATTTCCAAATAAGTTGGAGGCATTGGGATTCAGACCACACATATATTTTTTTTCTTTTTGATGGTTGGTTGGGGGGGGGGCAAAAAAAATTCAACCCATAATATATAAAAGGATACTTTTAACTACGTGATGTCATTTTCTGAATTAAACACGCTTACTCTGACCACAATCTTTTTACAGAGAGTAAAAGTTTGTTATTCCTGGTCCATGTGTGACTGATTAAATGCAAAACAAAAAGTGAGAATTGTCAGGGACATCAATCACTTGTAAAACCCAGTGATTCACAATGTCAAATAAAAGCCCCGAACAGATGACCTTTATAATATTTCCGGTTGACACAATTACTGCTCAGTGGAGGAAGGTGGCGATGCATGAAAAGGATAGCATTTGTTTCTACCACTGATGTGAGTAATAGGACAGCTGGGAAGTTTATGGATCTGGAAGACGAGAGTAGTTTAAGGAGAAATACAATGTTCGACACAGTTCCAAACAAGGGTTTTTATAATGGTAACAAGATACCCTTAGATAATGCTCCATAATCTCCTTTTATTGTTCGTCCCTGGCAATATGCCTTTCACACAGCGGGCACCCAACATGTTTGTATGAACAAATGGATCAGCATAACAAGCGCTTGGGCAGAAGATGTGTCCGGAGACTGTAGTCCTCATTCTCCTATTCCAGGGGAAGATTGGGTGTCAGACAATGACTTGCACATCGTCATTTCCAGGTCTTAAAACCACATTGTCTGATTCAGGGTCTTATGTCTGTCCTTAAATACATTGTCTAGAACAACAACAAAAGGTGTGTTATTGGGAGGTAGAATCAGGAGTAGAGTACATAAGCCACGAAGAGGAGAGGGAGAAAGGAAAGAGGGTCCACGCTTCTCTGAAAAAAGTCCAGGCATGTGGGAGGGGGGGCTGTCTGCAGCCCCTCTTCTCCTCCTCCTCTTCCCTATAAGGCAAAGGCTAGAATGGGTATGTATGCAAGATGTCCTCAGGAACCTATAATCCTTTCTGAGCATTACAACAGCAGCAGTCAGAAACATTCTAATCAAGAGGCAAGAACTAATTGGAGAATATGAATCTTAATTAGCTTGCCCATCAATATCAAAACTCTAAAATGTTATTTATTAGGCAGGTACCTTGGTGCAAGAGCAAGGATTAAGAAGAATCCCAGTAAACTGGGTCATCAAGATATGGTGTCCCACACAAACACTGCTCCATTGACTTTATCTATTTTCTCTGATCATCAAAGACCCTCATCAGAAGAACCCATTGCTCCACCAAAGCATAACATTTGAAAAAGTATGTGCAAGATCTGCTCGAGGTTATAAAGGCGGCAGTCTGCCCATCAGGAGACCGGGACCTGGTGCTGGGTGGGCTTTGTGTAAGTAGTTGACGATCTTGGGCAGGCCCTGAAGCCATGACCTAATGGGTTCTGGTTTCCTGTATAAAATGAAATGAACCAAATGTGACAGTTTGTCACACAAACCCCTCCAATAATCACCCACCCAAAATGACTCAAGAATAAAGAGTGACTCAGCTCTGGAAGTCCAGGGATAAGGCAGGTTTGGGGCTTCATTGAACTTGCTGGCTCTGGTCCCATGCCTCAAATTCTCTTAGCTCTGCCTCCTGCCCTGCATCATCCTCATCTTTGCAGAAGAAAGATAGACCCAAAATGCAAGAAGCCATGCCCAGGAGCCTCTAGCACACTCTTTGTTGCTCATCTCTGGCTGGCATGCATTCACAAGCCCATTTCTGGAGCAATCGCTGGGTGGAGCTGGCAGTCAGCTTCCAGGAGGACAGAAGACCTCCGCACCTGTGCCACAGGTGTGCTCTGAAGCTCACTCAACTCCAAAGACTCAACACATTTTATAAAATTACATAAACAAATCAAAACTTAGAAAAATAAAGGAAACCAGGTAGTAACATAACTTTAAGGAAAAATAATGTAACTAAGTCAATCCTGAATCTCCTAGTGATACGGCACACACCCTGAGGACCCATATCTATTAGCTCCCCACTAAATTCAAAGGGGGGTGACATGCACATGTCATCTTTCTCTATAATGGCTTTACTACTACAGGCCTTTCCCCATGATACACGGGGTGGTTAGCTCTTCCTAAAGAAGAGGCATTGGCGTAAGTTGCCAAGAGGAAGGTTGCACACTTTCTAGTGTGTGTGGCTATGCATGCCTACGCATGCTTACCTGAGTGTGAGGCCCGAGTGTGTGCATGAGCATATGTGTTGTGTTTCTTTCTTTGAATCAAGAGGGAGGATTGTCCAATAGTTATTGGGCAAATGGATAAGGCATCTCATATTTAATTACATTAATCGGCTTCTTTCTGGACTAAATCTTAAAAGTCATTTTCAGATTCCAGGTCAGAATTATGCAGACATATTATGCAAGTTTGTGGCAGAACACAGTCTTTTATAAAGTTACAAATGAGACAAAATAGTTAGGTTTTGATTTATTTTATTGCTTTGAATTACAACCTTTTGTGTCAAGATGGTAGTTCATATAATAAAATATTTCATTCAGCTGAAACACTAAGGTAGGCTCCTAGAGCAATTGCTTCTCTTTAACACAATCATGATCTTTGTGATAGTTATTTTGGCAAGAACTGGACTCCAGGTATCACCATCGATACATAGCATGGCTTGGTATGACTCCAATACATAGGCTCCAGTACTGAGCAATGAACATGCCAATGCCCTTCAAACGGGCCATTCAAACATCAGCGGGAGAACAGAATCTTGGAATCTTCGAGTGTATTTCCCCCACCGTTCTTATTGCCCAGATACGTCACTGAGGTGAAGTGAAACTTGCGAACATTTCCAGGGTGAAAATAATTTGATGTTAGCAAAATACAAATTGAATTGCAGATCTTTTGACTCAGTGTTCAGTGATTTTTCTGTGCTGTCTTCTTCAGAACAATGATACCCACAGACCTCTTGGGCTAACATTACATGCAGCAGCCAGTACAGTCATGTTATTCAAACCTGGGGGCTAAGGAGCACCCCCATGCAACTGTTACTCTGGCTACTTAAGGATGACTGGCTAGAGCTAAGGACTTGCCTTCATTTATTTTATTTTTAAAAGATTTTATTTATTTATTTGAGAGAGAGAGAAAGCATGAGTTGGAGGGCAAGGGCAGAGGGAGTGAGAGAAGCAGAATCCCCACTGAGCAGGAAGCCCAATGCCAGCCTCCATCCCAGCACCCCATGATCACGACATGAGCAGAAGGTAGATGCTTAACTGACAGAGCCACCCAGGTCCCCCAAGGGTTTGCTTTTAGAGTGGAGACCTATAAAAGAAGAAGCACAAAGAAGCACGTTTTAAATATGTGTCTGCCACCAAGATGGAGAGACATGAGCTGATGTTGACTAAAACATATCAGAGGGAAACCCAGACAGCTAAGTGCTGGGTTACCTGGTCCTCAGGGAGTTATTGTTCATGCTCACAAGGACAACGTTTGTAAGCATTGTCATAGAGATACGTCACAGGGTTATTACACATCTGATACTAACTAGTGTAAAATAATATTTACAGGCTTTGAGCAGTCAGCTTCTTGCAAGAAAGGCACGTGTGAGCAGAGCGTGCGTTCTTTGACCAAGCAGTTCTGCTTCTGGGAGATCTTCCTGAGGATGTCATCAGGTACTCAAAATGCATGATCAAGTGCGTTTAACTCCTTGCTATTTTAGTTAGTTCAATTTTAAAATATTTAATAATTTGCCATAGAAGATTGACAGGCTTCCTCAAACTATAGAATAGTGTGCTGTCCTTAAAGATAATTACCACCATGTGTAGTAGCATGGGAAAGTGCTTACAATATAATTCGTGTGTTAGGTTTCTAGGGCTGTCATAACAAACTACCACAAATGGGTGGCTTAAAACAACAGAGATTTACTGACTCACACTCATGGAGGCTGGAAGTCTGAAACCAAGGTATCAGCCAAGGTGTCAGTGGGGTCATGTTCCCGACCAAGTTCCCAGGGGAGAATCCTACCTTGCCTCTTGCAGCCGCTGGTAGCTCCAGACATTTGTGGTCTTGGAGCTGTATGACTCCCATCTTTGCCTCCCTCCTCACATGGCTTTCTCCCCTGTGTGTCTCTGTGTTCTCCCCTCCTTGAAAGGACACCTGTCATTGGATTTAGGACCTACCCTGAAATCAAGATGCTCTCATCTTGAGATCCTTAAATGAATTCTAGTGGCAAAGACCCTTTTTCCAAATCAGGTCATATTCATGAGTTCTGGGAAGACATATCTTTTGGGGGAGGAGAAAGGCACAATTCGATCTATTAGTTAGAAAGGCAGTCTATAAACTTTATGCAGTCCTACCTCAACAATGTACATATACACAGTGGGTAACACAATTTTTAGGATGGGATTGGAGAACCAACACAAATATGAAAAAAACCCACCATTGCCTCCCCTACGCAGAGTTAAGAGCATGAAGGAGTCCTGGAGGCCAGAAGTCCCCAGAAGGTGTTGGTGGGTTTGGTTCCATCTGGAGGCTCTGAGGGAGGATCGGGTCCAGGCATATCTCCTAGCTCCTGGCTGTTCTGGCGATCCTTGGCTTTTCTTGGCTTGTAGACACAGACTCCAGTGTCCACTCCATTGCCATATGGCCTTTCTTCCTGTCTCCGTGTCTCTGCTTTCTCTTACAAGGACACAGTCACTGCTTAGGGTCCATTCAAATCCAGAATGACCTCATCTTAACTAATTACATCTGTAAAGACCCTATTTCTAAATAAAGTCACTTTCTGAGGTTCTGGATAGATATGAGTTTTGGAGGAACATTATTGAACCCAAGTCAACTGGCATGGGTATCCCGAGTCAGTCCTACGTGGGGGTCATGAGTAGGCAAGTAGACCTGGAGAAGGAGGGTGAGATGTGGTACAAGATGGCCTGGGGATGAGCAACGAGTCACAAGAACCATCTCGAGGGGAGCTCTGTCAGCTCCAGGCCCAGGCCAAAGGAACCCAGGAAAAAAAGAGCACAGGGTATCATTTCTAAAGAGTCCTAAGTGGAAGAACCAGATTTACCACGAGCCAGTCCCTAGGGCAAAGAGTGCACTCCCAAAACTGTCCGGTACCCCCGTGCCACTGCTTGCAGGGCGAGTGTGAGAACAAAAGACCACACATATTAAATGCAATGCATTTTCTTGAAAATGTGAGTTTTGCTACCACAAAAACTCACTTTAAGAGTTGAGATGGGATGTCCCTCCCCCAATGTGTGCCTCAAAGTGGGAAACAGTAGGAGACCACCCTCTGAGCCACCAGGTGTCACACTAGCTGATCCATTAAGCTGGTCATTGAGGGGGCACTGCGGGGGAACACGTGACAAAGCAAAAAAGAAAAGAAAGGGTAGAATGAACAGGAAGCTTTCCACAGTGGCTGCAACCATGTGGAGCTCTCTTGGATGATGCACCAACAGCCCCTGTGCTTCTGCCCACAGAAGGACAAGTGCTTCCCAATTTCATTGTGACCTAGTTCCTGGGCCTTGCCCTCCTCACCACAGGCCTCAGAGCCCGGCTTAGCAAATCCTGCCACCTAGTGCCCTCCAGCTCCTTCCGAGCGCCCTGAAGCAGCTGGGAGTCTAAAGAAACCCTCCCCCACGGTACCCACAAAGCCATTACCTCCACCACATCTTAGTTCAGGGAAAAATAAGGCTCAAATGTCTTATCGGCTCACCAATTTTGTTTTTTCTTCTGAGGTAGGTTTTGTTTGGCTTTTAGGAATGCCAGTTTTCTGTTGAGTGAAAGCCAAGGGAGTGTCTATTTGGATATCCAAAGAAAGAATGCCAAAGTCATGGGCACAGGAAAGTTGGGAATGAACCCAGGTCCTCATCTAATTGCATAAACTGGGAACTCCAGGCCTTCACTCTAAAAAGAATTAAATAGATGGGCAACAGTGTGAGTGTTTAACAGAGAGCTTTAGGGTAAATCAGTTCTCCGCGCCCACTCGTATGGAGTCCCCATAGCTGATGCAGAGAACCATGCTCCCTGACTTGGTGTATAGAATTGCTTAATGCACATTTATCCGAGGGGTAGGTGAGTCTGCAGGTGAGCTCGCAACAGTTTTGTAAGAAGTCGCACCGGAAACATCTGATGGTCAAAGTGGGCTATCGGGCCAACGGTCTGGCTACCATTCTCTTTGCTTCCTATCTACTGAGAGAACTTCAAACCCACTGGTTAACTTTCTAAAGGTTTATTTATTTATTTATTTATTTATTTAATGCTTTAAATTTTTTTAGGGAAGGAAGAACACAATTCAGAGAGCTGAGATGTAAGCTCTGGGTTTGCCTCTTACTAGAAATAGGGTGAGTTTTCTCTAAGCCATGCCTTCCTCACTGGTCAAATTACAGTTATAGTGGCAGGCACCCAATAGGGTTATTTTAAGAATTACATGATGGAATCCATGTGGAGTGCCAGCCTTGTCTGTGGTGTCCAATAAATGATAGCTATTTGGCTGTTTGATTCGGTGATTGTGGTCAGGTGAGGAATGGCCTCCTAAACATGTCCACATCCTAACCCCCAGAGTCTCTGAGTGTGTCATCTTACAAGGCAACAGGGATCTTGCAGATGTATTTAAGTTAAAGAACTTGAGATGAAGAGATCCTGAAATATCTGGGTGGACCCAATGAATCATGAGATTCCCTGTAAGACAAGTGTGGCATGGTCACAGAAAAGGCCGTGAATGATGGAAGTGAAGGCTGGAGTTTTGTCCCTTGAAGATGGAGGAGGGGCTCTCAGCCAGGGAATGAGGAGGACGGCCTCTAGAAGCCAAAAAAAGCAAGGAAATGGATCCTCCCAGGAGACTCCAGAAAGAACACAACCCTGCTAAAAAATACCTTGATTTTGCCCCAGGAGACCCATTTTGAACTTCAAACCTTCAAAACTGTTAAGATGATACATTTGTATTATTCGAAGCCATTAAAGTTTGTGCTTCAGCAGCAATAGAAACCAATATAGTTATAAATACCCAAGTCTCCCAGTGTGGCTGGCCTCATGACACTGGTTCAGGATCTTTTTATAAGAGGGATTCCTTCCCTGTCACTAGCCCAAGGATCCAGTCAGGGTGAACATACTAGTGAGTCATATATTGATTGTATTACTGGTAATACAGTCAAATTCAAGTCATTTTTTCAACATGAGTAACATCACTTGGAATAAAACAGGGCTGTACCCCAAACAGAACGAAACAATGAAGGACAGCAGGGAGAAAGCTCATGTGAACACTGACCGAAGATATAATGGAAGATACATGTTTGATACTCTGCCTAATTTGGGACATGGGAGGAGAATGGCTGAAGCAGTCTACGACCAAGACAAGAGAACATGGAAACCAACACAGACAATGGGACCAATCCTAAGCCACATCCCACATGTAAGGCCATGAGAACACCACGAGGGAGAGAAGCAGACTGAGCTGCACAGGGGAGAAATCAACCTGGGAACTTCCAGGGTCAATGCAGAAGACCTCGCAACATGGAGGGTGGAGAGGAGAATGCGGTCAAAGGGGGAAGGAAGACAGAAGACATGTGGAGTTTGGATAAATATGCAAACTCAAGCATGTGAGTTTGAGAAAGCTGAGAGTCTCAGATCTGTGGCTTCTCTCATTGACCTCTTGCTGTTTTATGTAAATTCTATTGGCGAGTCCATCAAAATGAGCAGCTTTGGATGCTTCCCTCCCTCTGCCTATTGGCATCTCCAGGAGGATGGGTTCTTACCATGGGGAATCCAATCCTTTGGCAGGGTGAGCCAGTGGGTAGAAGCAGGACTGTAGCAACCATGACAGCTCAGAGATAGAGCAGAAACATCCTGCTGTTGTGTAGAAATGGCTCTAGCCAGGGGACATAAGGGGTGGATGTTGTCACAAATTAAATCTGAGATTCGGTCTCTCAAAGTTCCCAGGGTGGGATGGAGGTTATAACCCCTCTGGTGTGTCTAATTCTCTTGACCACCAATGCTCACCTTTCTGCATCTGACCCTGACAGCTCCCTGTAGTTCACTGCCTGATCCTAGCCAGAGATTTCATATGTTGCATGGACCAGTGGCTCCATCTGTCACCATGGCAACTGTGGCTGGGCTCCTGACTAGGAAACATCATTTGCCTTTGGGTAATGATTAGGGCAACCACAGAAACCCATGCAACATAGCAAGGATGTTATGTTGCCACTCTGGAGAAGTCTCACCTCCAGAAAGACTTCAGGGGGCTCCAGCTCCCACCATGTTCTAGCTCCTTGTGTCCCAAGACCACCCACCCAGGCCCTACACATGCCCACTGCCGCTGCAGCTCCAGCTGAAGCCCCTTTGGGCTTCTCTTCCTCACCCCACTCACATTCATCCACAATGAGTCCCACATACCCTCCGTAAAATCTACCATTTACATAAGCAGAGCTCTTCACATAGACAGTTGAGCAAGATGAAAAATCCTCATTTGCCCTCCTTGGGTTGCAAAAGGACTGAAGATACTATAGCCTAGAGAAGGAGAAGACAGGTGTGAGGAAAGACAACAGAGAAAGAAGGAAAGAGACAGTCCAGAAAGCTCAGAGGTAATCAAGCTGAGCTTCATTTGAAAAGACCAGAACATGACATCCCTAGTGCAGAGCACTTTGTAGACTGTTTCTTACTTTGTCCCCATCCCACTTCTCCTGAGCCACTAGTACCCAATAATCTCTGAAGAAATCAGGCCATGTATTGTGAAATGTCCATAAAATTAATTTTAAGACCAGAATTAAATCTCCCGCTGTGGTCTGGAAGGAAAGTAACACAAAAAAGAAGACCCACAAAACAGTTTGGGAAGTTGCCCCAAACTCAAGGAAGACACCAGCAAATGTTCAGGCTAAGGCAGCTCCAAAGGAAAGACCTGAATGTACAGCTTTCCTCGCACATGTCCCCTGGATGAGGGAAGACAAGTGTGGTATGTGATGGGTTGGTGACACACCAAGCCACGCCAAGACATTACAGGATGGAAAAATGAAAACGAATGTTAAATGTTGGAACCCTGGACAATTTTTCATCCAAGCTGTGAAGGGACAAGGGAGGTAAATGCAGTCCCTCTGTAGAGGGGTGTTCATGTTCCCAGGGGCTCACAAGAATGCAACATTGTTACGCTTGCTCACACTGCTAATGATTCCTTAGCCAACCTGTCACCTCATACAGATTGACTCCGGTCACACCTGCCTCTGGATAGAGGCCAAATTGTTCTGCTGCCAACCCCAGAGTGGCACAATGACATTTTTAGGGAGAGGTTTTTGTCACTGTTCCTTGTACTGGGATTCCTATAGAGGTGGGAGCTGGAAGAGGGCAGGTGTATGCTGATCAAAGGAAACCCATGAACTCTCTTGGGTCAACAGAAAACCACTCACCTGACTTCTGGCCTGAAGGAATTAGAAACAGCCTCAGTGGAGCGCACAGAGCCTGGAGGTCCTACATTCACAGTTTGTATTTTTGTAGTCCCCACCATTGCCAATGGTGGATGAGCCCATTTCCCCCACTAAGTGTGTCTATCCCTGCTGGTCTGCTAACATCCTGGGTATTAGTGCTTGGGGAAGTCACGAGCTGAGTGAGAGCATGGTGCCTGTGCTCAGTGAGGAGAATGACATGCACAATCCCCATGCACACATTTACAGAACAAATTACACAGTTTCTCTGCCAGATACATGACCCAGCAGACTCCTACCCCAGTGAGTGTTGCTAAGCACACCATTTCAGGCTAAAGCCTGTTTCTTGCTATTCCCTCCTTCCAGAACACAGTGACAAAAATGTGTTGCAAAAATGTTTGGGGAAGGGTGCACCTGGGTGGCTCAGTCAGTTAGGCATCGGCCTTTGGTTCAGGTCAGGATCCCAGGGTCCTGGGGTTGAGCCGTGAGTCAGGCTCCCTACTCAGTGGGGAGTCTGCTTCTCCCTCTCCCACTCCCCCTGCTTGTGCTCTCCCTCCCTCTCTCTCTGTCAAATAAACAAAAATATTTAAGAAAAGTTTGGGGAAGGCAGATGACAGAAATACTAAAATTATTTAAATGTGGTTAATATATTGTTGTGATCACTGAATAGGTCATACCTGTCCTGCATGGATGCTCCGTTATTAGACCAGGGCGCAGGGAGATGGTAAGAAGAGGGAAAGCCACATACAAGCTGTGTTGGGTTTCACAACATTGATACCCAAACTCAGTAAGATGCACAGCAGCACAAAGAGAGAGTGACAGCCCACTCTCACGTATGAATGGTGATTTGGACATCCTCCCTGAAGCAACTGGAATCTGGCAGCGTTTTTAAAGAATAGTAAACCGTGGCCAAGTGGGGTCATTCCAGGAATGCAAAGATGGTTTGATTTAGGCAATATATTAACATGATTCACCATGTTTTGTTATAAAAGAAGAAAGACAAATTCCAAATCTCCAAATTTAAATTAAAAAAAAATTCAAAAGAGCTTTGTTTGAAAGTTCCGTATATATTTATGTTCTAAACTCTTAGCAGTGGAGGACGGATGCAACCCAAATGGGACTGAACTATAAACACTGCTTATACCAGACCAGAAGGCATCATGAAGCTTAAGGGTGCAACACTAAAATTCTTCTCAGAATGCTATCAAAGTGAGGAATAAGACAGGATGCTTATCACCATACTGTTGTTGTCTACCCTGTCAGAATATGCTCAAAGAGAATAAGAAAAAGAAAAAAAATGGCACAGAAAAATGATGAGGGTAGGCAAAATTAATATTATTTGCAAAAGTTATATGGTATACATGGGACACTCTGGAATAGCAACTGAAAAACTTATTAAAAAACAATATGAAAATTGTTGAAGACAGGCCAAAAGCCTAACATATATTAGTCGTTTATATTATAAGATTGAACGACAAAAGATCTTATTTATAATAACAAAAAGAAAATACCAATAAATAATTTTTTTAAAATGGCAAACACACCTTTCATGCAAAAAAAATTTTTTAGTATGCCAGACACACTCTTACACACACACACACACACACACACCCCAAAAAAACCCTCTTAGATTCTATTAAGTGTCACATAAGAAGACTTCGGGAAATGGAAATGTACGGCTCATTCCCACAGAACAAAACTCAGAAGTTGAAAGATGTCAAGTTTTCAAAATAAGCTACAAATTTGGTGTAATTGATTTCAAATACCAACAGAATTTTTTTCATGACTTGACATGCTGATCTCCAAGTGGAAATAAAATTAGTATATGGGAATATCCAGGAAAGTTCTGAAAAATAAGCAAGATTGTGGAGCAGGTCAGTTTCTAGTCTTAGCAGACATTGAGAAGCTATAGGAAGTGGAGCAGTTTGCTACGGGAACAGGAGTAAGCAGTCACTTCTTTTTTTTTTTAAGATTTTATTTATTTATTTGACAGACAGAGATCACAAGTGGGCAGAGAGGCAGGCAGAGCGGGCGGGGGGGGGGGGGGACAGAATCCCCGCTGATGCGGGGCTTGATCCCAGGACCCCAAGATCATGACCTGAGCCGAAGGCAGAGGCTTAACCCACTGAGCCACCAGGTGCCCCAGCAGTCACTTCTAAATGAAGGTGCAAATGACCAATAATGCCTTTACTGTATCACCCATCTGGGAAATAGTTCTCAGGGGCTTGTGACACCTTCCTGGAAAGCCAGGGGGATCTGACAAGAGTTTCAGTCTCACTGGAAAGGGACTGCATTTGGGTTTGTGGATTCTCACGTCCTGTAATCCTCTCGGGGCTACGGCAGAAGGGCCTGGATCCAGGAACGTCCTCTAGCTGCTGCAATTGCCAAGTGGCCTGGGAACACAGACCTTTGTCCTTGGGTACTTACGTGGCAATATCCACTTTGACAGAAAGCTAGTTCCTCTATATTGTTGCCTGGGACTGAGAAGTCCAGAGAAAAAGAATCCACAGGAACATTTTGATAATTAAGGGAGGGGCCTGCCTTTCATCCCTAATTCACCAAATGATTTATTTTTTTTTTAATTAAAATAAGTCACAAAAGGAAAGACACTCTTGACACCAAGTTGCTTGGACTGATTGTCTTTTTAAGAATAAGGAATTTACAAAAAAAAAAAAAAAGGAATAAGGAATTTACAACCGCTGCATATTGATCGAAAACACACATTTGACACAATTATGCTATGCATGGCTACTATGTGAGTTCTTAGCTCCTAAAATCCTTAGGTAATATTAATCTCCTCATGTAATTGCTTCTTATCTAAAAATTTGAGAGTTATGCCTTTTTTTAAAAAAAATCAGTCAATGGAAAAAGAGGAAGAGTAAAGCATTTATTAAGGACTGGAACCGATCCAAAGAAAAATCACACAATTCATGAAGCATCTTTCTTCTCTGGCACTTCTATTCTTTCCAGTGTATTTAGCTGTGAAAAGAGAGAAGGAGGGGGCATTCGCCTCTGCGGCATGCATTCCACACTCCTGCTATGGAGACACAGGACCCAACACTCCTGGGTGTATGCGAAGGGAATCCAAGGCGGCACTAGAGACTGGAGCAACTGTGCAAAGTGACCAGCTCCTTGAACAAAGAATAGAGACAACAGACACCTGCCAGGGGAGGGGAGAAGTATTCCAGTGTGAGCATGTGGCAACACATCCAGATGGAGGAGTCTGGCATGCCGTTGGCTAAGGCAGAATCTGGAAATGGAGGG